>NC_133975.1:70950843-71273116 GCF_047716275.1 Strix uralensis | reverse complement strand
TGACTTCCACCAGGAAAAGGCAAATCAAGTATTCTGATAGAGAACATCAGAAAAACTGGAACAAAACAAGGAGGATGTTGAAAGATGAAATCCAGGATTCATACTTAATATATGACAAGCCTCCTTTGCTCTTCAAGTGACTGTGCACATGGATTCCAAGAGACAAGCACCAAAAGCAGAATCCACAACGGCATAATGGTTAAGTAAGAGTCCCGTGTTTAAAAGAAAAATTTAAAAAAAAAACATGCATGGAAGCTCTAAGCTGTCAGCTTAAGTCTCCCACCAAAGCACTGTTTCATCAATAAAGGATAGGGGATGAAAAGTACCATGGAAACGTGCTAGGAGCACGAGGGCAAGTATGACCCTTGGCTCTTAAGGGCACTGGAGTATGCCCTTTGGCTCTTAACTGTCACAGTACAGGTAAGAAACTAGGCATGACTTCTGCAGATACCGTTTCTCAAAATAATCCATAGAGCACAAAAACATTGTGCATATCCACAGGAAAACCCAGAGAGAATCGCTTTTCTTTGTAAAACATAATTAGCTATACTTTATCAAAGGTAACATCCAATCTGACTATATACTTCACGTGTCTTGGTAACTTTAAGGCTGGATTTCTAAGCTGTTCCAAAAAACCTGTGCAAATATAGCAAGAAATTAAGACAGATGAAAGGTTACCTTAGAGTCACAAAACCGACGATCAATTCCATGCTGGCATATTATTACAGATTTTGGCCTTTCCAGTTCAAACTCCCGGCACACCACATGAAATACAAAGGTCTGCCCCCACTCCAGAAGACATGCAAGCTGTAAGCACATGACAACACGTTGTCTAATAGTAAGTACACAAAATGAACTTTTGGTATTTCACGGAGTACTGAAAGAACATCACCAAAGTTGGGAGCTGAGCAGGAGTAAAAAGAAGCAAGAAGACCCCACCATAACATTCTGGCTGCATTACCTTGCTTACACATAGTCTATTTGCTGTTACTCAAAATTGATTTTTGGTTTTGTGCATGCAACAACATGCAAGTCTCTATAGTTTTTCACAGAAAACACTGTGACATTAAACAATTTCCCACATTATTTCTTAATATAAGGAAAAGGCTTTTGCTATTACAGTCAACTGAGAACTTCATTGTAAAGACAGAGGTCTCCTTATTTTACCTCAAAACCCTCCCTCAGAATACTCTATTACCATTCATAATTTAACTGTCAGACTTCCCTGTATGTAAGTAATGAAATTACATCTAGAAAGCATAAGAAGAAACTGACTAAACAGAACACTGCTGAATCTAGCTAGAACTAGTAATCAGCCTATCATTGATTTAACTCTTTTATATAGTTAGTTCATTCATAAAGGAAATGATTCATGACTGTCTGTCTATTATGAGAGGGAAATGGGGTTTTTTTGGCTAGCCAAAGGAAAAGACACTTAAAATCAGCAGTAATTTAAATGGAATTTAATACAGCGATGCCTGTCCTGCACAAAATCTCTCCTCCTCCCTTTAATGCTGTCCCTTCATGAATTCTTGCAATACATCACACTATGGAACGAAAAAAGCCAATGACCCTGACAGATTCAAGTTCTGCTCCAGAGTAGTGCTGACAACAAAAAATAAAATAAAAATCCTATATGAAGCATACAATTGATGATGGCTTTGTAGAGGAAGAAAATCCTTAAGTTGCATCACGTATTTAGAAAATGTTCTCTAACCTTAGAGTTCTTTCAATCAACTAGGTTTAATCTTGAAGCATAGAGCAGTGGGGTAAATATTATAGCTTGTCTAAACCAGTGGTAGCATTCTGGGAAATGCTGCCACAAAAATCTGTATGTGTAGCATGGACATTCATCTGGACTCTATTCTTTAGATTGTATTTGTATGCAAATGCCTCCATATCTCCAAGAACCTTACATCTGAGGAATATCAAATTGCCTTTCAGACCACAATCACAACCTAATACTTCATTTGTCTTTCCCAGAGAGTTAACCGGCAGGGGCAATGAACCTTTATCTCCAGACATCAGCATCACAAAACAGAAGTAACCTCAGAGGAAGGCACAGACAACTAAGTCATCTCATACTTAAACCTTTTTAATAGATTTTCCTTTCTCCTCTTCATCACATCACTTAGTTTATGGCTGAAGGCATCCCAAAACACCCTCTCCATTTACAGAGAAGTATTATTTACTCTGTAATTAAATCACTTACACTGCATGTAGATACTGTGGTTGCCTTTCTAATCAGTATTCAAGTACATTAACATACATAGATGTAACATACTTGTGGTTTACGTGTAGTGACCACAATATTCACTACAGATTTGTTTGTGCTCTCTTACCAATATCCTTTCAAATTCTCATATAACACTAGCCACCCTGTTACACCTAGATTTAAGATGAATATCAGATTCAGCTCATTTAGCATCTCCTACCCATTTATAGAAATGATTAGATTTTCAAACTATAAAACTGTTTACAGGCACAGATGTATCCAAATTCAGCTGAGATCACGTCTTTTCCAAAAATCAATGCTACGTCAGTTTTACAAGAAAAATAATACTTCAAAGCAAATAGTTTCTGGATGGTACCTGTGGTGGTGTAACTTTGGCTGTAAGACTTCCAGCCTGTACATCTATCAGCCATGCATATTCTAAAGTATCACTTCCAAGAGGCAGACCTTCTGCTGAAAACATTGCGTGAGCGCGCAACTGCAGACCCGACAGGCTGATGTGACCCTCTCGAAGAACTTCATCCACTGCAGGTCGCTGTTAAGAACAAGTAAGTTAAAGCTAGTATTTGCAAAGGACACATCAATAGAAAGTGCAAAAACCGTGTAGCCAGAGGTACTTCATTACGCGTTGATCTTCACCTCTTAAATCTTGTTGACTTTTATACAGCTAGACAGTCCCAAGACTTCTCAGCATTACCCATGCAACAACATATATGCAAATCTTATGGGGGGAGAGGGAAGTTTATCTAACCCAAGTTTGTTTTAATTTTTGAGCAACCATCATCAACAACCTTCCCTTGGTGAACTCGACACAGTGACATCTAGACACCATCTGTTAAATATTACTGTAATAAATTATAAACAAAGAATGGAAGAGCACGTTTAACAATGGAAGTGATCAAGAGGTTAAAAGAGATGACTTATGTAGGTTTGCTACTATCAGGAAGCTGACACATTATAAAAAAAAATCATCTTAAAATAAATTTAAAAAACACCAAATAAACACCAGAGGCTGTCCTCTAAGTTGCACTTTTCACTGAAGTATTGCTTGGCTACCTAAAGCAAAGCTACTTGTTTGCAGATATGAGAATTTGCATGTAATACTTTTCAAAAGATTACTCTACCAGCCAGAGAAGAAACTGAAAAGATAAAAACAGCACAGGCATACGCTAGAAGCTTGTGACCGCATAGCAGTAAGCTGTGGATTAAAACCAATAAGTCAACAGCAAAACTTCTCTTTCACTGAGTTTTTTCAACTTGTTATCTTGCCTGGTTTGTTTTCCACTGTCAGCAAACCCTTGAAGAAGAAACATGCCATACTCTTTTTGATATCACTGGTGACCTATGTCTTGTCTCAGAAGCTATTTCAAAACAATATGAATGGAAAACACGAAGCAACGACACTTGCCAAGCTAGGTAGAGGGACAATTCCTATTCTATATACATTTGTCCTACAAACTTCTTTAAGGTTGAACTGGGAAGTATCAAACAGCATTTTTGTGATACATAATATGAATAAAAGGTCAAATGTATATATTTTTTTAAAAAATCCAAAATATTAATGTATCCAACATTAAGTGGCAAGAACTAATACAAACACTAGATAATAGCAACACACATAACTGCTCAAAACTTTCTTCATAATATTTTTAAAAACATGTCACTCTGCATGTTTATCATTTCAACCAACATAAATTCCCAAGCAGAAGTCTTTGTCTGAGTTAGTGTTTCTGAGTTAAAATAAATCCAACCAAAAAGAACATATAAAACCTAAGGCAAAATATGTAACCACAGCATCACTAAGTCTAAACAGTAAGAATACTGAAAAAAAAGTCATGCAATGAGTCTCAGGGCTATGAAATTAAATCATTAAAAAAAAAAAAAAGGTTTTGCCTGCAACCTGATTTCTGCTTCTTTGTACATATGAATTGCAGTACAATAATTAAGTTACAGATTTGAACATTTAAGGGTCTCATTCAGTGCACAAAATAGATTGTGTTCTTAAATAAGTAGCTATTCAAATGACTGGATTCCTCATATGATAAACCAAGAACAAACAAAACAAAAAATAATCTACAAAAACCTTCCAGCAGATTTGGATAACATAACTGGAAATTCATAGGATGCAATTTTTCATTACATAAAGGTTTGTATGCTCAAACTGTAATTGTCATCAGCTTCAACTGCACCTTCTGACAACTTCATTTAATTGAAAAACAAGCCTTACAATCTGGATACTTAGCTCCTGACAAAAACTATGAGGAAGCCAAAATTTTGTCTGCCACCACGCTGTCAGTACATCCAATTTCTGCAGCTCTCTCAAAAGACAGCTCTATTAATCCCATACAGATTATGCATCTGCAAATCCCACAATTTCACACCATCGCTTTCTTCAGATTGCTGCTAAACACAATTGTAGTGTTGCCACCAAAACCCAATATGTTTAGATTCTACATTCTCATCAGGGATTTCTTCTTTACTAACCTATGGAATAGCATCTCAAAAACATCAGGGCTAACATGGAACCTCCTAAAATGTCATTTAACTTTTCACCATCAAAAAAGTTTATTATTTCTTCCAATTCCTTCATCTATTAGTCAGTCTACAGTTAGTGGTTATACGCAAGGTACTTTTGTGCTTGTGGCACACTGGATACAAATCTGGAAAGACTAAACAAGCATCAACCCACTCCTTTCATTAGCTTACTGACATAAGAGTAAAAAAAATAGGGTCACTTACATCTTCATCTGTATACAGTATTCCAGTTATCAAACATTGGAATGTGCATAAGATAAACATATTTTAAACTTTATCTCATACAGGCCATTGGCAGCAATGTATTTCAGGACACAGGGACAGAACACAATACAATCTGCAAGGCACAGTCTAAGTATCATAGTGCTTTTAATGCAACTAATATGTGCATAAACAAAATAGGAACTCCGACTATTCACTAACCTGCACTGAATCAGGATAACTTCTTGTGTTAACAAATTTCCGTCTAAACTCCTCACCGAGAGAAATTCATCCACATGGGCAATTTTTGCAAGTTCACTAAAATCCAAGTACTACACAACAGCTGACAAGCCACAAACACCACTTAACTGTGTCTCATTAAGTATTTTCTGAAGTATGGCTCATGACTTCCTCACCACAGGAAGACTGTAGGTCATGACAATACCTTGACTATAAGATACCAATCCAGGTGAGTGATTTAGTCTAATAAACGTCATAGAGAATATCTAAAAGATGTAGTTATTCTATTTACTAACACATGTAGTTTTAAAACTATATGCTTAAAAAAGTGAAACATATCCAGCCACTGCACAAAATCAACACCTGTCAGTATTTACAGAATCTTTTAAACCCAAATTCTTTAAAAAGCACACAAAAAACCCCCAACAACGCAAAACAAACAAAAAACCCCCCCTCCGCAAACCAGAGATCACTCAATGGTTCTAAGACCAGTCTGAATATTACTCCCTGTTTCCTAGAGAACCTTCTCCAGAAAGATTTTAAGCAAAATTAAGAAAATACAATCTTTTGTGCATTTAACTAACATGCAAACTAGCCAAAAATCAAGATTTTAAAAAATATGCATCATATTTTTCTTTAATACCTCTTATAATTCATAAACTTAATAAAATTTGCATGTGCATAACAGGAAAGTTCCTAACACAAAAGAATTCAATTTTAAGATCATCGCAACTTCCACAATACAAACACACCCATGCAAACACATTAAAAACCAGCTTACTACCTGATAGTTGTCATTCAGAAACAAATTCACTGGAGACAGTACAAGTTGAAGCATTGTTTCTCTAAATCCTTTCTTCATCTCAAAACACAACCTTTCCAAGAAAGCTGTAGGGCACTCAGGACCATCTGGACTGCAATGCTGAAGTAAAAATTAAACACATCTGTTTCAGAAACTGAAAATACACAGCATGGTTGAAATTGTAAGACTAGAAGCAAACCTGTGAGCAGGAAGTATGTTAATTTTCCTCCAAGTGGATACTCAAAAAGAATTGGCTGTGCAACTTCAAAAACCTTTTGACAATTACATAAACAACAATTCAAACCCATTTGAGTGAACCCAATTTTTTATATGCATTCTTACTTGAGCAAAATGCACCATTAGAAGACAGTTTTCCTAATTAGCAGAGAAATCATAATGGTCAGTCAAAAATATTATCACACAAATCAAGTTCATTGAATAAAAATCATATAAAAAAATTATCCAGTTCTGCCTCCCAGATGAGCAAAATAAATCATGTCTCAAATTGGTTTCAATAGCTGCAATTTCAGTAGAGACTATACACACACTTTGGTAAGCCCCACCCCAACTTAATGTTCCAGGGAGTTAAATTTAACTCCAGATTATGAAACCAGAAAAAAAAAATAATTACACAAAGCAAAATAGTCTAATGTACTTACAACTGGTAATCGTCCATGCACTTTGTACAAATTAACGAGCACAGTGATATCCCACGGGCGTAAAGTAAGAGGGTGAACCGGCTTGACTGAACTTTCATTTTCTTTTCTGTCATTCTCCACTCCAACAGCTGTCCATCCAGAGCTTGAAGATGTTGACAGTGACAAAACAGGGCTTGAAATAACTTCTTCAAAATCGGTGTACATGTCATCTTCTCCAAAATAATTTTCCTAGGAAGAAGAATTTTTATGACCATACAGAAAACAAATAGGCAATCTAATGAAATACAAATCCAACCTTTTCTTGTACGTTAGCCCTCCCTAAAATAAGTGGTATAGGTACAACTTATAGCTGAGAAAAAACATATATACTTTTATTTTCTGAAAAACTAATACCTTAACTGAGCAAATTTAGGCCATGTACTTTCATGAAAAGAAGCGGCTCTTAGTAGTTCTCAAAGTACCAGTATTCTAGATGCATGCAATACAAATAACTACTCTGAAGTACTGACATTTTAAACACTTTGTACTTTTAAAGATAGATAACAGAGTAAGATCACAACACATCCTGCAGGAAGTCACTCTCATCCAACCTTCTGAATCTTGTTATCAGCATATTTCAAAGTCTTAAACGTTTCTAAAATATTAGTTCATAAACATTTCTCCCCTTGGGTCCAGACCCCACCTTGTTTCTAAGACAATCCTCCTCAATTATCTCAGACCAAAGTAACTTTACCAAATTCTACCGGGAAACAGAAAATCCATCACTAATTAAAAAAAAAAACAAAAAAGAAAAAGAATTTTCTGAATGATGCAGGCTATATTTTCTTGTTAATTCAGTATGTGGGAAGTGTTGGGGACTAAGCATCCTGTGGAGCAAAATCCCTTCTGACTAAAGAGGTTACAACACAGGCACAAACACTGAACCCTCATTCATTCTTAGAAAGTAATTCAGTCCCTCAGCTGATCATGTTGACAGAAATGTTCCAGCTATCACAAACTCCACTGATGATTTGTGAGATGTAGACAAATGAGTACTAGACTCAAGATTAAACTGAAACAGATTTGAATCTTATGTTTCTTGCTCCTCTCCTTCCCTTTTCTGTGCCTCATTTGCTTTCCAAAAGTTCTTTGTTCTTTTGTAAGCACAAGTCTGCATTGCAGGCAAGCAAAGAGGAAGTGTACAACAAAAAAAAAAAAAAAAAAAAGGCATGCAACTGCAAGGTACCCATGTCCTTGAAAAAGGTCTGCAGAAAAGGCAGGGCTCATTATCAGCCTTGAAATAACAACTCCTGTGGACATATTATTTTACCATCTTGTACTGAGTCTCTGAAGTATTTTTGGTGTTAACGCGTATGAATTAAGCACTGCTCTGCACCTAAACCAAAAAGCCCTCAAAAGTTAAGCAAAGTTAATCTGCTTTGCTTTTTAACAAGGGGAAAAGACAAAGGTCGATGTTACAATACAGATCTTGAAACATTTTTATAAGGCAGACCCAGCAGAGGGTGCTACAAACTCCAGTAACTTACTCCTGGTACCTTCTGCTGGAGATACAAGGACCTATAAATCATTCGTTCCCCACCAGTAAACGCTTCAGTAAGGAACACAGTGCACTACACCAAAAAACTATCTTCCAAGAATAGAAGGCTTCACAAAACTGCATGAACAACGCATGTCCAGGAATCTCTCCTGCATGTATTAAAAAAGATCAGTGAAAACAAACTGAGCACAACAATTCAACCACAAGTCAGGAAAACAAGCATAAATAAAACCCGTAGAAATCTATTAAGAGATTCTGCCAGCACAGCTGGACAAAAAGAGGTAAACACAGCCACAAAAATACTAAAAAGAACAATAAATGTGTATTTTTAGAAATGAGCTATTTATCTAAATTTTCTCTTGAGATTTAGAAGATAAAAGCTAGATGTACTCTGAGAAATCTGCACCTAAAAAAATTAAATCATGATAGAATCAATGGACCTAGCATAGCACTGTTTACATATACCTCCAGAGGCAAAGAGCACTGAAGAAGTGCTGCTTTGCTTGAAAAGACAGAACCATCTCATGAATTTATGGGCTCCAGAAGAGGAGCTCAATAAACAATTCAAAGATGGGTGCACTTCCTCTATATCAAAAGAAATGAAGTCTTCAAGACGCAATACTGGCCTAATTTTAAACCTATTTACTTTAGTGGTAACATGAAAAAACAATGAGCATTTCTGTAAGTCTTATACTGTACAAAACCTTAATATTTTCTGCTATTCAATGCTTATTTGCAATATCTTATATAAATTCATAAAAACTACTGTTTCAGTGTAAGTTCTGATACTCATCACCTGTCTCAGAAAATTCCTCGTCCTCTGACCCAAAATGAAAGCCTTCAGAAGCATTACCTTAGCCTAGATCTGTGTAGGCTAAACCAGACCTTTAAAAAAAAAACAAACCAACCAAACAAAAACGCACCCACAAAAAAACCCAACCATCCACAAAAACCAACCAAAACCCAAGCATTTCACTGCTAGTGAAATAGAAGCAACACGTTCAATCACCTCGGCTTTTGTCACAACAAGGCAGGGTGAGGGAGATCAGAAGAAATTAAACTGTTTCTAGCCACCCTGGAGATCAGTAATGGAAGAGGACACAACATAAGCAACACAAACAAACATTTTAAAGCATAATAGATGAACATCAAGAAAAGGATGAAAAATTCTTCAATGTTGATTGAAGTAGCTTTTAAAATTCATCTCATGTCCCTCCCCCTTCCCCTCCATGTTCCTAACTGGAAAAATCTCACAGAATCTAATTAAAACAAAAACAAATTAGGACACTGCAGAACTTAAAATGCACTGAAACCATGGGGTCTGAGCTATCTTTGCATACAAGTGGTTGTTAATATAAGCTCTAGTCATAATCATGGAATTTTAAAACATTTTTTTCTTACTACTGCAAAAGTCAAAGAAGAGACTTTCTGCACATGAAGTCCAGTGCCTATATTATTCCTTGAAAGGAAAATGATGCTGATGTGAGTCTACATGTATATAGAGAGGAAATCTTCTCATAAGCCTGTGCCAACTGAATTCATCCCAGCTAAGCCATATCACCAAAGTCATTCCAAACTAGTACTTACCAAAAGTTTTCATCTAAATTCACATATTCTGCAGAATTATAGTTTTCCATTTCAAATTAATTATTTCCCTTTCCTACCTGTGGCCATCCATGAATTTTACGAGTTGTGTTCCTATGCTTACCTTTATGGACAGAAATGCTTTGAGTAGGGGTCCATACAGGGTTATCTGGGAATCTGGGGAGAGTTCCAGTTCCACATGGAGCTTATCTGGGGGCAGCTCTGAAGGGTCAAGGGGAAGGCGGGTTGATGCTGTGGGAGATGAAATCACACTGTCGGCTGTTTTCTGAGATGGCCTTAGCACAGATAACATTGTTTCTTCCATTTCTGACACTTTGGAGCAAAATAAAGAAGAAAATAGATTGTCATTACAAGTTAGGCTTCTGATGGACAAAATTCTGCAAATATGAATGTGTATTAAATATACAACTTTTAGCAGCCTTCTAATTCACATTGTATAATTATGCTACAGAACTGGTTTCTCATATCTAGTAACTATGAGAAGACAGGAAAATAGAGAATATTTTAGTCAATGTTAATTATGCAAGAGAAAAACAATCTTTCAAGTCCCCCCAAAAACCTCCATTTATTTATCTTGCTTTTCAAGTTAAATAAAGACATGCTTTCATTTCAGTGTAGCAGATTTCCCACAACCACAGAGCTACTGAAGAATAAACAAAAGTGAATAAACAGGAAAATTGCAAAAGTTGTATTAAAAACCTATTCTGAACTAGTAGCTCTGTAGGCCAAATTTACTCTCAAACAACTTAATTACATTAGTCACAAACCAGTTTGGAAATTCAAATCTTATTTCCTACTCCTTCTTTCTATTTTGTGGTAGGGAGAAGAAAAAGCTTTGTCTTTTTCAAGTGAGGAACAGTGATGAGAAACAAGTGATAACTGAAGGTGCTTTGGGGATGTAAAGCGATTGGCTGGGACGTAAAGAACTCTATGGGAAAACCATATAAAATTGATGCTCCAGATGGAGTAAGATTTCAGGTGCCAGTTTAACTGGAAGAACTGGCACATAGAGAACTACAGCTAATACACACCTGTAGCCAGAAAACCTTCAAGGCTTTAACTTACCATTATTGTCTACAGTGCTTGCTCAGTGCTTGCATTATGTTATGTGTTATAAATTAGCTAAATGCCACAGTGAGATGACCACTTTTTTGGAAGCTGCATCTCCTGTAATGCAACATATGTGTTTCTTGGAGACTTAAAGAGTTCTATCATTTGACTCAAAATAAAATACAGATGGTGCTACTATAACAGACACGTTCTATCAGCATCACAGAGTAGAAGTGAGCTGGACTGTGCTGGATTATTCATTGAAGGAACATGTAGATGAGATTACCTGTGTATGTACAAACTTTCAAATGCAGGTTCAATTGCTACAGTTACAAGTAAATGTTTTCAAATTTGAAGTATGCACATTTGACATGAGCTGACAATCTCACAAGAGTACTTAATGAACACCTGCAAGATGAATCTTACTTTTTCTGCTTCGTCCTCTAAAATTTGAGTTCTTTTAGATTTGAGTTGTTGGAACTCAAAACCTAAAAACGCTATCTAGCGTGTCTTCTAACACCTGCTGATTGAGGCCCATTCAAATTAGCCCTTATTATTCTTCTAATACCTCTCCTTCATCAGTTCTGCTTCTAGCAGCTAAACCTGAAAGATTTTTATGCAACCCCATAACTTCCTGCATACCTCCCTCATATCTGACAGCCATGGTTCACTTCAACAGTGCTAGCTACCATGGAATCTCAA
This sequence comes from Strix uralensis, assembly GCF_047716275.1. Lineage (NCBI taxonomy): Eukaryota > Metazoa > Chordata > Aves > Strigiformes > Strigidae > Strix > Strix uralensis. The sequence continues at coordinate 71,261,552 of NC_133975.1, read as the reverse complement.
GAGCTTCATATCCATAAAGGTAAGACAATGTTGTTGTATCTCATATATAGTGTATTTAAACATTTAAATTGTAAGACATCATCACAACATCCAAAGGAGAAAAGCTTAGAAAGGCTAAGGAACATGATACTGCCAAAGATATTGTACTTCGTATTTAATATACTAAATGATATTTTATGTTATGCAGCAACTCATTTAAGAGATCCACTTTGTTAAGGACAAGGAGAAGTGAACTACAGACAGTATCCTCTTTGTACACAGGGAACTGGGACGTGTGCTGAAATTTTGCATCACAAGATATTGTCAGTGCTGAAATCAAACCTGGTGCATTCTAAAGATTAGCATTTTCCCATGTGACATATAACAGCAGTTCAAAATTCATTTCTGCAAAGTTAAGCAATTTGATCCAACAAAGTCACGGCAGTTCCTGAAATGAAACATGCTAACAAGAAAAAGGTAGTGACACTTACAGGATTGTTTTAACTGCTCATCTGCCTTCTGAGGATAAATTGGGTGCCATGAGTAGTCAATTGTAAACACAACACTTGGGACTGTCCAGCATTCAACCCATCCAGCCCTTTCAGAAAGAAACATGACAATTTTATTTGAAGTACAGTAGTTTCATTAAATATGTTCCATGAACATACGAGGTTGCTTTCATCACAAAGTAGGTAAATACAATGAGCCAATATAAAGACATAAATATATATCACAATAAAACTCACTCCTCTTGAGTAATGTTCCTCCATTTGGGTTTGCCCGTTTTCTGACCACTTTGACATTCAGCAGAAATACAAGATTCAGGACTTATTTTATTAGGCTGACAATCTTTCACCAACATAAAAAGGGAATATTTACTAGGATGACAATCTGGTAGATACAAATGAAGATCAACATCTTCTCCCTAAAAATCAAACATTAGTAACAGAAAAGTTAATTTACATTTGCTTTATGCATAATGCTCATGCTATCTGCATGCTCATATGCACCATTATCTTCACTTTACAGGCAAAGCGAGGTAAGAAATTTAAATTTTCACATGTGATTGCTGACCACAGCTCCCACCCATTTCTAGTACAATCCCAAGAGCTCTTAGTTCTCAACAGTTACAAGTCCAGTAACTTGCACATAACAACACACCATAGCAATCTGTAAAACACAGGGGCATGGCTTTTAGTGATTCCTGATCTTATGCAGTTCAAGCCATACTGCAAAAGTTAAGTGACTGGCCCAAGGCTACTCTACACCTCAACTAGTTTTTTATTTTTACTAGCAGTATATTGCTTCTATTTTAGGGAAGACAAGTAGTACAGTCTTTCAAAGAATTAGCTGCATCTGTTAAAAACACTTTATCATCATTACTTATTCTACAGAAACTCTTAGAAGTCTGGAAGATGGCTTTCCAAAATGGATTGGGGGTACCCATTCCAGTATTTGATTTTTATCTTTGAACATACGTTAGATTTTAACATTTTCTAAATAAATGGGAACAGATTTCCAATTGATAAAATACATACAGAGACACACGGTCTACGTACAATAGTAAATATACATACTAAATGAGTGCATATATGTATAAAGCATATGTATATATGTTTTTTAAACATATTTGTGTGTATATATGTATATATAAATTAAAACAGCCTGTGATTGGATGCTTCATATAAGCAACAGAAACCATTTACCTCTAGGTTACTTAAAACAAAAATTCTATGAGACAGAAGTGAAAGAGAGTATTTTTCTTTCAGTAAAGAGTTTATTCAAAATTTCCTGACTGAAGAAGGTAGGGAAACTAGCTCACATTTCAAAGACAAAAGGGGCAAGGGAAAAACTTACCCTTAAAGAGAATCTAGTATTGCATGTGGTTGGAACAAAGTCAGTGAAAGGCAGAGAGAAAACAATGTTCAGTGTTTCTCCACAAGCTGCTAGATAAACTGTGAGAGAAGAGGAAAAACAAACAAAAAAATCTGTCAAAATTACTCCCTGTTTTGTTCTTAGACAAATTATCAAACATAGAAGTAAAAATAATGAAAAGGTATTCACGAACTCATGACATAGGAAACTGCCATTTTAACTACTGTGTATTTAAAATATTTAAAAAATATTTAAAAAATATTTTAAAAATATTTAAAATTTACTCCCTACAACTTGTCCTTTATAGAAAGGCACTGTACTTCACACAATGAAATTGCAAGCAGACAATAAAAACAACTGTAACTAATATCTTATGACTTGCTTTATTGCTTCACACACCAGTTTTTGGACAAGAAAACACACATTGAAAAGTTCCTCAGGCTTCTGATGAAGTAGGGAGCCTTATTTTTAACTAGAACACAACTTCATGATTTTTAATCCATCCTCTTTCTGTGTTGAAATTATAAGATTCTAGTACAGTGTAGACCACTGAAGTATGTATAAACTAAATTGCACATTACACAAAGTTTTGGCTTTCTGAAATGTACCTTTTAGTTTTGTCTAGAATTAGCAGCATTATTGCCTATTTTCAAATGAACAGGAAACACATTTCTAGTTATATGGAGTTCAAATGGTATTTTTCCAACATTACTTAAAGAATTTATTCCTGAGTGAATGTTTTCAGTTAGCTTACTGAATATATGTCAAGACCTCACAGCTGCTCTCTGAAAACTGTTGTACTAAATCAAAGATTCAAAGGGTCTTGAAAAATGAATGCTAAAACATTACCTAAAACTGCACTCTCCCCAAGAAAGGTATTCATTTATACAAAGTTAGAACTTACAAGAGTTTTAGGATGGTTGCATGCATCAACAGTAGCAGATAGGATGGTTTATGCACATCAACGGTAGCAAAATGGGTAGTTATCACTGAACACACATTTTTTAGTAAAAATTTTACAATTCTTGTACTCTATATATATACTCTGTATTTTGTACATAATTTTTGTAGTATGTACTCTTCTTCCAAATAAAAAAAGTAATCTCACCATTTTCTTGTTGTTTGGTGGAACAGTCAATCCAGTTGTGTTGATTTGCTGCCCAAATCATTTCAAATTGATGAAACATGACTTTGAAATTCCACATATAAGGAACAAATGAAAAAATATCAGGTGCGCTATCACTGGACCAGTCTTGGATCAAATCTAAACACACATAAAGTAATAAAAACCAAGTTAGTAGCAATCAAGTGAGATATTTCTTCTTTTAAGTTTTTGGCTTTTCATAAATTGTAAATCTTAACTGCTTGCTCCTTTACAGAAAAAGGAAGACAAGGAGAACAATACACAGTATCCATTTCTCAGGCAAGTACTTGCGGTGAATCCATTTCCCATTTCCCACCTGCTTTTTAAGTTGGAAAGTTATAGGTTTAATTAAGTTTTATAGTTTTGTTCAGTAGCAAAGTTACACACTGACCTAAAAGCACTGGCCTACCAACTTGCCTTTGGTTTTCCACTCCGAATGTGTACATTAGTAATATTTTCTAACACAGCAAAACAGTGCTGCTGTAGAAGTTCATGTTTGCTCTGAAAAGATTAGTAGACTATGCTGCGTACTGCAGCACTACGCAGATAATGGCTCTGGCCTCACTAGGAGGATAACTTTATTAGCATGGCACTATGCCTGCACTAATTAATCCTTCCTCCCAGCAGGACTAATTAGCCCAGGCAGTGCCACATTGATGGGGCTATATTCTTTCCATTACAGCAGCTGGAATGTTCAGCAACAGTTTGGTGATGCTGTATCACACTGTACTGCCTTGTGCATATGTATTCTTGCTCACAGCCAAAATCCTAAGGAGCAAATTACTCTCTCTGATCATCTGTAAGCCACAGGGACACAACCTAAAGCCCAAGTAGTTGAAAATCAGTCAGCCAAAGAGAGAGATATCAGAGAAATCAACATCCTAGGTGACAAATATTAAACAAATCAATAGCTCTGACAGAAATAAATTCAACTAAAATTTAAGACTACTTAACGTAACTGCAGATCAAATTTAGTTTAGATGTTAGAAAATTAAATTATTTGGTATCTCTACCCAAATATAAGAATATCATGTACTTAAGACACTTACAGGCAACAGAAAATATCAAGAACTTTGTCCTCGGAAAAAATTTGTTGTCCTAAATATGTGAAATCAGAGTACCTGACCTTGTACACCTTTGCAAAATCTAAAAACAAATTTTAAAGAAGGAATATTTAATTTGATATGTAACTTATTTAGTAAAGAATTTACCTGTAAAGAAGCTTTTCTGAGCAAAGATAAAATGATAGGTTGCTTTATAAACTTCAAGTTCGCATTGCCATGTCTGTGGCATGTTCCATATCCGGGGATAGCTGGCATTAATATGAAACTGTGAACAAGATATTAAAGCATCAGAGTTACTTGAAAAGATGACAATCCTTGACCCTGTAGCTCAGCAGTTTTCACATATGTACTCTGCTGAATAATTAAAACTGTCTTCCTGCTGGGATGAACAGAAGGCCTCTCCAGTTCCTTAATAATTTAATCTCTCTCTCTTTCTGCATTTGAAGGTCAAGTGATAGTGTATTCATTTATTTGGAAAGGTGTATTATGAACTTCTGTTGCAGTAGATATACCAAGCAATTTATAAACCAAAGTTTTCATTAAAAGCATCACTTTTCACAATACACTCAAGATAAAATCCCTCAGAATGTAATATTTTTCAACCACTGATATGATACTCAAATTTAAACATTAAAAACATCACTCTAATAAATTCATTTAAAAAACAGTGACAAAAGTAATCTACAGAATTACAGTATTGCAGAAGTGAAATATTAGGCAAACAAAAGAATAATGCAGTATTAAATCTGTCTCAAGTAGTTTAAGCACTCTGAAGTATTTTTAAGTACTTATGCACTCACATTCTGCAGCACAGCTGACGAGTGTAATCATTTACTAAGGTAAAGCTTATATGAACACATGGCTACATAGTGAATGAGGCGAGATTTATAAATGGTACTCCAATCCCTTCACAGCTTTCAAAACACATAACTATATAAATTATGTAAGCCGCTGGAAGTTACACACATGCATAGTTATATGTGTATATGTAAGTTACTTACATATTAAGGTCTTGCTAAATACATTCAAAAGGCATATTTCTGTAATGTTTAAGAACCTAAAGAACTGCTCCACAGACAAATAAGTATGTTCTTTATTAAAAATCCTCTGGAAACTGAAGCTTTGTGCTTATTAATGCAAACTTACAGCTAGCATTTCAGCTTCTAAGAGAGTCCGGTACTGCATACTGCTGGTGGCATCAACATGCAGAAGCTGCCCTTTAATTGTAGGTGAATAGCCTAGCAAACGAGATATAAAACAATCATTCAGACATAAAAGTTACACAAATACACAATAATTTTCACCAGTGATTTCAGCAGTCCACTAACAATCAAGAAATACAATGATGGAAATTAGTAGTATAATAATTCTGTCCTCTACTGTTTGTCAATTAAGAGCTTAACATGTTCTGCCTTCATGTAGGAAAGATGACAAAAGTCTTCTTCCTGGGTCTGGAAATGCTCAGGTTCTGGAGATCTTGGTTAAAGATGCAGAATAAAACTCAAACATGCCAGAAAGATTCAAGAGAACAAACAGCAAAGAGCTTTAAACCAGCCAATAAGATGAGTAAATGCAAGGAACATACCCATAACTTTACATTTATCTCCACTTCACCTTGGATTTTGGGATTTGTTTTGTTTAAATACCTACTACTAACTTAGTTTTTATAACTCATTTCTCAGCACGATTCAACTACTACAGTAATCCTACTGAAGAAGTCCTCCTGCTTTCAGTTGACAGTTTGTCTGCAACCTGCTTCAGTGCACACACAGTTAAATGATACCCTGTCTAGCACTGTGTTTCCTAATCCAAACAAAGCATGGAGGTAACTTAACTATTTCAATAAGTACATGCTTTAACATCTTGCAATGAAATGTACAAGGAAATACTTTTTGTTCCTTCACGTAAGAATATACATCTCATAGCCACAAAAGAAAAACTCTACAGGATGCTCACACACATAGGAATTAAGCTAACTGTTCAGGGAAAACACTAGGAAAACCAATTAAGCTTAGCCTTAAACTCACCATTTTCACCTACTGTCATGGGAATATTTATCTCCAAATATGATCCTGCACCAACATTTACATGTACAGCATTAGTTTCCTGTATTGCAAGAAAGGAAAAAAGTCCAAACATTATTTTTAGGCTCGCTGCATCAACCACTGTACTTTATGTCTCTGACTATCATTATCCACACCTGGATTAAGGCACCCGATGACCAAAGTCTCTCCTGTCCTCAGAAAAATTACTAATGAAATATCTATGTGGACCGATACCAAATAACACCATTTTGAGGCTTAACAAATGCTGAATTAGGTCCACTAGTAGAAACAGCATAAGATATTCTGATCCAAGGCCTGAGAGGGCAGATGAATACCTATTTCTAACACTACACTTTCTAACCCTTTCAGTCACAAAAAAAGAAGAAAAAAGGTATACAATGAAGTCATGTTATATCCCATTTGTAAGAGTAGCAACAGGTGAAAGAAAAATCCAAACCCTTACATGTACGCATCTTTTTCTCCCCCCCACTATCATCTCTCCAGTAATACTAGATATTCATCCAATATCAGAAGAAATTATCTTTTCATCATGGTGAGCTTCATTGTAATGGAAGATTGCACAGGAAGTCCAGATCATGAATTCCCAAGCCTGTAGGAGCTGGCATGGCTTAAGTTGTAGCTTTAAGGCTTAAAAGAAACTTAAAATAAACCGACAAATATTAATGCCTCTCAGCCAATATTTGTCTTTGAAGGATTTGCTCATAAGAAGACTAAACCAAAAATTGCCTAGCTTTTAAAACCATAGTTCCATAACAAACACCCAAGACAAGTAAAAATATGCACAACCAAAAAGCACAGTGCAATCACAGCAGACAAGTTATTTCCCAGATAAATTTGCGCTATTTACCCTATTTTTGGTAAAAAGCAAATCAATGGTGGCATCTGCAATAATATTCATCCGCAGTTCAAAAGCAAGAATCTGTCTTGGTTTCCCAGGCTGTGCAATTTCTGAGACTTTCATAACTTGATAATCTGGTGGGAAGAAAAATTTCCACAAGCAATCCCTAGTGGGAAAGAAAAAAAAAATTTAAAAAATTTAAAAAGAGTTGTTTTTATTCACAGAGGAAATACATATACATTCATACATATTTATGCATCTATTTGGTTCACTTAATTATTTTCCAGCTAGCTGAATCTTTAGACAACCACTGGATGTGATAAGAAAGAATGTTTGTTTAAACTCTTCATCATGGGAGCCTTCCAACCCATCACTGTAATCTCCAAAAGTTTCGATGACAAGAAGTGACTTTTGGGTAAAAGCTATAAATGGACAGACCATAAATGATTTAGAATAAAAATATTTTAATTCAGACAGTAAACAAGCTGTGTTTTTCTTATTATTCCTAATCTTTGGTTTACAAATCTGCTACAAAAACATAGTAAAATGTAATCTGTTTATGCTGCGGTTTGTGCATAAGTAATTGATGTAATGCCCAGAAATAAACAAAATACAAAACTTTAGGACCTTGGAGTGGCAGTGAAATGAAGCGTACATTTCTGCAGACTTATATCTGAACATGCAACTACACGAAAGGAAAGCCACAACAACAAAGCACAGACAGCACAACTTATATAAGTCTTCTTCCAGGGAGGTGGTGGAGTCCCCATCCCTGGAGGTGTTTAAGAGTAGGGTCGACATAGCGCTGAGGGACATGGTGTAGTTGGGATCTGTCAGTGCTAGGTTAATGGTTGGACTAGACGATCTTCAAGGTCGTTTCCAACCTAGATGATTCTGTGAAGTCTCAAGGGGGTGGAAGTAAATCTTTAAGGAGGTAGTGGTTTCCTGCACCCAGCACCTGACTACTATAGCAGCTTAAAAGTTTAAAAAAAAACAAACTAACAAAAAAAACCCCCCACAAGCTGAAAAACCCCAGCAAAACCCCCACAAACACCACACAACACACACTGTCAAAATCCTGGGGAAATCCAAGTTTTTATTGCATGATGTGTTAAAGATCAGCATTTGTAGAAGCCCTTGTATGAAATAAGAGTACAAAGTTCACAGAACTCCTACAGATCTGTGCTTCTAAAACATTCAGGCACTTTCCAAAATACCTTCTATCCATGGCACAATGCAAAATTCTTCCCAGGTACATGAATTCTACAGACTCTGCACAGGCACCAAACTGCCTTCTGTCTAGCCAGTTAAATTTATAAAAAGCAAAACTATCATAGAGCAAGCTTTCTTGGTAGTATTAAAAATATAATTAATGATTCACTGACTTCATATTCTGATCAAAGTTCTAGAAATTGGCATTTTCTCTTAAATTCTCTAAGACACTGTCATATCTAATGACTACTCTTTGGTCTGCCATCCCAACACTCCTAAGAGACAGTTAATGATAACAGTTTCACAGGAGAATTAATGGAGGCCAAGAGAAGTATCAATCTGTAATTAATTGGGCAAAAGAGGGAAAGCCCTGATTATATCACTTTTACTTAATAGTCCTTTACTCCCTAAACAATTCTATTGTCTCCACCAGAAATACTCACGCGCAAAACACCAAGGGCTAAGTGAAGAACAGTAGTAGAGCACTGGCCTAATATTTTGTCATTAAAATAGCTAGATAATAAATACTTTGGAGACCGTATCAAGCAGTTGATTCTCCTAAGCAAGGATAAACTATTCCCCCCTCATTATTTTCATAGCGAGATTTGTACTTTCATAAAACTTTCCTCACCGATATGCAGTGTATTCCCATCCATGAGCTAACAGAAGCATGACAAGTCTAAAGGTAACCAATTAAAAGGTTAAGCCCTTAGGTATGTAACACTTGACAAATACTAAAACTAATTTGTTCACAAAATATAGGAACATAATTTATGAATTTAAGAATAAAAATTCACTGAGTGATCCTAACTTTGGAAGGCCAACAAGATAAACAACAATGAATTTACTAATCTTAAACCACTGCGGCAGGACTTCTTTTTGACTGCCTAGTTTACCCCATACAAATTAGAAGTCTGAGCAATTGCACACTGGAAGCTTTAGAACATTTTCTCAATAATAACAGATATTAAAGATTAAAACTAAAGATGTAAATCGTGGTAATACCTCTGCCTATCAGCCCAAGGCCCGTAGTTGAAGTCTGTTCCTTTTCCACAAACAATGTCCAAACCCCAACATGGTGGCAGATCCTGTAATTTGCTGTCTTCATTGTTTGCTTCTCCATCATTACTTTCCTCTGTCTCCTCTGGTACAAGACCTGTATTACATAATATAATAAACAGATTATTAAAGGAAGCTGCTTCAAATTAGCAGGAAAAATGTTTGCTAAGCACAAGACAATTAAAGTGTCCTGATGTCATTTTTATTTGAGACCACTACAGTAAGTAAATATCAAGCCACAATTCAATGCAGACTCCCAGTGGAAGGGCAAGAATATGGCCAAAAATCCTTGGGATTTTCTGAAGCGCTGCTCACTGATGCCACTGAAATGCTGACATACACAGCAGTTGTATCTCTTAAGTATGCTTTTTACCAGTACAGGCTTTCACACATCCACATGCAGTTCCAAATCCTAGTTACAAACCAAATTTTGACACAAAAGATTAAGTTAAAATCATTTCAACAGACAATGCAAGTAAATAAAAAGGAAGACTTGCTACAGTAGACCCAGAATTCCCCAAGGAAGACTTACTACAGTAGACCCAAAATAGTAAAAATTCAAGCGCTCATTCAGCAATGATCAAAAATTGCCACCTATCCTACACCAGTATACATCATTATTGAACGTGTTACCTTTGTTCAAGATTCAGGCAATACTTTAAGCGGAGTCAGAGCAAAAGCTTTTGCAAACCAAAAAAACCTCCAGCAAAATAAAGCAGTAGTATAATACGCTAGATTTAAAGTGGAAAAAGATAGACACCGCAATATTCAGATATCAATGCATCAAATAAACATCCCAAAAACTCCAGTAGGTACTGACTATCAATCATCTCCACTCCTGAAGTACTTTTGGAAACTTACATCCTTTAAGTTTACAGCTTAAAACATAACTTGTTTCAAGAATAAATATCAAGATTAACTTGCTTCCATGTTACACATAGACTTGCAGAAGGCACTGCTGACAGAGTGTCTACATCTATACAAAAATACTCATGGATTAAAATGTTGCTTCTACATGTACAGTTATTTCATCTATGGAATTCCCTAGGCCTCTTACACGAAACAGTCTAGAAGTTGACAACAGCCATTAAAAAGAATGCAGCTCAAAATTTCACTACCTTCTAAACACGAAACTTGTGAACTTTCTCCCATTTGTTTCAGTGGAATTTTTTTTCATTTGCAGAACAAATAACTTATTAACTTATAAGCATTCATAAGAGTACCTATGTACGCTTTTATTTGCTCTAAAATATTATACTAACTCTTTGAGCATAGTTATTTTTCAGCATCAAAAAAAGAAATTGTCTAGCAAGTCCAGACAATTAAACAAATAGCCTTCAAATCCCTTAAAATTTTATCTTTGTACTTAACAGAAGGTACCTGGTTCATCCATATAGTAATAGATATCAACGTCATTGGACTGCATTACAACAAAACCTTCACCCATCAGCCTTGGTGGTCTGTAGTGGAAAAGGGTGCAAATGTAAAGATTAAAAAGCAATGCAATGAGATTAATCATATGAATTCAAGTAATTTTAAATGCAACATATTAAGCATAATGGAAAAGATTACACAGGTCAGGCTCACTTGCAGCTTGTAAGTAGTACATATTTAACCATGGAATCATCAACAAAATGCTATCTGTAGCAAGCAAGCCAGCAGTGGAGATACAGTTGTATGTGGTACCTGACCAGGAAGATTTCGTGGGCAAGACTCAAGTTTGATGCGATCCCAAGACACCAGCTCTGTGCATCTAAACCGCTCTTGCCAGCAGCCTGACTGCAGGACGCCTGCAAGAACCACAGGCTGCCTTTTCTACCAGGCACCAGTCTTGTCACATTACCAGAAGGGTTGGATAGAATAGACAGAAGTGCCCGGGACACACCAAGTCTGTCCAAATGCAGCTGTTCGTAGGTTAAATAAGTGCAGGTTATAACTTCTGTTCCTCTCCTTCCCTCCCTATCACACTGTGATTCCTGGTCTATCTGCTACCTCAGACTAAATGAGCTTCTGAAACTAAACACTATGAATATTCAAGTCTATTTGGTCTCAGGTCTCCTATGAAAAAAGGAGCTGTCATACTGCTAGGCTATGTCTACTCTGATTTGCAAAAAATACTTGACCATTAGTTGTAATTATTAATAGTATTACATAAAGTAACTTAAAAGTTTAGTTAACTCAAGCATGAAAATACCAGGGTCTTCTCCACAAAGACATTTCTCAGATATTATAAACCACAGCCAACTACCAGAGTTTTACTTTCAATGTTTCTTTCCATCAAGAGTTCCTTTCTCCTTGTCCTATATTGTTCTTTCAACTGCTAATTGTTTTTTTACTAAAATAGCACTCTAAACCAAAGGGACAAGACATCTTCAGTAATTAGACCATTAGTTAAAAAAAAAAAAAAAAGGCTGTTCTTCCTTATTAACATTTCCCTCAATATAAAAAGGTCTAAGTGATTAAACTAATACACAAACCACTTCTCCTAAGACTATTATACTGGTATATTACAATCCCTTTCTTACAGTCTTACCACATGTTAATTTACATAATATTACATTTTATAGTAGTATTATAATGTGAAAAGTCTGGTTTTACTGTAAAAGATGTTTTTGCCACTTTTCAGCCATTTTCATAAATTGTCACCTCTTAACAAAAAAAGAAAATGCCAACGACAGAAATACACAGTCTAAGAGTGTGAATGAAGCACATTGCCCATTTTAACACAGCTCAAACGCAGGAAAGCTTGGAAAATATGGAAGACAGCAGATGCAGATCCCATGTACTGCCAGAAGTTCATCAAAAGCAACACAGCAGGAAACTTAAAATCAATTTTATTTTGAGAGTAACGACAGCAGTGAAAGAGGAAATACTTTCTATGCACTCCCAATTTTCCAATTATTTTTTTTTCCTGTCCAAAACTGAATTGGCCTCCCCAAAGTGATACAAATAGAGCAAGATGTGAAAAAAAAAATAAAATTGTTTAGTGGTTCAGGAATAGAAGTGGGAAGGAAAGCATTTAGAGATACATAAATAGTAGCTCATGGAAAGAGCTATTTATTCTGCCCACCCTCCTCAATAGGCACAGGCAGGTCAGCAAGACTGGAACGCGCACCGTGAGCTAGTTACTTCAGCCTCTCAAGCTGACTGTACCACCAACGGGGGCTCAAAGGAAGCCACTGCTTTGTAAAGAGCTCACATAACATAACCAGCTGTAAAACTTAGGAGCCTGACAGTAACTTCTGTGTCCAACACAATCGTTTGCCACTGCCTGACCATACCCTCAGCGGGGCACATTGTCAGGCAAAGGCTGCATCTCATTTCAGCAGCTCAGCACTTCACCATGGAGGTCAGCCAGCCACAGCGCGAGGTGGCCTGGCTACGATGGCAAACTCTACTTACCCTCCGCTGCTCGAGCTGGTATGTGTTTTGTACCCTGAAATACAGAATACGATGGTGCTTTCACATGAAGTGCATTCCCCTCTCTGACAGCACAGAGTGCATAGGTCTCGAAACACTATATATGCTTTTCCCTAAGCCTGTAGAAATACACTGGAGGAACTACATTACTGTAAAGTGTCAATGCACAGGGCAGATTTAACAATTGTTTACTTCTGCCTTCCTAATAGCGTTTACCTATACTGACTTAGAATAATTAATAATTTTGTTTTAATCTAAACCACTATCTTAAACAGAATGACAAAGAGTCTTTGAGCTAAGCCTTCTTCAAGATGGACAATTTGACTCAACTTCTACAGCTGTAGGAAACAGAGAAATATCTACAGGAAAAGTTTAGGAGCTGACAGAATGGCCAAACCCTCCTGTCAAACACCCACTGACTGCCATGTCATCCTCATCACCTTTGCCATACTCCACTTTCTGGAGGAAAACTATGATGTCTCACACTAAGTGGAAGTGGAGGGAGAGAAAAAAATAGCACCAGAACCCCATGTGGTAGCTAACCATCTTCCTCAGTCCTTTCCTTCCAATTCTTTTAGTGTGCATCTTTACTGTGTCTGCATATTCCATTAAACACTTCTCTTTCGCACTTGTTCTGATGTCTCTGAACTCACTACACTGGTATAAAACTTTTTGCCTGTTCAGTGTGGGTTTTTTCCACAGAGGAAAGTTCTCTTCTGTATCATCATGTGTTGTCACTAGTTCTTTGATTTCCTTTTTAAGAATAATATGAAAATATATAGATGACAAACAGCTTATAGTTTTAGATTATCAAAGCATCACAGGCCATAGCAAACCCAACACAACAGCCAAGCAAAGCAGTAGCTTTCCTTATGCCAGTCCTAAGATGATCACAGGTTAGGTGATAACAAACAGGTGCTGAAGCCAGCAGCAGAACAGATTTAGATTTAAGACCAACATATATTTTTCTTAATAGGGATGAATTCCATGATCAGTGTTCACTGCACAGCCATGCAAAAAAGACAACAGTACTGCTTCTTTTAGCTGCATTCTCAGCTTAAAGTGCACATGAAACTACCTCGGCAGAAAATGGGAGAGGAAGGTACCTAGTGAGGCCGCGTAACCCACCCTCAGCAGGAACTGTTACACCTTGCTGGACTTAGTTGATGGAGGTGGCAAAACCTTAGAAACCCCACCACAGGCCATTTGCAAAAGCAAATTAGATAATAGCAATGAATGATAATGAGATCATCATCATCATTAGAAAGTATTTTCTAATATCTAACCTAAACTTCCACTTTGAGCCTGCTGACTTAGTCACAGCTCTCCAAACTTGATCTGCTTTAATCTGCTTTTTCTAGCACAAATTTTTTTTCTTGGGTTTTGGAGGATTTAGTTGCAAAAAGTGATGGAGGTGTTGAGATGTCTGTTTGCAATATAATATGACACTTTTCAAGGTGGGTTTTTGATGTTTGCACCAATTAGTCAGTCTGTTACAAATTTCATCAAGTCACTTAGCTTGTTTTAATATATGCATTGCATTACCTGCAGAAATTTCTCAAAGTTAAGACACTCAGCTTAATTTTTAAGCCAAAGCAGCATGAGAGGGTAGGTTCTAAACATTCAAACATTCCCAGTTTCCAGTGAACTGGGTCAGTTGTTGAATCTACCAAGTAAATTAGGGCACGTTTTCTGCATACATGCCATCCTTCAGCCATCAGGAGCTGTAGGGATGGTAACAGCATAAAAAGAAAATACTTAGCGGAAGCAGGAGAAAAAGCTAATAGTTTGAGTATCTTAATCCTATTTTGTTTTAATCTTGTTTGTTTTCAGTATTAATTGTAGAAATTTCCTTTGTCGTCATGTTGGAAGAGTACGATTCTGTACACATCCACAGAATGTTATTTGAAAACATATAAAGGCATATTATAGACGGCAGTATTTGGCTGATGCAAAGCCAGTTAAGGTCCAGACAAATGATGTACAAGTTCATTTCCAAACATCATAATTCATTCTCTGGATATCGTTCCTTAGGAGGTATAGAATAGGTATAAACATTTTACATAAACTCATGCACACAATTGTCCAAGGATAGTATACGTTATTTATTTTTCGTTGAGTAATTAATGTCTGTGAAAGACTTTGAAATTTAACAGTTTTGTCCCAATTATCTGTTGAATATGTAACATTGTAAGCATTGAATAAGATAATGCAGAAAATTCTGTCTATGATGTTCATACCACAGCAATGAAGATTGTTAATATATTATGCACATAAATGTCTTGCTGGTTAAAGTGTAATAAAATGAGAAGGCTAGGGTCAAATCATTTCATGCAAGCACACTTTCTTTTGTTTGACTTTCATTGACCATTCAGTTTTTTAAAGCTGCATAACCTCACTTTTATGTGGAATGCACAGAGGTAAAAGGATCAGCACTCTGTCTTCAAAAGATAATATGATTTCTACTACATCAAATACTGCACAGCTTTTGCCCATTTTTAAAAAATATTTTCCAAGCCATACGTGAATCGGCTCTACAGAAGTCAACACCTTAAAACTTGCATTTATCCTAGAAATTTAGTGCTGTCAAAGCCTGTGTACACCTGTAGTACCTGAGTGAAGGAAAATAAAAGTTGAATGCCGGATATTAATCACAGAGCAGAACACACACTCCCCCAAAAAAATCTGCAGTGAGATAGAAAACCAGTACTTTTCTCCATAAATAAAATAGTTTCAAAGATCCAACATTTAAAACCTTCAGAGTGGTAAAAATGCCAACTGCCTAAACACACGAAGTAAAATTAAGTCACAGAAACACAAACAACATTATTTTGCTTCTTTTTCTTAAAATAAATAATAGAATAACATGGAAACAAAAAAACCCAAAACTTACTCATCGTTTTGAAGACCAACATATCTTGGACTTGGAACCAGCATGACTCTAACATTTTCCAGTTTTCCTTTCACGATGTGCATAAACTGGTCAAGGTGGCTTGAAGGTGGTTTTGTGGTATATGTCAGAAAAGCATCATCAAAGTTAATACAAAGTGTTTGTGGCTGATAATGATTCCCAAATGCCAAGCGACCCTAAATCAAAAAGAAACCCCAATTATTCGTTATACACTGCTCTTTTACATATATATATATGTATATATTTACCTATAATAATGTAGTTTAACCAGCCATATGCAAATAAAGACAGTGGACAAAAATCCTGGCCATAATCTATGCATATATAAAAATACTACCTTGTACATTAAACTCTCAATATTCTATCTGCTGTCACCTCAATAACAGTTTTCCTGGGTTTTTTGGGAAGCAACATCAACTTTTAAGGAATGTGTCCAAATATCCCTATTAAAAAATGCCGGGAAGAAAAAAGAACAAAAAACAACCCCAAACAACTCACAGAAACCCAACACACCACACATTGTACAACACCCATTACCTAGATTAATTAATGGGTGATATTCCTGAATTCATTACGACTCTAAGACGTAAGTATTTCCCAAAACAGAGAACATAACCATGCTTCCATCAGCACCAGCAGGATTTGTGACTGCTGGTGGTGTCATTTTAAAACTTTTTAAAATCATGAAGGAGAACAAAAACCCAAAAAGACTGTATAAGAAAAATGAACGGCAAGCCTGATTTTTAAGCATGTACTGCTAAATATTTTCATTATCAGGGTCTTTTCACTTACCGTGCTCACATTGACTTTAATGACTGGAATAAGCGATCTCCATGATGAAGAAGGGTCTTGAGATTCTGTTTTTACTTTAACACTATGGGAAAAAAATAGGTTTTATTCTTTTGTGTTTTCTGCAGAAAAACTAACCAACCTTTTCTTCTAGGGGTTTTCAGTGCACAGCTCTCAGGGAACACTCATTCTCAAAGGGGTCTCTCCTGTAAGGGACCTGCTAGCAGTCTACTGCAACTCCTCCAGAGCCTGGAAGAACAGCAGGAAGCGTACACAACTACACCTTGGGTGCTGGTATACGGAGCTGACACAGGCAGAAAAGGAGCGTGCTGTGTTTAACACAGAGCAACAGTTAAATAAATCTTCCTCAGGGTAACTTGGTCTGTTCTAAATATTCTTAAACCAATCCTTTTAGGTCTTTGGTGTGGGAGTTTTCATTTCCCAAGGCACATGCTCCCCAAAGGCAGAAGTCCTTCCTGCACCTGTCACTAAGGGTACAAGAGGAAAACATGAAGACCCTGGCTTGGAGGCACAGCCCTTACCCAAACTCAGGACTGCCACAGCATCCAGCAGCTGCCCACTATGTAATTCAGTAACATGTACTGGCCTGGCCAGCAGCAGTGGAAGACTCAAGTCTTATTTGATCTTCCCTGCTCCTGCCAATAAATCAGTCTGCTGTGATTCTGCCCAAAGAGAGGCTTATTGTTGAATACCTGACTCTGCTACACATAAGCCATGTGGTAGAACTCCTTATAGACATACACCATGTTTTCTAGGGTATGCCAAAACAAGGAATAAAATAAGAAAATAAGTTTGTGTAGCTATACACAAACACACACCCCTAAAAAGACAACATGTGAAATCAGCCCAAGTTTAAAGCTCAAAACCCAGAAAGTCCTCTCAACACCACACAGATCCTCACATTTTGTCTATTCAATGCCTTGAGCAGCTATTACTTCTACGGAGCAATACCATTATTATTCTGCAAGCATAATCCTCTTCAACACATGCTGCCTCTCCACATTGTGCTTCAAATAGATTTTTCAACCTGTCTCTGATCATTAAACAAAGAGTGTTTGGTTTGGTTGGTTGTGTTTTTTAACTATTATGGTAGGAAGTCTGAGGAAAGGAGAAAGATTTAGACTGTCAGGCTTGTCAGTGCAATTTCTCTCTCAGCTGTGCTTCAACCATTTGGCCTCCAGAGCATATGTTAACAAAACATTACCCAATTAGTTCAGCACTTTGCAGAACAAAGCATCAACAAAAGAGCAAAACGAATAATAATTTACCTTTCAAGATTGGTATGTGTTCTCTGCCTCCCGTTTACTTGTGCTTTTTCATCATCTTTCTTTGCTGGAATTATTGTGGGATCCAAACCAAATAGCTCTTGAAGTTGTCCATAAAGCTCAGAACGGTTGTACACATGAAATTCAAAGTCATTCACCATAATATACAGTCGTGTTTCTGCCTTTGGATCTAAACAAATAGTAGGAAAAGAATTTCTAAATCTATTCCAACATCCCTTGCAATATTTACAGTTTTTCAAATATGCACATGCTGCAAAAACAATCTACGCAGTAATGAACAGCTGCTGAAGTACATACTGAAAAAGCAGTAAAAATCTCCACAAAATAATTACAACTGTTCCAAGCAAATCAGTAAAATTTGGCAAATAAGACAGTTGCACACAAAATATAAAACCTGAAAGGCATTTCACCCTTAGGTCACAACCCAAAAATAAATCCAGGCAGGACCTGCACAAAATGGTAAATGAGGTTCATTCAGTCTCATATATAAAAACAAACATAAATCAGTCTTGATGCACAGCACAGAAGCCTCAGTGACAACTGCTTTTTAGCACAGATATCAGTACTTGAGATCAATTCAGTCTCAAAACCCAAATGGTTTTCTACCCAAGCTCTATGGTACAGCAGTCCTGAACTGCGAAAAAGCTTTCTTTTACAGAGAAACAAAAAACATCAATATGCAGAACTAACAAGAAGCGTACTCATTTTGCACAACTGGTCAATATTTTCACAAATTTAAAATGTTAACTGTAATATCAGCTTGACTCTGACACTTAAAAACTAGTTTATCCGCTGATTGCATACAGAGCTGCTGGTGACATACTTTGACATACTTTTGCCTTAGATAGTATGACCTAATTATGGAGTTAATGTGAGGAAAAAGCTTGCACAATTTCCCCCTAATTACCCAGTTGAAAGAGTGCCCGTTACACATTCACTCGAGAGACCTGAGCCGCTCTGAAACCTGATCTGATCTTTCTAAGTCAAACAGACTTTAGGAAGCTGAAGCATCAACGGTTATTACAGCAGTCCCCAATCTGCAACTCAGGGGGTTGAAACTGAAGGCAACAGTTCCCACAGACACTAAAAATTAAAAAGTCAGAGTGAACACAGCTGCTGTTGTGGTCAGGGTCAAGAGAAGAAATGCAGCTGCCCAAGAGCCAAAGTTTAGAGATACCCACTTTATTACATGCACCCTCTTTTCTAACAAACTCATCTGTCCCTTGATGTTACACATCTATACAACACTCTGTCCCAACAACACCAACCCACCTTTTATCCCTCACACCTAAATTACCACAAATTTCCATATCATTATAAAAAAAAGTAGATGTATAATAAGTCTTCAAAAAGCACTGACATCACAGTTTTCTTGAACAGGAGACAAAGAAAAGTTAATGAGCCAGTTTCAGTTCCTTCCTGTTTTCATGAAAGCACTATCAAATCTGTTTGTTGGTAATGTTAACTTGCATCAATAAGATACAGGCAAAGGATGACATGGACAAAGACTGGGATACGCAAGTGTTCACTTGAGAGATCTCAGTATCATCAAGAACACAAATAAATGTAATTTTTCAATTCCTGGAGGCAAGCATTAGACTTCATTAACTAAATGACATAATATGTAGTAATTCATTTCTTCAAAGGGGATTTAAAGAGACAACTATCTCTTTTCCTAATAACGAAAATAAGATTTGACCTCCACACACCAATTTGGTTGCCTAAGACACTTCTGGAAAAAAAAAAAAAGAAAAAAAGGCAAGGAAAAATAGACAAGCGCATCTGAATATCCTATTTTTCAATGATTCAAAGAAGCATATATGTAGGTCATGTAAAACTAAATACCAGGTTGATAGCAAAATACTTAAGTTTTATCAACATTTGTTGGAATCAAGGTGACTAATGTAGCCAAGGTTTTGACATTTGCTTCCTACAGAGTTTAATCAAGATGTATTATTTATTTATTATTTATTCAAATGGTTGTATCACACCTACCCAAACAATTCAACATAAATATACCCACTAAATAAAACCTAACAGGATCATGAAAAAAGTCACTCCTGACAATAAAAAGGAGAGGAATTGGTTCTCAAAACTGTATTCCCCCTCCAAATAGTACCTCACAAACTACACTATGTAGCTTTACAATACGAAAACTGACAACCTGCTGTGGCACCTAAACCAAGACATCTGGGTGTTCCCCATTCACAACATAATCCTCCAACTTCTGTTCCTAAACCACTTTCATTTCTCAAGTATGCACAAAACCTACTTTCTCAAGTCCCAGTACAGTTTAACTTAATGCTCAAGGCAGGAAGACAACTCACATACTTGGCTTTTTCTATTAAGTTCTTTCAACACTGGTATGACATGCCTAGTACATACATAGTGCCATGATGAAAAACAAGACTGCACTTGCTAAGTTGAATTGAGGAACTTTCAAAGAAACACATCAGGAAATGCAACTTCGTGACAGGTTATCAATAATCATTTTCCAAACTTTTTGGGTTCAAACTTCCTCTTATGCAAGGAACTGTGATTAAATCTTTATGAGAAGCATCCTTAAATTACAGTGCAACCGAAGTCTTACAGCAACATTTACTTTCAATTCAGTGGGCAGGCAGACAATGCATCAATTTTGGTAGGTTAGTTTTCCTCTTCTCAGAAGAACGGTAACAAAATAATTCTCTTTGCTTTAGAACGAACGTGGATAAAAAAAAAACCAAACCCAAACCAAAATACAAAGCTTTTTCATTTTTCCTTTTTCTGACACAAAGGTTTAACAGTAATACTTCCTAGCATCCATTACAGTAATCTACCCTTTGATCATAAACATATATTGACTACCAGAAGTTCAATGTGAAGAGTACACCATAAAGCATTTTGCAAAGCACATACACCAGAGTGAAGGAAACTCTTCTCTGAGTTTGCCCTCTTTTTCCTAATAACCTTCACTCTTCTCTGACAAATCTCCGATCCTGCTCCTCACTCAGTTTTAATTTCTTTGTGTATCCTCCTAAGACTTGCAAAGTCAATGGATCTCTGCAGGTCAGCAATGACTGGCAGGCACTGCCACATTCTCCATCTCCTCAAGAAGAAGGCTGAGAAGCCACAGGATTAGAAAGCAGTTATCAGGGAAAAATATTCCCAATAACACATAAATATATTCCATGGGCATGTGGAACAACACTGGATTTTTCTTTCCAACAGGAGTAACAACCTGGAAGCTGAAGTTACATAAAGATTGAATATGTAAAACCTAGCATTAAAAACAATTTTACTTTGGCATAACTTATTGAACATGTAAAGTACTCGTCATCACTCAGTCGTTTTAAAAGGTCACTTATTTCACTTCCAGGGAAAACTTTACAACTTGTATGACTGGGCTGGATGAATATTGAAGCCCTTTCTGGTTCTGAAACCTCTGAATATATGAATGAATTACTAGTCACGCTCCTCCCACAAGTTCAGTGGAGAATATATGAGTCTGCATTACCTTCAGCACATTCCTTCAGGAGTCAGAGACACACACAAGCTTCATACACACTTGAACAAAGATAGCTTTTAAAAAATTTAAGATGCCCCCATGCTGAAGTTCAGCTCCTTGCATACAATTGCAATGGTGCTTAACATCAATAATCTTACCACTGAAAACTAGATTGAGTACAGCCCTTCACCAAAGAGGTGATGTCAAGGACACCTGAAATGGGAGTTCCCCTACTAAGATCTCCAAGTATTTCAGGATCCTTCACTAGCCTCCCGTTTGTGTACAAAAAACCCCTCCTCTAATACTTGAAATATCTCTCAGAAAAAAAGATAGAATGAGGTCACATTATTTCTACACTAACAAGACTTTAAGTTTATCACCACTATGAAAAACAAAATCCCACTCACGTCACATTTCACATTACTGTTAGGAGTATGCTGCACTTCAGTTACAAAACTTAAGACCAAAAAAAGCACAACATTCAGAAACTAATAGTTATTGCTTATACATAAGTCTTCATAAGATTTTTTTTTTCCAAACAAAAATATTAAAATATTTAAGGCTTGTGTTTTTATAAGAATCTGTTGGGATTTTTAAATTGGTAATAGCCCTGATTCAGCCTATGTGTTTTTCCTACAGGAAAATCTCAGCTCTGCTTTGGTTTTTTGTTTTATGAAGGATCTGAAACAAAGGTATGCACCCGTAATGTCTACCTACAGCAGGTTTTCCAAATGTTTAAGACGCAATTTACCAGAAGCCTTTGCTATTTGGTCAGGTACAGGTATTTCTGTTGCAATCAGATTAAAAAGTATTGGGAAGTGTATACTACAATAGACTAAGAATCATCGAAGATTTTATTTTTCCTTTAAGGTTAAAAAAAGCATCTCTGCTAAATAATCAAAATGTCAAGGGAGCAAGGTTATTTTTCCTAGGAAAATGAGTAATTATTTAAAGGAGTATTTTATTCATATTACTTTGTTGTCAGACCTATACACCTTTGACCTCCTTGGTTACTTGGATTATTTGTCCACTAATTATGCAGTCTTAAATGCCAGCAGAGAAGGTTAAAGCCTTGAAGTATTGCCACACAAAAATATCACCATAAAAGACAAACACACCTATCTTTATTGCATTAGGTTCAATTCATTTTTTCATTCTGTGAGCCACTAGAGAAATATGTTTTAACTAGCAGATGAGGAAGACTGTGAAAATCTGTTGGACAATAACCTGTGGTTGGAAAAAAATCTAATTAACTCTAAGACTAGGTTCCACTTTTTGAATTAGTCTTCTTATGGTATAAAGAACTTGCATTGTGTCATATCACCTCAGAGGCTTAGTAATGCCTCAATAAAAAGAAGAGAGCAACTCTTCCTAATTCATATCACTATATTGAATGGTGTCTCCTATTTACTTGCATAACACGTATGCAGTACTCCTACCACTGCTGAGTTGGTACTGGCAAAGCAACAGCTGTACAAGCTTGCTGACAAGTCTAAGAGGCTTCACGCCATCAGAGACCACTTCCAAAGGGGACAGGGGAAAAAAAAAAGCCCTCCAAAGTTCAATAACCCTCTCAGTTAGTGCCCTCCTTAACTGTAGACAGCTGCCATTTCTGGACCTCCTTGAATTAGCAATGGAGCCGTGATGCTTCAACAGTCAAGAGAGGCAGGACCTGAGACTCATTCAACCAGATTCTAATCCTATAAATGACTAAGCACACATCACAAGGCTACTTATGTTTTGTCGCAGTGTTTTCTGCAGATACAACTAATCTCTGGCATCTGGTGTTAATCGTCCTTCTTCAGCCACAGATAAGGAAGAAAAAAAAATTAATCTTTCACACTTCCCCACTTCTATGGCCACAGATGTCATCAAGACACCAGCTTATCAAATACTAAAGAACATCCCCTACAATAACACTTTTACTAAAATACTGGCAGCACAACACTGAAACTTGATAACTAAAAATCACTTCCAGAACGTAAGAAGCCTCTATTTATCATCATTATAAACTTCAATAGAGGAAGACTACTATTAAGGTAAATGGTTTGTCTTAAGAAGGGTTCAAGTCCCCAATAATAAATCCTGTATTTATTTCATTGCGTTGTTCTAGTCTACTAACACAGATCAATCACTTAAAAGAACCCATACCTTCTGATGATTCAACGTACTTCAGGTACATATTAACAAATCAAATACACACCTGAGATTGTTCAAAGGAAGTATTTTTCTGTAGGCTACCTGTAAACTCAAACTTTGAAACCTTTTTGAGAAACCTACCGTGCTGTTTCTGCTTAGGGTTGTACATCTTCCACCAGCGAAATATGATAAATCCATCTTGAATTCTAAATAAAATAAATGAGATAAGACAGATGTTAAGAGAGTGACAATGCAAAATCCTATGTGCACCTGCATCACATGTTGCCTTATACAGTGCAGAGATCTGCAGTTGCACTAGTGTACAGCAATATTAACACACGAAGCATTACAACATAAAGCATGCAGTATAATATTATACTATTATTACTGCATTAGCTGAAACTCATATAAAACCCCATATCCACTGCCTCCTCAAGGCTTTCCAAATTTAACAGTAAGAATCAAAATTACAAACTATTTGCTAGTATGCAGTTCACAACACAAATTATTCTCAATTCCAGTAAATAAATGCAAACTACTTGGCCAAAATTAATCTTCCAGACTTAAGAGCAGGAGCATGACAGAGAGAAAGATATTAATGATAAAATAGTTCTCCTTCAAACTCTAAAGTGTTTTCTTTCTCAAATATTAAGGACAACTAGAATCTTACCCGGTACTCACTTCCAACTTATAATGCTCAAACAGCAAATGAGCTAACGGTATCTAAGAATGTCAGTTTATTTTTAACATTCATAAACATATTTACTGCTCATTTGTAAGACAATATTTTGATATGTGTTATTTAGACATATACATTTACTGTATTTGAAATTGCTGTTTAGAAGAGTGACCCCCTTGGAAATCTGTACCTGATAGACATGTCTTCTGTGATGAAATAGATTTCACGAACCATGATTTTTCCAGACAGCACAGAGAATGAAAAGGAACCTAGTATGAAAAAAAAGTGTTTATCAGACATTAGCCTAAAGTTGTTGATGCTTTATTTTCTGAACAGGAGGAATATAGTATTCAACTATCTGAAATGGATTTACTGGGTATCTTGAGTTTATCCTCTGAAAACACACTGACTTTCAGAGGAGAAGGGAAGTCAGAGATTCTGAAGATACATGACAAAAAGTATGCATCTCTAAAAGGTGCATACCCAAGAATACAACTAACCCCGAGACACACTAGTCACTCAGAAACATTCAGGTGTCTTGCAAAGCTTGCAAAAAGAGTTAGGAAAGCTGTTTTGAACATTTGTAAGTATCAAGACATTGTATGCAAGACTGTAATTAGAGCAATAAAGATTCCTGACAAAATAATTTTTCAAATTTTAAACGGCTAGAAAGTTTTCAGTCCAATTATTATGACAAATTGTGTTTACAGCAGGAAGGATTAATAAGCATGAAAAGACCAGCAGGTAATGCAATAGCCCATATTTTTCCTAAGGCTTTTCACTTCATCCACAAAAAGTTACACAAACCATGATTTGTTCTAAAAAAAAAAGAAAAATCAACATTAATCGATTGAAGCCAAGCTGTAAATTATGGGATTTAATTAATGCTATGTTCTTCTTGCTGATTAAGTTTATAAAGAACACCACATATTTCACCAGCCATGTCCAGCTGTCTTTACTTAACAATTTCACAGAGAAATTTTAATAAAAGCCCATAGATCAGGTGTAGCAGCCAATAACTATTTCATCTATATTGCTGTGCAAAAAGTTGGATTTGAAGATGGCTTGGGTTACAGTTCTTAAATTCTTGAGGATATAAGCAAATTATTTCAGGGATCTCTTTGGCAGGCAGGTATGGGTGGGTTGGTTATTTTTAAGTTTTCACTACTTTTATGATCAACAGTTGCAGAAGTAGTCCAGAACTAAAGTCATCATCATTCTGAGAAGCAGACAGCAGAAGGCATGGAAGAATAAATGAAAGAAAATTAAAAGTACAGTGACAGTGAGGTTGTGGGATACAGCCCTCTGTGACTCAGCATCAGATATTTTTGTAATGTGGGTGAGTGCCCAAGTGATTTGTACTGACCTGTTTTATTCAAAAATGTTTTAAAATATG
This sequence comes from Strix uralensis, assembly GCF_047716275.1. Lineage (NCBI taxonomy): Eukaryota > Metazoa > Chordata > Aves > Strigiformes > Strigidae > Strix > Strix uralensis. The sequence continues at coordinate 71,236,187 of NC_133975.1, read as the reverse complement.
AAGAAAAAAAAAAAGTTAATGGATTTTGATGCAAATGTTCTAGCCAGTAGAAATTCTACATATCACAGTCCTAGTATGGATTAACATTATTAGTTGTTCTGACAGCTTATTTAGAAAGCAAGGACGCTGCTGTAACAGGGAGTCAAGGCTTAAGACTCTACTGTGCCCCTCTGAGCCCACTCCAGCAGTTGCTACCCACTCTTCAGATGCTGTATAACCAGCCTCAAAGGTGCGGGGGAGTGAGAAGTCACACCCCTTAACACCAAATTATGAGGCAAATTCAGAACTGGCTCAGCCAGGTTCCATGGAAGACCAAGGTCAATCTTCTCCTTTTAGGGCACTAACCATTATGATTACAGGGCTTTGAAAAAGGGGTAATGGAAAAAAATACAGATTTTAAGTACACAAAGTATACAGACTAAACAGGAAAAAGTAAACTCAAAATCAAAAAACCTGTCAAGTGAACTTTAATATAAAATAACGAGAGACTTCAATGAAAAAGGGGTGTTTTTCTACCTACACCAAGGATCCTCCCCTAAAGCATGGCATCAAACCTGTCTTCTTCTTAAATTAAACCCATGGTGATAATTTTCAAACTGCTATAATAAAGGAACACTTTAATTTTACTTCGAGTTTTTAGCAAATTAAGGTATAATAAAAAGCCGTAGATAAACAGCGGCATTACAGTAATCATAACTTACCAATATGGATGTAGCCATGTTTATATAATCTGTTAAGAACCAACGTTAAAATGAGTCCAATGTTCCGGGAATTATAATAAGTTAGGTAGATAATCCATCCACAAGACAATATTGTTGCTGTTGAAAGATTAAAATGAATTAAAATAGTTTTTAAAGTATGCTGACCTAGATAAAAGCCTTACCTATTAAGACTATAAAGCACAACAGTGTTCTTCCTCCTCTCCAAAAAACTTTGAAACTGCTGGGACACTTTAATGGGTGTTTTCAGAGAGACGGTATGAGAAGGGTGTGAAGAGATGGGGGGAAAAAAAAGAAGGGGAAATGGGAAGTTCAGAAAAATATAGATTCTTCACTGCTCTTCCATTCCCCAATATAAAAAAACTTGTCCTCTGGAGGACCTACAAAAGGCACCACATATTTCATTATATCTGTCATCATCCAAGAAGTGAACTTTCACAGATCAAATCATAACATGCACTTTCCCACACGGTCATTTATTTCAAAAAAACCCTAAAAAACCAACACCACAGAAGTCATACTACCTTCCTTCTCCACCCTTCTCCAAACCGTGAACTGTAACTTAAATTTCTAGTCTTTCATATCTTAGCGGAGGAAACAACATTATCACATCTGAAACCATTTCCTGAGTTGCTGTATCCCGAGAGAGATGTACCAGTCCTTGGGTCGGCAGAAATCTGTCAACAGTTCAAGCATGGAATTTGATAGGAAAAAAAGGAAATAGCAATCCAATGAGAATCATATTTAAAAAAAAAAAAAAAAATTAGGTCTGCTAATCCCCAAAGTAATTTTTACTTTAGTTGATTAAGAGCTAGTAACCTATTTCTAACTACAAGGGTTCTCAAAGCTTCCAGAAGGACAAACCCAAAAGGAATGGGACTGCTGGGAAACGGACTAGTTCTAACTCACTTTACTGATAATTACCATTCTGTTTCATCCAAAGCAGAGTAGGAAAGAAAGCAATTTTTGTATTTGAGGTATCTCTACTCATTATACTAACTGAACTTTCTAACAGAAGTTTTTCATTTATGTATAGAATTCATACTGAAAAACTCAGATTTATTGTGCCTTTTACGGGACTCTGCAAGAGTTCAGATGATTACACCAAAAAAAAAAAAATTATAAAAACAACCTGTCCTTTGCTGCCCCTTAATTTTTTTGCAGTGTGATGTTCCACTGCTTTGTAACAACACCTGTGTTTTGTTGAAAGATGAAGAGAAGGTAGAAGAGAAAGACTTGCATGACTTCGTCTTTTCCTTACTGGAAAATGGATCCAGCGTGGCCAAAATTCAAGTAGCTCAAACACCAGGGCAGGTAAGCTGCTTGATGTGTAAAACAAATCAGATCTGTGTGGGTGACTACACAGGAACAAGGCAGGGAGGGTTAAAGCTACACCTCAGGAAAGAAACTGCTCTTGGCATTCAGTGAAGGCATACTGCAAGGACAGCATTTACCTCCCTTCTCTTTCAGATGAGTAAGCTACTCGCTGCTGGTCCTCTATCAATGTAGGGAGGAAGGTGGAATGACTCACACGTAAAGGGTCTCATTCCAGTAATAAACCTTAGTTTGAGATTAAAGTTCAACTACACACTTCTAGATACCTAAAGCCAAGAAGGTTCCCTCTTAAGGTGACATATACTGAGAAAAATCAGCAAACTAGTAAAGTCTCCAGGCACTACAGTCCTAATCCACTGCCTTTACCACTAGTCTCACTTCTACCACAAATTGTAGCCTTTTCTTTTCCCTCATCAAATTTAGTCTCTGCTATTAAGTGACAGATCCCATAAACTCTATTCATCTCATCATTATATTCTTGATTTTAAAAGCCTCTTCACTGAAATGACATTTTGGAAATTACATTTGGAAGGTTTGACTGTATGTGATTTTTAGAAATTATTCTGGAATTGAGCAACAGCTCTTTGAGAAGCATGTTCATTTCTAGAATTCATCACCTCTTCTACTGGGATCAGTAGCTAGCTGTTTCAGGATTCAGGAGAAGAAACTATTGACTTTTTTTTTTGTTCTTTTATAACAGAATGCCACAGGTCAGCAGATGAAAGCAAAGGAGGAATGGCTGGTTGAAACTGGGTCAGTTAATATATATTACTTCAATATGTTTCTACACCAAACCTCATAATGACAGGAGGCTACCCAGCTTTTTCTGTTGTTTGTGTCATTGTTTCTAGAATACCAGGTAGTTTCTTACAACTGAAGAGATCAGCAGCTCCCCAAAACTGAGTAATTGTATATAGGTCATTCTGCCCATAGAAAAAGGGGATGGACTATATTATTTCTTGAAGTTCCACCCACCCTTCCATGAAACAGAGATTTGTAAGTTTAATATATTCAAACAAGTAAGAAAGCTGAGCAAAGCTTTTGGTTTAAACTATAGCTGTTACATGGAATTGCTTATATCCTACATACTTTCCAAGTAGAATTACTAACAGTTTGCTCTAAGAATCCAGTGCAGAAAAGGAAAACCAGAGAAAGAAAACTCTGCAGGCTGCAATTTAACACTTTCATTCTTTGGTGAAAGACCTGAACATCTCTAACTCTCAAGTCAAAGCTTCCAGAGACAACTTTTTCAGATCTGTTCCTCATCTGCTCCACATTTTACCGTGAGCAACTACCAGCATGGTGACTTCTCTTATCTTCATCTTGATTACACTTAGAATTCTATGTGGAATATGAACTTTCCATGGCAACATACTAAAAGTGAAATAATATTCAGAAAGCATCCCCGGCTAATTTGCCTATGTCCTTTTCATTCAGTCTGGCCTACTGAAAAATAATTCCAGTACATCAGTAGCTAACAGACATGGTTTAACTTCCCAGAAGTCAAAAAATAAAGTTATTTTTCCTGGGCTGCCCCTCACTCCAGGTCTAAGAATCAAGGCTGAAAAGCAGGTAGTGTCTACCTTTGGAAAAGTCCAAATTCATCACACACTTCTAGCACTTGTCTGAATACAACTTAATTTTTATTTTGCTGTCCCTGATCTACCTATTCATAGATTCAGAAAACGGAAGTACCTACACACAAATATAAACAATAACACTAATGTTATAAAAAAATTAGCATCTCTAAATCAGGCACATTTACAAAACCAGCCCATAACAAAGTACACAATGGCTTAAAGACTTATTGTGGCACACAATTTAGTCTAGAATTTACGTCATTAAACACAGTAGTCTTTATATCACTATTCAAACTATACTATATTAAATGGCAGATATGTACATATTGGTATGATGAAGTTATTGTATCTGCCTGTCAGTGTGTTACAAGGCTAATCCTTTGTTAAGGTATTACCATTAATCACCAGCTTACTCTGGTGTTAGAAAAAACTTATTTCTCACTGATTTCATATTTTGCAGAGCTGCAGTTGTAGAGCATCATCCTTTGCACATTGGACTTATCTCCCAAGAGTCGCAGCACGATTAGTATTGGAAACAGTTCCGTGTTTTTTTCTTTCTGAATTACCTAAGTAGCATTGCTATACCTCACTAAACAGCTGTATGACAAGTAAAAATCTATTTTCAGTGTTTTGATGCAATTTGGTAAGAAATTTGATATTGATATGCCAGCATTTAGAGAAGTACATTTAAAAGTTCACACAAAAAAAATTTAACAAAACCAGAAACCTTACCTACTAACAGCCAAACAACATTGGAGTCATGTTCTGTTAGGAAGTCTTCCAACTGCGTGATACTTGGAACAAAACTATCATTTTTCCTTTGATCCATTGCTAAACTGTTTTTGCACCACCACCTATAGAACTGAAAGAAGAAAAAAACAACAAAAAACCCAAAATGAGTAACAAGCACAGTACAGTTTGGAAAGAATTGAGTATGTACCATGTTAAATGATCTCTAACAGTCTGTTTCACACAAATATGATTTTATTTATTATATTCCTTCAATAACATCTTCAGGATTCTCAGCTACCCTTTCTTCTATTCTAGAGCTACAGAAACACTTCCACTCATCTCTGCTGAAACAGAGTGCCTTGCTAAAACAGATTATAGATCAACAGAATGCCAGAGTAGACTCTCCAAATTTAGCATGAATGCCCCATATAATAGCAAATAAATTTTTAAAACTGTTGTCCCATAGCAGTAAGTCAAAAGGTAACTGAACATACAAGTAAAAATGAGTCTGTATTAAGCCTTCTAACATGCGAAAAGGGAGTATGAGACAATATGAGGCTGAACCCCCTGCCCCTGCGGAAGGAAAAGCCGAAGCAGACACTTTGAGGAGCTATGGAAAATTCCCATAACCTCCCAATCCACTGTGTCCATTAATTCTCTTGCTTTAGGATGCATTTGCATCATCACATAAAAAGTGACTACACAGTATCTCTGTTATAGAGAACAGAAAACCAGTCCTTCTGATCTTACACGCTTATTCAAACCACCCATAATTCACATTGCAACTGGGTTATATTAATTAAGTGTGATTAACAGGGAGTATCTCAGCTCAGTAACATGTGTAATTACACAGTAGTATTTTATTTCCATTAGTTTCAGTTGAAGTCTTCTCCCTTGGATGTTATCTGTTAAGCCTTCTTACAGGAAGATAAGCATTAATTCCACCTTTTTTTTAAAAAAAAAACACCTTCCAGCTCCTGGCAGCCTGTCTTCCTGTCAGCATACCACCCTCAAAAAAAATGAGTAGACTTTATTTCCTTTCTGATGCTCTCCATCAAAAGCTCTAGAACATACAACTACATAACATTGGTAAGACCTCAGTTTTTGAGCGGCATAACATCTTTGGAATAGTCAGTATTTAGAAGTGTTAGCAATAAAACTAACAAGTTATCCAGTTTTTCCTGTAATATTTGTACTACCTCTTACTATTATAACTTGAGAACAAAATGTGGAAGGAGAAGTTGAAAAAAACCTGATTTTAATGCACTTGTTTCTTCCCTACATTTGGGTAAATACAGTACCTTGAACTAAGAGCCTATGTTTTGAATTAAAATCCTGGGAATAAGTGCTAACAATTTGTTTGCTACCTCTTCTGTAAGAAGGAATAGAATGCGGAGGGAAGAACATGAAAGCAATAAACAAACAACAACAAAAAAACCAATACGAAAACCCGATACACCAGACACTGCTTCCAGTATTGGTGATAAAAGAAGCTCCCCTACAAAGAAGAATAATAAGCATCGCACACACATACACACGCTTTACAAAAAGAAGCCCTTGTTTTAGAAGGGACATTACATCGACAAATTAAATCACATAATGGCACTGTGATGTGCTTTAAGACATTCACAGTACCTTAATAAAAAACCCACATGTCAACTTGTATTATGAAGCAGATGATGCCTCTGTGGGCAGCCTCTAAGAGCCTTTAACCCGTGAATGACAGGGTAACTGCAGAAACCAAAATCAACACTTTCAGCATAAAGGAAGAACAAACTTGTCTCTTGGTAAGAAAGGGAGAAAACAACAGGGTCACTCTTTTGTGCTCAAGACCACAGTGGAAATGCTGTCCAATGGTGAGGACTGCCTCTCACCTTAACAAACACCACCACTATGTGATCCCTTAAGAAAGCAACCTGTGGCTTTTTCCTAAGAAATTATCACCCAATGTTACATGACACTGAGACAGGACATTAAATATCGTTATGTTCTAAATAGGATGGGGACAAGACAACTCAGAGACTGCAAGTCATGGAATCCTGATACTTAGCTACTTAAACAGTGTTCATCACTTTTTGTCATTGCTATCCGTAACCATAAACTGGATATCCTTGGAAGATTTCTGGAATACATTTGCTATTTGTATGCAAATAAACTCAGGAATCCCCCATCAGTCATCATGTGTCTATACATCATTTTGGAGCTCCACAGCTAATCCTTTAACAGCTGCCCCACTCATTTTTTTTTTTGTTAGGGCACCATTCGCCCTTCATCAAGTCACCTGAGGAAGAATATGATGGCCATGAAAGTGTAACCACCCAGAAACAGGCAGCAGCAACACCTGCACTAGATGCGAGCTCTCAGTACACACTCCAGAGGAAGCGGGTGCTTAATCCACTTAGATTATGAAGCAGTTTTGTCCATATGAACTAGTATAATAGAAAGGGGACGTATGCAGAGACGTAGGTAGTACACACTGTTTATAATGTCCTTGTGCATTTGTACAGCATGGAAGGTGGAGAGGCAGGATCTGGATCATGATGACTGTTAAAAGGAAGAGATGCAGTCTCTTCAGGACAGATATTAACTACTTTCAGTAACCCGCATTTCTTTCTGTTGACAGTCCTACACCTTCATCTTCCATGCCCTATATATGGTACCCATAGACTTGAATCGTGGATACCCCTCACCTGCCGGTGGTCATGGACATTTATTCCTGTGGGCAAAATTACTTTGCAGGCAGACAAAACATTAACTGTTGCACTCTCCAGGAACACTGACCCATTGGCTGATGAGCCCCTAATTCACAGTCATAGTGCTACTGTATTCTTCCGAAGTAACAGTATACTTTCCAAATCCCAAGGGACTGCTCTCCAGGGATGAGACCCAAGTCTAGGTGGGAAAACCCAGTCTTACCAATCCTGCTAATAGAAGAAAGAAAACACATCAAAGAGGAAGAGAAACTCAGATCTTCATATCTACCTCTCCGCACTTATTTATAGTATTTTCTCGAAGTCTCTACTGTTTTGCAATGCTCAGTTTACATGCTGGAATATAGTCCAAAACCATGACAAGTGTTTTTGTTTATTTGCCTTCCCCCCCCCGTCTTTTTTTTTTTTTTTTTAGCACATCTTTACTATTCAGTATGTTGCTTGTGGCTCTCATTCACCACATGCCATGTCAATACTTTCAAAATTTATCAGCTTTCTCCTGGGAGGAGCACAGGAGAAGAGGAAGATTTTGTGCCACTGAAGTGACAGAACCCCAGTACTTGTATTTATCTTCACAGCAGTCCTTTAAGGCATTACATAGTCTTCTTTCTGCAAATGATATCTGAAGCAAGGAGAGATAAAGGCCAGATCCTTTATTTATGATGCCCAAACTGAAAGACTTGGGCCTGCTTTTCAGGTTGTGCATGTTTAGAGCACTTAGCGAGTTCAAAGCAGACAGTGAACTGGCTTGAACATGTGAGGGTTCCCTATCACTGTAGATTTGCTCCTCCTGGTCAGACAGGCTTTCTTGATAGCAGAAACGCACACTTAACAGACACTTAAAAAATTATTTTTAATTACTTGTGTCACTTATTAATCCATTTTTCTCAGTACTGAGATGCAAGTGATGTTACAAGACTGGGGGGATGCAATTCATTTTCAGTCCGCTTCCATTATTCCAAACTCAATCTGATTTTCACAGCAAGTATCTATCTCTAAAAAGTCAAATACTCAAAAGCTGCTGCTTCAAATCTCTATAAACACATTTCAATTGTATCAGATAGGTAAACTAGTTTTAACCTCAGCCTGACACATAAACATTTAACATCAAGAACAAACCTCTGCTTGAACAAAGTCATGAAAAATTTACACAAAGCATGCATATATGAAAGAACTGACAAGAAAACCCAAAAGAAAACCACAACAGAAGCCAGGGGACCAGGCTCTCAGCCACTGGAGTGCAGTTGCTTGGCAGAGACAGCTGCAGCCCATGGAACAACCACCCACCTGTAAAAGGTCTCTCCTGTACCTTTAGCTGGGCATGAAGGCAACATATTTTATTCTGTGCCTGAGAGCATTAGGGTAATATGGGGCTTGGGCTGCATAAGAAAAGGAGAAAGAAAGAAACGTCTGTTTATTGCATTCTTTGTAACGCTCCTTTCCTGGCACACCTTGTAGAAACAGCTGAATAAAACTGGTATACAAAGGTGGGAAAAAACCTCATATTTCATGATATTGAGAAGAAACACTTTTATATGGTTACGAAACAGGTAGGGAAATAATGGATGCTGCTATTCCCCTTATTACTAGAATTCACGGGGGAATAAACTGGGAGTTTGAATTTGTCAGACATATTCCTCAGATCTTCACAGAAATCAAGCACATACCAAATACACATTAATTGACATTATTAGAGGTTAACTACCATTCTGAGGATACTCAGCTCCCAACTTCTACAGCAATTCACAATTACACCCAAAATGACACATTAAACAACAGATGTAAATCCCCCAAGTCTCAATAAATAAACATAGATAATACACCTGAATTTTTCACTTCTTCAGCAAATCAGCCATAGCCACCGTGGTTCCTTATAGAAAAGGAAAGAAATGGCATTTTTGCATCCTACACACTCCATCCCTTTCTTTCACAGGGTCTCCAGCAACAGCTGCTATGATTAGAAAGGAGTCTCACAAATGTAAACATGACTCGACTGAATTTTCCTCCGAAGGTGTCATGACACTGTTAGCACCCAGATGCACATTAGGCACATTTCACAAAACAAAAAGCTGCCAACCATGGCATCTTTCCCAAAACACTCCAGCTAGGTCCCAAGACTCCAAACCTGTCCCAGCACAGCTTAGGAAGCTCAGCTATTCTTTAATCAACAAGCAAGGGAAAGAGGAAGGAAGAGAAGGAAAGTTGTTCTCAAAAAACATGTACACAAAAAATAAGCTATGTGACAGCACCCGCACAGCAATACTGTCACCTGACATGTTGCATTGGCTTTGTACCTTACATCTAATTAAAGATTAGCAGTTCTTTTTTTAAGAAACGAACTAAGATTCGGGCCTATTTTCTTCCCCCTCCACTAGTGCTTGAAATAACAATAGCGATAAACTGTAAACACACTAAACTACTGCTTTAATTATACTAATGAAATCTTGCCAGAACCTCCAGCGGAAACAGCTGAACTAAAAACAGAGCACAGAAGAGAGTCACACCTAGTTAAACGGGTGCATGAACAGCCTTGGTTAAACCTGATTTGCACTACAGTAGCTTACATTAGTAAATAACATGTTTACTTAAAAATTAATCAAAATTAAAGTATATTCAAAGCAACTGTAAGATATAAGACAAAAATCATCCTTACAATAGCCTACCTGATGAGATTTATTTTACCTTACAGAGAAATAGAAACCACCAGCAAAGCATCTACAGTTAAAAAAAAAAAAAAAAATTAACACCCTTCTGAGAGCAGCAAAAAAACACGCAGGAAAAATCTAGTGTCTACTGATTCAGTGTCCAAAACAGCAGAAGTGATATATTTTTATTTATTTTTACTAGTACAGGACATGAGTTTTAATAAAGAAGAAATCAAAGACTCCTGCTATGGCAACCAACATCCAGTACTCTGTGCATCACTCAACTGCTAGACTAGGAATGCCTAATCGAACTTTGGATTTTTCATTTAATTTTGACTTTAAAAAAATAAAAATATATTGTTTAACCTTGTCTCCCAGACTTGTTCAGGGGAGAGGGTTGTTCCCCTGCTTACATTGCCAGCTTTTGATGCTGCAGGAGAAAAAAAGGACAAAACAAAAAAAACCCGAACAACAGAACTTAAAGGCTCATAACAGTAGAAATAAATAAGAACTTTCCTTATGCACACTTCTTTACAAAAAAAAAAATATTCCTTTTTTAGGGCTGGTCTCAACAACAAGGCAATGACATTTCCCACCCCTCTCCTTTTTTTAATTTAAGCTATACAGCATTGTACCTCTGAAGTATGAAATTGAGTCTTCTACATATGAATATTTCCAGAAGTACTTCCTCTAAATTTCTCCTCTAACACGTCACCACAATTTAGGAAAAGGGGGAAACCTGCCATAAATCAAACTACAAATCAGTCTTGTGACTACATATACCATCACCCTTTAGTGAACTACATATAGATCTTCATTAGCGTCAGTCAACCCAAAGATTTTGGTGCAGCAACAAGTGCTACAAGAAGTTAAATGAGAAGATAAGTTACTAGAAGAAGGTAGCATATCAACACACCACCGTAAGCGCAAGATAACTCTGCACGCTGCTAACAAGGAGCAGTAAATTCTTGCCTATTTCCCCCAGGATAAAATTATGCAAAAGGACAATTACCAAAGAGCAGCTGATGCACATTTCAGCATGCCAAAGTTTTCTAACAGCATACCCAAAATGGGGTTACTTCAGCACGCCACACGTGAGGATGAGAGCTTGCCATAGAGAAGTCCCGGACATGCATTTATTGCCACCCAAGCAACCCGAGGCAACTCACCGTGACCAAAATCTACTGATGCATGAACACTTGTCAAATTGTGCAAATTCAGGCCATGATCCTAAGCAAACATCACTGAACATCCATTTAGAGCCAAATGCCTAATCAGACCTTAAATGCAGTTTATACCCACAATTGTTTGAATAACGTATTAACGTACTTCTACAAAAAAAGCAGACTTCTCCCTCCTACTCTCCAGGTTTTTTTTCCTCAGTTGCCAAAATTTCTCACCTGATTGTTTATCTGGTCATTATGTTTTGCACATAAAAATTGGGAAAAAACCCATGCACAGCTACAATTTAAAAAAGCCAGAAAAGGAGAATTAACTAATTAAATGACACAACAGAGCAACTCTCCCATGGCAAGAATGGAGGACTTTTAAACCTGATACAATTATAGATATAAAGATACATCTATTGCAGTAAACTACCAACTTTGTAAGTTTTCACAAAGTTTAGTGAAGGTTGCTGTGGAGAGGTGTCTTAAAAGGGGAAACAAATCCAGACGTAGATACTGGCTATACACTAATCTGTAAAATACACCTCCACCATATTAACATGTTAGAGCATGTCACACTGATAAATTACATGAGATTTTTTTTACTGACAATATGAAGTGCAGGCACATTATCATTACAGCTTTACACACATCAGAAAGCACGCGCATTTTGTGTTAAATCAGCGTGTGTGCGTTAAACCCTCTCAGGACCGCGGGCACCAGCAGAGATCGTCTTTCACCGGCCAGGGAAAGGAAGAGCAAAACTTTCCTCGCAGGCCAAACAAAACTGGAAGAGCCTGAACTCCTGCCCTCTGACCTTACACCCGTTCTGCACGGCGTTAACCTACAAAAGACAGACGCAAAGGGAAAAAAAAACCCCAAAAAACAGGAACCCGTGAAACCGGAGGGGCTTCCTTTCGCGCCGCTTCCACGGAAGGCGGAGGGGGCCGGCGAAGGAAGGTGGACACGCCGTACCGGTACCACAACGCCTTCTCGGGCGGACAAGGCAGCACGCGAAGATCGCCTCCGCCTCAGCACCGGCGGGGGCGCAGGGGACGCGGCGCGGCCCCCAGCCCCCTCCCCGGCACGACACGGCACGGCACGGCGAGGCCCGCGCCAGCCCCAGCGCGCTGCCGGCACCCGGCTCCTCCCGGGGCGGGGGCGGCTGGCGCCCCTCACAGCCGTCCCGCGCTTTCCCCTCACGGAGGCCGCCGCCGGCGTCGCGGCCTGACAGGCCCAGGGAGAGCGGCGGGGCCGACCCCTCCGCCCCAGCCCCCGCCCCGCCTTCAGCCCGCGGCGGCCCAGCCCGGTGGGAACGGGAGCACGCCCCCGCCCCGCCCCGCCCCGCCTGCCGCGGGCAAATCCCCTACCCGGCGCCCCCCGTACTTACGCCATCGCCCTCCGCGGCGGCCTCACAACGGACCCAGAAGCGGCGGCGGCGGCGACGACAGCGGCCGGGGCCCTCCCGCACCTCCCGACGAACGCCGGGCCGGGCCGCCCCGCCCCGCCCCCAGCGCCGCCGGCCCGCAGCGCCGCCGGAGCCAACCGCGAGGCGCCGCCGGCCGGCGGGGCCAATGGCAAGGGCGGTGGCTCCCCGAGGGGGCGGGAGGAAGGGGGCGCGCCACCAATCGCGAGAGGCGGTGCCTGCTCCTGGTGTGTGTGCGGGGAGGGCGGGGGGAGCCTCTCCCGCCCCTCGCGGCGGGGGGGGGGGGGGGGTGTGGGCGGTGCGTGGCGCATGCGCGGGCGGCGACGCGGCTGGAGGGCACAGGTGCCGTGCGTTTGCCTGGGGGTGTCTGTATCTGATAAACACGGCCCGTAGAGTTTAGTCTTTTTGATGGATCCTGCAACAGACGCAGTTATCTGCGGTCGTCACCAGCACGTCTGAGGGGTCCCGTGAGGGGAAGCACTGCCGGCCTCGGGCTCCCCTCGGGCCGCCGGTCACCAGCCGAGGCGCCTGTCCATCCACCGCACACACCGCTGCTCCCTGCCCTCCCAGTTCCATCATTTCTTAACCGAGCGGCACTGAAGCTTTTTGTTTGCCAAGTGGCTGGGTAGTGCTGTGTTCTGGCTGTTGTTCTGTCCATTGTTTGTTCCCTCCAAAATAGGTGGATGAAACTCGCCCCCTGCCAAGAGACAGGCAGATACAACGTTGTCAGCCTTTTTGAACACATGCGTGGCTGTGACTTGAATGTCAGATGTAGTAAAACATGATGAACGCATAGATTTCTTTAAAATCACCAGGGCATGCATCCTACAGACTTAAGTAGTGTATCAGAGGAAACCAGCTGTAACTGTGTGTACGTGTGCGTGCACCTCTGCCCGTGTGCCTGCACGCTGTCAAGACGGACATGTTCCCTCGATACCTCCGAGGCCTCTGGAGGCTGCGGCGTGCCGTGTCTCCCAGGGCTCCATCGTCAGCAGGGTGAGGGGTACCCACTCTCGGGCACCTAGATTAGCAGTCTGGTTGTACTGCTTTGTGCCTGAAAAATAAATCCTTTGGAGGGGTAGGAACACAGATCCCCTAAGCCAGGATCCTGCTCTAGCTGACCTGACAGTGAGGCCTGTCTATGGGCTGCGTGGATTTGCTTGAGCCAAATTGAAACTGAGCCCAGCTGAGCAGAGGGCCTGTGGCTCCTCTCTGCAAGCCATGTGTCCTTGCCTCCTGCCCCGCGTTGGCTCAAGCAGACTGCAGGGTTTTCCCTGCAGAGCCACCTTTCAGCCGGATCAGCAAACAGCGAGCACGATCCCACTCGCTGCACAGATGCCCCTGGGCGCCTGGCAGGAGCTCTTACCCTAGTGCAGAAAGGCACTGTCAGGATTATCCTTCAAGCAGCATCGTGATCTTGCAGCACCGCAAACCAGAGTCGAACCCTCACCCCAGCTGCACCCCGGCATCCTCAGCGGCACAGCTGGGCAGAACAGCTTCAGGCATCCTCCGCCCAGCAGATGAACTACCATCAAAGCAAGTGTTATCTAACAAGGTTTATCCTTCATGTTTTTTTATTACATTCTCATCATACTAAGCATAGTAAGAAAAATATTGTTTAAATACTTCTGGTTTTCATAGTGAAGCCCCCTTTTACACCTCATTCCCTGCTGTTGCTAGAGCCATGCACTCCAGCAATGCTCTGACCTGCTGCGCCGAGGGGATGGATGCTCAGGGTCTTGGGAGGCTCTTCCAAATGTTTTTATCCCCATGATGTCTGAAGGCTTTAATGAGGACCATGCAGCTAAGTCACATGAAGAAATTTTAGCTCAAAACTAGCACTAGAGCTTGGGGAAGGTGAGCCTTTGCCTGGTGTAAAAGATGGAAAGAAAAGCTTTAATGCTGATACAGACCTGGCTAGAAAATTGAAATATGGAGTTAATGCAAGGAAAAATATTTACCCCTCTATGACTTTGAACCTATTTGTTTCATAAAGGGCACTAATATTTGCCTTTTCTTTAAAAGAAACATGCACTTTCTCCTCAAGAAAATATTTTTATGTTTGAAAAGGCCAAACTAGATTTATTTTTAAACTCTATCAATTACAGGGCAGAATGTGTCCCAGAACAACCAAAATAAGGCAGATGGAGAAATGGTTTCTGTTCTTAGTGTAATACCACAACTTAAAGTTACCAGGATCAAAATAGAAAAGCTGAAGTAGCTGAAATTATGGGTCTTATCACAATTCCAGTGATGGGGAGGAAATGCAGAGGCTTTGAGTCCTTGTGCAACAGATAAAATCAAAACAGAAGTTATTCCACACAGTATTTTTAAATAAAGATCAGCTCAAGTCCAACATGCCACTGTGTTTATATAAAAAATTAGTACATGTGCATATTTGTACCGTGCAATCTAACAGCATTCTTCACTTTGCCTTATAATAGCCAGTGGCATTGCCGTTTTAAATGTCTTTGGTCCCTTTCTGTGCTAGTGCAGCAATAATAAGTATTTCCAAAACTGATAACAAAGAGTAATTTTAGCAATTAGCAGCAACAGTTTTATATCATTTTTAGGTTTGTATATGTTCAGTTTTCAGATCCCTCTTCTTTTACACCTGAGAGTTATTTTGTCAGCATCATCTGGCTTGGTCTAAACAAATTTGGTCTTCACAGGCTCTCACCAAAGCATGGGACCTCACACATGGATGACCGCAGCAGGTCACTGTGTCACAGGCCAGAGCTGTGGAAAGCCTTGGGTGCCGGGCTTTTCTTATTTAGGTGGGCATTTGGTATTATGCCAAAGTTTCTGACTCCATGAGTGCAGTTCCTTGGAGGCAGGGGTGTTGCATGGGTGTGATGGGGAGTGGAGCTGGTGGTTGCCGTAGGTTAGCGCTGACATGAGGTTTGTGGATTCTCACAGCACCCCTGCCTGATTGCCTGCTGCTTGTTTGAAGATTGCATTTTTTGGGATGTTTGTCTGTGTTGCCGATTTCCATCACCAGTTTCATTCCTTCCATTGCCTCCCATGACCTTTTGGGGGAGTGTCCACAAATTAGCTCCTGATATTTTCCCCCTGCTTTCTTTTCCTTCTCTCTCTTCTTAAAGGAGTTTTCCCTTCATTGTCTTCACAATAAGTAATAATGATGGACTGCTTATTTCAGCTCTTCTTTCTATATGCTGATGTCAGACAATAAAATATATTTGACATTTGAAATTTATTTGTAGAAATTACTTTTAAAAGGGTACATCAAATAATCAAATAATCAAAACTTCAAGATACATTATCCACATCAACCAAAAAGCTCAGGTGATAAGAGAAAGGAGTTGATTAATTGCCTTTGTCTTCTGTAATCCAGTCGATGATTCAGATCTGAAGTACCAAGAAAGGCTCTTCCAACATGCTGAGCCATTCTTGAGGTGGCTTGAGATTAACGGATGAAATATAATGCACTGCAATATGATACAATACCTTAAAAGTAGAGTAACATGATGACTGTCATATCTAGATTCATATTTTGGGGGCAGGGGAAGTAAGTCAGGGGTTTCTTTCAGTCCTGTCCACTCTTTAATGTACCTGTGGCTCATTTGCCTTTTTGGGGGGAAACTGTCAGCTTCTGATGGCGTTATGTACACACACAGAGCACAAACAGCCTCAGCTTGAACGTTGTCCCTGGAGTATAACTTTTTAAGCTTGCCCGAATTTTTCTCATGGTCTAGAAAACAGAGAATAGTTCGTCCTTAAATCTTTGCAGTGTATGATGTTGTGTCTTTAGTTACCAGCATGGGAATTGAAAAGAGGTTTTATAAATGTTGTCGCATCATATAATTTTAAAGTTAAGGAAAATTATAACCCTGTCCTCTACACTTTAACTTATTTTACATCAGGTGGCATTCCCATTTGCCTCAGAATGTTCTTTTTATGCCTAAAACTTCAAGACTTTCTTTGTAAGGAAAAAGGAGTAGTTGAGTAAGAGTTAAGTAAATTATTTATACCTCCTCTGTTTTGCAGTGGAAGACGCTTCTCCGAACATTGTTCTAAAAGCTCCCAAGTCTTTTAGCTCATATGTTTTATCTTTGGTTGATGCCAGCCAAGGGTCATAGTCAAGCTAAGGCTGAGGCTGCCAGAATTTATTTGTACAGAACTGGAAGCTGCTGGGTACATGACACTATTTGACAAAAGCAAAAATGTGACCATTCATACTCGTTTCTCTGACTTACACTATTTACCTTGTTGTGGCAGCTGGATACTCCTGGCATTTTCCAAGGGGATGGAGCGGTCACTGCTCCACCTGAATACTCACGGGCATGACCCCTCTAACAATCTGGCTCGGTCATACTGGTGCTTCTCCTTCAGTAATGCAGTAGAAAGCCTCCCTTACCAACAATTATTTTCTTCTTGCAATTAAGCCAGCAACTTCTTACTAAACTCCCATATGTGATCTCTTAAGTAGCAAGGATCTTGTTTCTCTCTCAGCCCACTAATCCCGGTGACGTCCTTTTGCAGTGATCCAGGACCCCCTCCCCTAGCCGTGTGAGAGTGGGCAGGGACCCAGCCCCAGAAGCAATCGAATAGCCTTGAGCCTTCCCTTCCTTCTGCTGCACCTGTCCTTGCCCCATCTCCCATCACCATGCTCCATCTGCATCCCCCAAAGCAACCAAACTCCTGCAACAGCCCTCCCCACCAGCCCAAGTAAGCAGAATCAGGCATTCATCATTGCGGAGTTAGAGGCTGATTCACCGGCATCTGTTACATTATGAGACAATTCATTTAATTAGGAAACTGTAAAGAGCCCCTTCATAGTCTTCGTCAGATCAGAAAATCCTTGTCAGGCAATCCTCTTGCAGGGAGCTCTCTAACAATATTGTCGGGGAATCGTTTTCCTGGTGCTGTGTTTAGTATCACAGGAGGTTTCAGAGTGCAGGCACGGGCGTCTCACACCTTAGGATGGGCTCTGGCTCAGGTGGACCACAAGCAGCACAGTAACCAACTCAGAATTCAAAATATTTCCCTCGTTCTCCCAGCTCTGAGAAAACAATTACAAATAAATAGAAAAAAGCATGTTACTACTGCTCTGTATATTATGAAACTAAATTCTGTCTTCAGCTGTGCTTTAGTGAGTGCTTTGAAGTTGCTGGAGCTGTGAGTATATAAATGGAAGTACTGGCTGGTTTACACTTTCTCTAAATAACATCAGTGTTTACTATAAGAGTTCATTCCAGATTTCATTAAAAACAAACACTGAGTTTAGACATAAATAAATATAAATACTCCTTATGCAAAATATTTGTGGCACTGCAAAAGCTTACTATAATATAAGCCAGCAGCTGGTGGGTCAGAAACACTCATATCCTTTAGCTTAGTGGCAAGATCTTAAATTCTTTGATTCTTTTCATCTGAAGATAAAATCACAGACACTCTCTTCAGAAAACAAATAAATATTAATAATTTGCATTAAGTACATAATTTTCCAGAGCTGGAAGTCATTTGTTATCAATTACAGAATTAATTTATTCCATACTTGACCTTTCCGTGCTCGCAGTGTCTTTTTTGCTTCCAAAGCATATTTATCCAAGGAGCTTCACTGAAGGTTGTTGATCTTTCAATGGAAGTTGTCCATCTCATGGTGTACCCAAAAACTGATTCCCAAACAGGTTCCTCCTGAACTGGAAGAAATCCTCCTTGCTCTGAGAGTAGTTTAATCGTGTCTGGATTGGTGCACCCAGATCTTATGTGAATATATGAAAATTATAGAAGGATCAAGAAGGATTCATTAAATCCCGAAATAAAATCTAAAGGAAAATATAATTTACCCTACATAAAGGATATGCTGTCATATTCCTCTAAACTAAACAATATAGTTTTCACTTTGATTCGCAGTCAGAATGGTATATGAGAAATACTAACAAAACATGTTAGTTTTTATTTTAGTTTCTTCAAGCAATCATTTTTATAAACCTTTTCCTTCTGATGTGATTAATGAGTGCGATTGTAAACCAACACTGATAATAAAATCTGCATTTTATAACAGGTGCTGTTTAGCCAAATTCACAGGAAAGATCTCGTGCATCTCATTCAGATCTCTTGCATACAGATTATCCTGTAAGGAAACAGGCATCAAACCATATAAAATTATGCTGATGTCAGCAAGCCCAGGGTTTAGTTTGTAGGAGCCAAAAGCTTTTATCAACAACTTGTTAAAATTCAACTATCAAAAATGTTTTCAGACAGCACTAAAAATCCTATTTCCATGAAAAGTCATTAATTTTAATTTCAGAAAATGACACGTGAAAAGAAGAAAACAGGTAGGGATCTCATGATATCCCATCACTCTATCTTGGCATTTACTAAAACACACTTAAGTGTCCTTATGTTGCACCTGCACATGTTTTTTCACAAAATCCTTCACTTAATATTTTAAAAACCCATCTTTCTCACCTGTCCCCACATCACTTGCTAGACATACACACATGAAGCTTGACTGTGTTACTGCTTCCTTTTTCAGTATGGATTTTTTTGATATGGATTATAACTTCCTTACTATTAAGGAAATTGTTGCTATTAAGGAAGTTATTGTTGTTATTACAATCCCAGAGATTTCCTTTAGCCTGTTGTGTTTTCCTATGATCTGTTCACCAAACCCATTAAAAACCTGTGCCTGGCTTTGGGTGTGTATTTGGAAGCCCGTAAAGACCCCAGGCATCCTCCCTGCTCCCTGATGTGGCCCCAGTGCCACTGCATGTGCCACAGGTAACAGCAATACCCAGTGCTGTAGAGCTACATCTTGACTCTTTCTCGCCGTTTTGTTTCTGTCTAGTTGCGTTACTGATTTATACTGGATTTTATTGGGTGTCTCTAGCCCTATAAATAATTGTCTGTAGGGTAACTAGAAGCAGTTATGTCCATTCCTTCAGTGTTCACATCTTATAGCTCTAAAGCATCACTTTATTAACACATTACATTTTATGTTGTTCTGCTGGTAATAAATGTCATCAGATGGTAGGTTAGCTTTAGTTTTTGTTCTTAAATTTCTCTTATTTTTAGTTATTCTTGCTCTCAGAAGAAGTGCATTGTACTGAAACACAGTATTAGAAGACTTTTTGTGCTAGATGTATAGCCAAATTGTATAAGCCTTTTGTCTAGGCAATCTAAAACCTATTTTGAACATACAATGAGAAGTATTTACCAAGTAAAGTTTCTTTTTTAAACTGGAGACCCCATTCCTGGCCCTACTAGTTATCTAGAAGAATGAACTGGCATACAGCAAGTGGGTGTAACACTCTGTTGGCAGAGAAAGAGGTGAAAGCACAGTCTTTTTTGTGGTTCATGACTATTTTTAACTTTAATTTCCTTTATAATTATTTCCTTTCCTGGATTCATAAATCTGCAGTAGCCTGTTATATAAATCTCATCTATCCCATGTTTACAAATAATTTTGGCTTAGATTCTGTGTTCTTTGCACTTTGGAAATTCCCACAGACTTGAACTTTGGGTGTATAAAGACATACGCAGGATATCACCCCATGTTTAATACCAGCTCTGTACAATAAGCCTTTTGTAATGACAAATACCCACCTACATTTCTTTTAACCTCCTCTAGCGTTTTTGTTGGAGAAGCTACATTTCACTTGCTGTCTCAGTGACTGCTGTGTAGTAGGATAATACTGAGACTTTGTGGGGGTTTATTCCTTTCATTATTTGTTCATTTTTTGGTTTAAAAAAAAGGGGGGGGGGGAATTCAACAGTGAATTCTTCATGCACAAATATAACATGGATTTGAAGGGGTGATGTAATTGTACAGCTGAGAAAATAATCACACTTTAAGTGCAGTTTTTAGGAAAATTATTTAGAGGTGAAAGAAGAGATAAAGTGGGAAAAGTAGGAGAAAAAAGGTATCTATGTAAAGGCAATAATTGTGGCAGAGAAAACCAGGCCAAAGGCTCTCAAAATTGTGCTCATGGAGAACCATTTAACACAGGAGACACTGATAGCTGTGCAACAAATTATTGTGCAATGCAACTTACCCGTGTTCAACGTTCAAAATGCTTGTGCCCTATGTAACCAAGGGCTTTGGAAGTTGCCTAGGAGATCCTCTGACACATTATGTATCTATAATGTCATCTGTTTCCAATTTTTTGGGGATAGCTGCTTGTGCGGTATTACTATGAGACCACAGAAGTGACCACACGCAGCTAGAGCAGTACCTGCTCTTAGAAGCAGGTGAAGCAACTGCTGTATAGGCATTTTCCAGGTCTTCTGAGAGTTTGCCAAGATAAATGGGAAGAATATAGGTGAAGCATTGACAAAGCTGCAAGGACAGGGTCTTAATTCACTGTGGATACCTCCACACATAAAGGCTATAGTGTCATATTGGAAGGATACTGCATCTTACCTTCAAGGCTTACAACATTTAAGAATGAGCAAGGTGACTTTAAAAATGTTCCTAAAATAACAAGTGGCAGTAGAAATAGAAGAGGAACCACTTCAAGACGTACTGCGTTCAGGTATTAATCAATGAGGAGTCAGGACCAGCCATGGAGCTCTGACCCATGGAGAGCTCCTGAGCCCTCACCTCAGAGACTGATATAACGGGATCACATTGGGAGAGAGAGCAGAGCAGCACATGCAAAGCTTGGTCCTGTTCTCGGTGAAATTACTGAAAGTTTTGACCATGACATCCCTGGAAGCAGAGTACATGCCCTTAATATTCCCCACAGACCCAGATGAAATACTGCTGACACATTTGCAGTGTAATCAACCCAGATCTCACTTAGCCTGGGTAGTACACAAAGCAGTACAAATAAATATACTGCTATTAGTAATAAAATATTATGATGAAAAGTGGCCAGTGGTAACACTTAGCAATAATGTAAGTGTCATTACTAATACACAGATCACACCCTTGGAGACATATGATTTTGATGATTTTACCTAATAAATACTTTACAAATTATATTTACAAGCAGGAAGTAATTTATAAACAAGCAATTTATCACATTTGCATTTGCTAAACTACACAGCTTCCCTGCTTGTATTCTGACTATACTATTCTGCTGTTTGCCACTGTGCAAGACCGAGTTGGCTTTTGCCTTAAAAAAATGATCTATCTCTATTTTTTCTTTCTCGTATAGCTGGAAAATGATAGCTCAACATTTTCTGTTTGCACACTGTGTCCTCTCCGACTACCTGAAGGTCCTAAACCATCCTTGAAAACAGTTAACACCAGCAAGTATCCTTGAACTAAGGGTGAAAATTATTTAAACTGTTGGTGTTAAAAAGACAAAACTGGCAACCATTTCTGTGCTGTTTCAAAAGCTGTTATCTCAAATGCTGGATGCTTCTTAGCAGTGAAAATGGCTTTACGCCTGTTATGACAGAAGGTTTTAGCTTGGGGCAAAGGGGAACCTCTCTGGCCACAGCCTCATTCCCTAGGGCTGGAAGGACATAAAGCAAACTCCAACTGAAAACCCACTGAAATTATTTGCGAGAGCAAAAGACAGCACAGATGATCTGCTTGAACTGGGCTCTCTCCAGCAGTTCCAAGAGTCACACATTTCCTGGTGTCTGAGCCCGGGCAGGAGCAGTGCCTGGGTGCTGGCTTGGGGAGATAGGGAAGCTCTGCCTATCTTCTAGCAGAAGGAGCTGCACAATTTCCTTTTCAGCCTGCGGTTGGCCTGCTTCCTGGGCTCAACATGTGCACAGGAAAGAAGGGTTTGTCTATAGGCTTACTCCCTTCCCTCCTCCCTGTGATGGCCAGAAAGCTTTCTTTCAAGCGAGGAAAGAGTCAGTAACACTTTGGGAAGTGTTACTCTATCTCCAAGTTCCTTTTCAGGAAATGTGCTTTTCTCCAAGCAACGTGCAGAATCTTTTCTGAACCCTGCACAGCACTGAGCTGGATAGTTTGTAAAGGGAGGGGGGGTCTGTGAGTTGTTTTCTTTCACCTGTGGTTAGGCATTCCTCTTTCTCAAGTATTTTTCAGAAACATCTGTGATCTCTCATGAATGCATCTACCTGGCCATGCATAGCAGTAAATCATATTACTCTTTCCAGAGAGATTTTCTTTGTTCTTTAGACAACACTGCATTGTGGCAAATGTGACAGCAATGTGACAAAGATTAACATGTTTTCCTAAAGTTGCTTAATAGTTAGCTAAAGAAATGCAACCTTTTACTATTTTGTGAGTCAAGAAAACAAACCTAGTACCAACAAATACCAGATTTGCCATGAGTCAAAAAATCGTAGAAAACTGTTCAAAAGTCTACAGATTTATTTCCTAATTGCTGTGTGTTTCTTTGGTGAGTTCCTAAAGCAAACTTCCCTTAGAGATGCTACCAGAGGCCAAGATGTGACATGAGGTTTTAGGGAACACTGGAGGTTTTTAGATTTTCGCTTTGAAACATGTTTACAGAGTTTACATTTTATTATTATTAAATTTACATTTACAAGGGACAGGGAAAGACAGAAACTGAAAATCAAACTTATTATGGAAATGGTTTTTAGCATTAACTGTGAAATATAAAAAACTCTGCTTTTACCAGATTTTACAAGTATGACTTGGAATTATTTAGAAACTGGGCTTCTACTAAATTGACAGCATTCCTTTGACTTTGGCCATAATAGTCATTGCTTTTGCAAACAGCAAAAAGGAGAACTGCTTACTTTAGCACTAGCTCCTCCACAAAAAAGCAAACATACTCTCTTTTGGCCGGCTGCATTGGAGATGCCAATTTAGTATTTCAATCTAGAACAAACATCTTTGTCAGTCCAGTGTCAGCTCTTGCTGGCAGGGAGCAGCCCTGTCGCAGCTCTAGATCAAATGGTGTCCCCTAGATGTATTTCTCTTTGTCACTGTCACCCACAGACACATCCTCTGAAAGCAAATAGCCCAGCAGTGATGCAGCTGACTGCTGAGCAGGGTGCATCATTCAAGCATCAAGATGGCTTTTGACTGGCCAAGATCCTAGAGATGCCACTGTTTTTAATAAGCTCTTTTAATACTTCATATTGATTCCAGATCTAATTCAAAGCCCACTGAAACCCATAAGGGTAGGCTCTGAAGGGCTCTGATAACATTGACAGAAGTCGTGGATTTGGTATAACTATCTGCAATTACATAATCTGCCTGAAGGCTAATTTATTTTTTAATATTTTTCTCCATTTTCTTCATAATTCCTTCTATTCCACCTGCTGCTGAATCTCTCACCAACCCCTGCCCAGCTCCAAAGCCCTGGGCATCTGTGATCATATGCAAGGTTTGGGGATGGAGGAGGTTAATGCTGACGTACTGGAAAGGGGCAGGGAGAGCAGGGATGAGGAGAGAGTGCACACCAGCAGACCAGTGAGCTTCTGATGGGGTGACCTGGCAGCTCCTGTTCCCCTTCCTGGGACTGCTGAGCACATGCATCTCCTGCAGAACCAGGAGAGAAGGTAAGTGATGATGGGGGCAGGGAGCTTGGAGAGGGCTGGGAAGCTGCATCCTGGACGTTTGCCAGCTGCATTGTTGATCTGTCTTCTGAACAAACAATCCCAGCCTGGGACCTTGACATGGCCTTTTGGTGGTATTAACAGTCTTCCTGCTCTCAAGACACACTTGTCTCAGTCTGGGTCTGCCTGGGACTTAGAGGTGATGTCTGCTCTGCCTAGCAGGTGCATGTGGTGAACACTTCCAGCTCTGATCAACCAGTCACAACCGAGGATCTCACCATGAGTGTTAGGCTCACCTCTGAGCAAAATACCCTGGTTTCCTTCCCAGAAAGGCTGTGCGTGGTACACAATTGGGATGAAGTGAGAGGACACACACGCACACTGCAGCCAGTGATCTCACAGTTGAGACCTAATCACAACGAGCAGACGAGCATCCAGCTTCTTGCATACTTCCTCAGTCATCTCTGATGGTCAACTCTGTCTCAGCCCAGCCTGAGACTGTGATACGAGGAGAGCAGGAGGCACCCACGCTTTCAAACAGCACAGAAAACCACATGGGGATGGAAAATTTAAAACAGAGCTCCTGTGTTTTAGAGCAATAATTAGTTCTTGGCTGTTTCTTTCTAGATATCTTGGGAAAGACAGTTATCTGAGAGTTGAAATTAAGAAGCATCATGTTTACCTTTGAGTATGAGAAGGAGATAATAAAAGCTGATAACATCTGTAGAAAACAGCAGAATTTGGTACACTCAGAAGGGCTGCTGTTGGGGTGTTGAGGGAGCATGGGGGCGGTATTTGTTTGGGGGGGTGCTTTGTTTACATTTTAAACTCAGGCAAGAGAGTCCATTCTTGTGTGTGCTGTTTTGTTTTTCTTGCCTGAACTACAGTACTCTGTATTTTAAATTCAGAAAGTAGAAAGCTCCAGAAAGCACTTCCAAAGAATTCATAAGCATAAGCAACCCAGGAGGTTCCTGGAATGCATTGATGATAACTTCCTTCTCCAAGGGATAGAGGAGGCAATGAGAAGAGGTACTATGCTGGACCTTGTTCTCACCAACAAGGAGGGGCTCATGGGGAGTGTGAAGCTCAAGGGCAGCCTTGGCTGCAGTGACCATGAAATGGTGGAGTCCAAGATTGTTAGGGCAGTGAGGAGGGAGCACAGCAAGCTTGCTACCTAGGATTTCAAGAGAGCAGACTTTGACCTCTTCAGGGATCTGCTTGGCAGAGGAGCATGGGATAAAGGGAAGAGGGGTCCAAGAAAGCTGGTTAATATTCAAAGATCACCTTCTCAAAGCTCAGGAGTGATGCATCTTGACAAAGAGGAAGTCAGGTAAGAATGCCAGGAGGCCTGCATGGATGAACAAGGAGCTTCTGGGCAAGGTCAAAAACAAAAAGGAAGCCTACAGAGGGTGGAAGCAAGGACAGGTAGCCTGGGAGGAATACAGAGAAATTGTCTGAGCAGTCAGGGATCAGGTTAGGAAGGCCAAAGCTCTAATAGAATTAAATCTGGCCGGGGGCATCAAGGGCAATAAGAAAAGCTTCTGTAGGTACGTAGGTGATAAAAGGAAGACTAGGAAAAGTGTGGGCCCTCTCTGGAAGGAAGCAGGAGACCTGGTTACCCAAGACATGGAGAAGGCTGAGGTACTCAACAACTTTTCTGCCTCAGTATTCACTGGCCAGTGCTCCAACCACATCACCCAAGGAAAAGATCAGATTCGAGACCATCTAAGGAACCTGAAGGTGCACAAGTCCATGGGACCTGATGAGATGCATCCACGGTCCTGAGGGAACTGGCACATGAAGTGGCTAAGCCACTATCCATCATATTTGAGAAGTCATGGCAGTCCAGTGAAGTTCCCCCTGACTGAAAAAGGGGAAACATAACCCCCATTTTTAAAAAGGCAAAAAGGAATACCTGGGGAACTACAGGCCAGTCAGTCTCACCTCTGTGCCTGGCAAGATCATGGAGCAGATCCTCCTGGAAATTATGCTAAGGCACATGGAAAATAAGGAGGTGATTGGTGACAGCCAACATGGCTTCACTAAGGGCAAATCATGCCTGACAGATTTGGTGGCCTTCTACGATGGGGTTCCAGCATTGGTGGATAAGGGAAGAGCAACTGATGTCATCTTGGACTTGTGCAAAGCTTTTGACACTGTCCCACATGACATCCTTGTCTATAAATTGGAGAGACATAAATCTGATGGATGGACCACTCGGTGGATAAGGAATTGGCTGGATGGTCTCACTCAAGGAGTTGTGGTCAACAGCTCGATGTCCAAGTGGAGAGCAGTGACGAGTGGTGTTCCTCAGGGGTTGGTGTTGGGACCAGCACTGTTTAACATCTTTGCTGGTGACATGGACAGTGGGATTGACACCAAGCTGTGAGGTGCGGTTGACAGGCTGGAGGGAAGGGATGTCATCCAGAGGGGCCTGGACAGACTGGAGAGGTGGGCCTGTGCAAACCTCATGAAGTTCAACAAGCTCAAGTGCAAGGTCCTGCACATGGTTTGGGGGGAATCCCAAACACAAATACAGGCTGGGCCATGAGTGCATTGAGAGCAGCCCTGCAGAAAGGACTTGGGAGTATTAGTGGATGGAAAACTGACTGTGAGCCAGCAGTGTGCACTCACAGCCCAGAAAGCCAACCACATCCTGGGCTGCATCAAGAGAAGTGTGGCCAGCAGGTCGAAGGAAGGGATTCTCCCCCTCTACTCCACTCTCCTGAGACCCCACCTGCAGTGCTGTGTCCAGCTCTGGGGCCCCCAACACAAGAAAGACCTGATTGAGCGGGTCCAGAGGAGGCCACAAAAATGATCAGGGCCTGGAGCACCTCCCTTATGAGGACAAGCTGAGAGAGTTGGGGTTGTTCAGCCTGGAGAAGAGAAGGCTCCAGGGAGACCTTATAGCGGCCTTCCAGTACTTAAAGGGGCTACAGGAAAGCTGGGGAGGGACTCTTTATCAGGGGGTGTAGGGATAGGATGAGGGGTAACAGTTTTAAACTGAAAGAGGGTAGATTTAGATTAAAGGAAGAAATTCTTCCCTGTGAGGGTGGTGAGGCACTGGAACAAGTTTCCCAGAGAAGCTGTGGCTGCCCCCTCCCTGGCAGTGTTCCAGGCCAGGCTGGACGGGGCTTTGAGCAACCTGGTCTAGTGGAAGGTGTCCCTGCCCATGGCAGGGGTGTTGGAACTGGATGATCTTTAAGATCCCTTCCAACCCAAACCAGTCTATGATTCTATGATTATCATATATTCTTTTACATTCTTTGCTGGACCTATAAGAAAGTATCAGCAATTTTCTGAGCTGTGAAAGTTCTTCCTCAGCACGCATGGCTCAGTGCCAGTAACAAAGTGACTACCACAACCTTCTGTTCAGCTAACAACTTCCTCATGACCTTATAACAACTTTGTCAGTGCCCTACTGTTACCCAGTTCCCGTAAAAGAAAAAGACATGCAATATTGAATTAAATATGCTGCTTTTTCCTTCGCATGTGCAATGCTAAGGGGCATACTCAGACAAAATATTTTGCATAATTTCATTGACTGTTTCAGTAAGAGCTTTCATAATGAATCCCAGTATCGGTAGAACTACATTGCCTCAAATGTCAGTTTTATGTTTTTCAAGCATTTAAGATGCTGCTTCTGTAGAGTCTCTGGCTTTATCCAGACTGATAAGGAGTCTTTACAGCAACCGTTATTGATTCCAGTCTGCCAAAGGTAGCCCCGACAGCAGCATTAGGCAACCATCAGACGATGTATGCAGAAGGTCTCTCCTATTTGTCAGCAGCAGCAGCTATCTGCAGGCAGTCACATACCCACAATTCAGCCAGGGAACAGACTACATGAGCTCTCCTCACCCACTCTAGTGTAAAATCAGCCAAGTTACTTCACACAGCCATGGCAGCAGTTTGAATTAGATGGTCTGACTTCTGCAATGCTGTTGATGAGGAGCGCTCCAGTGATTTGTTCCACTAGCCAAACTGCCAGGGTAATTTCTGGCAGAGAAGTAACAAGCAGCTGTGAATAACTATGTCTTAAGCTGCCACCATCTTTCCAGCAATGATTGTCAGATCACAGCTTAAATGTAGGAAATGTTTAAATTACTGTTGGGATTTAAACCCCAGTATCATCTACTCGGGAATACATGATATCATTGTAGCATACCAGCATTTTCCAGAGCCTTCTCTACATACATGTTCCTAATGGTGGATACTTTAAACGGCAAAAGGTTCATGCAAATACCCTAAGTAGTAGAGGGCTCATTCTCACTAACATTATTGATAGTAATAACTGTAGACTCAGATGCAAAATCCTAATGTTTAAATTGAAGAACAACACTGTAATCCTTACTTGTATGCATAATCCCTATCACCATAATTTCTTCTGCAAAACTGTGACTCTTTTCTTACATACCACAGTCTAGACTTGACAGCAATGCACTGCAGAAAGCACATGGTTTAACTGGCAGTATTTGCTTTCCCTTCCATTTTACTGGTTTGTAAATTCTTCTCATAGCTCCTGCCTTCACAGGATCGTACAGACCACTAGCCCACAAAGCACGGTGGCTAGCGTAGACCCTGATGTATTCAGGGACTCAGGGCTCAGCTTGCAACAGCGGACAATGGTATCCCAGGTGTTACAGAGATGAACACACTGTTTGGGGTGCATGGCCAGCTCCAGGAAAGCTTTCTATCATCACTTCAGGAGTGGCAGTTTTACCTATTATGGAACTGTAGTAGTTTTTCTTCTATCTGTAGCTGTACTTTTTTTCCTTCTAATTTGGCCTGTCTCTTCTGACTGTATCTTGTAGGTTCATCTCATTTTCTCTGCAGCCTGTGAAAACACATGCAGAGTCCCTCATTCACGGTACCCCGGAACTTCTGAATTTGCTGGCCTTTTTTAAAATTGATCTGTTAGTTATTGCAAGTTCAGAACAAAGAAAAACTACAGAGACAAAAGAAGAAAAACTTTTTTCCACCTTTGTAAACTTCTCATAAGTTAATTACCAGTTTAAATTTAAAATCAGAAAGAAGGAGGCCAAACCATCTATTGTTCTTATTGAACCACATACAAAGACTGAATTTTATTATGGTACAAAAGGAAAGAATTTGTCATCATTAACTGTAATGTTTTCGGGAAGGAGGTTAGATAGGAGACTTAGCATCATTAGAGGTTTTTATCTAAAGATTTCCTGCCTCAAGTAATTGTTCTGAAGAAGTAAACACAGAGAGATTATGTCATTAATTCTCTTTAATGAAGTTCTGTGCTAAGTGTTGTTTTGTAGGCTCATTTGAAGAATTTTAACAAAATCTCTGGGTTTTTATTTATTTACTTATTTCGCAGGTGCTTTGCAAAACTGTGACCAAATAATGTATTTTGTGCTCACTGTCTTGCTACTAGCGTAGTTCTTTGAAACCAAATGAGGCAGCTGGTTATGTGATTCCTTTTTGTATTTGTCAGTGGCAGTCTCAGGAAACTAACATGGATAGAGCAAACATGGTTACAAATATGTTTGGTTTGTTTTTTTTATTTTGTAACATTCATTTCTAAGCATAAGCATCTGGTCAACAGATAGACATATCTGTACACTGCTACAGTGTGTAGTCTATACAAAGTATATATGGATCACCTACTCAAACAGTTTCCATTGTATCTATTGTTTAATTATTCTAAATACTCTTCCTGTTCTCTGTTCTTAAATGTTATTCCCATTGGAAACCACCATCTTCCATTCTGCAGGAAGCAGAACTAAAACTAGAGAAAGTGTGTTTATTTTAGGCAAACACGCACACATACACATTTGTGCACACACCTGCCCAGGTGAGCACTACTTTGAAGACTAACAGCAGCACCTATATTAAGAATATCCAACTGTTCTTATCAGAAAAGTCAATTTTCAACTGTTTATAATTCTATTAAATCTGAACTGCTAACATAGCCTGCCTGTAAGGTTAATGGGGTTCTTCGCTGTGAGAATTTCATTTTGCTGTTTCTCAGAGTGGAACACAGGGAAAATGTTGCTGTTTGGTATAAAAAAAAAAAAAATTAAAAATGAAGATACTTTCTTCTTTGGAAAGTCCTAGTTGTCTCCCCATCCTGTGGTCTAAGGGTTAAATTTCTCTGGGAATTATTCTTTGTGTCGTAGATGGGCCTTCTGCTTTCCATACAGAAACTGAGCTAAATTTCAGTGAGTTTTAAGGCTCCACAGAGACTGTTGTTAAGGATACATTACTAGCTAGAAGGGTTATGTGCTGTCACCACAGAGTACCCAAACGTCCTCCATCTGCCTCTGATGCACATGGCGGGTGTGCACACCCTCACCTCAAACCTTGTAGCAGCTGAGGCAGGGGTCCCACAAATCACCCCAATTTACAATCCAGGCTCTTCCCTGCTTCACGGGGTAAAAACCAGCGTAAGGCTGTCTGATGAAAAAACGGATCACAGTATATGCATACAGGGGGACTGAATGAAGCTGGGTGACACCTTTAGAGCTTCATTTGGCAGTTCCTAACTTTGCAGTCTGCACTTGTTCTTCTGAGAGTTAGTCCACATTGTGCACATAGCCATGCTTTAAGCAGTTTATTCTTTCTGGCTTCCCATTGCTTGAAATACTGAAGTAGAATGACAGACTGGTTCCTTCAACATTTGGAATATGTGTATTTTCGACTTTTATGGGAGACTATAAAGAAATTTCAGTACTCTTTCTATCAGCAGGCTGACAAACAGTACTTTTATCTTTGTCTTTTGATCGGGTAATACAACATTTTAAATGCAATTTTAAAGAGTTTTCCCAAAGAGATTTCTCCTCAGGTCCCTTAGTAAGATGTTTCTCTAAAGGACTCCCATGAGAATTTTTTATCAGTTCTTGTATGGCAGGCATGGTCTATTAGAAATTAATTTTAAACATATTTTCCTGAGTGGAGCTTCATTCTAGCAACCATTGGCAGTGCAAGTAATACTCTGTCATCAATTAATCATCTGATTACAGATTTGGGATGTTCACAACTGGAGAAAATCACAAACACCAGAAGGCACGCATTGCTGATGTCCTTAAAACCTGTCTGCCCCAAACAACTGCACTCCAAAAAGCTCTCTGATTAAAATAACAAGCCCATTTGACAAAGTTCTTTCTGTACTTGCAGAGGCTCATTCTGTTGAGAAGACAGTCCCTCACAAGGCAGACTAAGTAACATGAGAATTTCATGACCATTATCTGTATTTCCTGCTGTATTCTTTGTTCTTGTCACATTAATACTTTGCAGTATTATCTGACAATTTACCTTTCTCAGCTTCCCCTGCACACGGTGCAATCTGAGTACCTTGCAGGATCTTTCAGCCTCCGTTTTCTGATCTGGTTTTCAGTATATTTGTTTGCTTTTGGTATGTTTAACCTCCAGTCAATAAATTAAAACATACTTTGTTTCCTACCTTTAGCATAGGACCTGATCCTCTAACAAAGTTTTGACCCTTCTTAATTCACAGAGCAGTGTAAGACCTGTCTTTACTGACTTTATTATGATATTACTTCTTGCCTGTAACTCTCAGTGGGGTTTAGAAGCATGTAAAGTGAGGGGAAATAATCTGCTATTTGCCTTTTCATTGCATTCTCACAGTGGAATTGCTGGTAGGGAACCTGTAATGCCAGTGATTTTTCAAATACTTTTATTTTCTTCAAAATTTTCATGGAATGCTTTTTCTTTTCGCATGCTTACATATGCAGAAAACTGGGTAAAATTTGGTGAAGGAAATAAAATTATGACAATTTTTATAACTTGGGAAAATATCTGTTTTCCAGTATGCTATTCACATAAAAATAAAACCTTGCTAAACATTTTTTTTTAAAAAAAAAGAAGTATCCTCTTTCTATAAATCAGCACAAAGAATATTATTTTCCTCCTAGAAACTTATACATGCCTTAGAGGAGTAACAGCAAAGAATTACTTTCTTAATCATTTTTCAGCAGATTCTGCAAGAAATATGAGGGGTCAGACACTGTAATACAAAGAAACTGATGCCTTCCAGAGCCTTCTGGTCTCACTGCACTGGTAGGAGCAGTGGTGTCGAAGCCCAGAGTGAAGCCTGAATCCACAGTATCCAAATGGGTGCTGCTGGTGTGCAGTGGGAGGCAGCGACCCCTCCCTCTGGCATTTGCACTCCTGCTCCCAAGTACCTGTGTAGCACACACACACCGCCCCCCCCCCCCCCCCCCCCCCCCCCCCCCCGTTAGCGAGGACATCATGGAAGAGACTTGAGCGAGGCTTGGAAAAGAAACTGTATAGCAAAGGCTTCATCATTCCTCCCTTGTGAAGACTGTAAGACTCTGCTCCAATTTGCCTGCTTCTTTGTTCCCAAAGGCACATTAGAGAAGAGGGATCGTTTGTTCTGTGTCTGTTTCTTTCTGAATAATGAACAATCCTTCCTATTATCTGATTAGTGCTTGCTACTGTCCAAATTAATTAAAAAAACAAAAAAGAGGAAAATAATTATTTTAGTATTCTGCAGTGTTGAATATCTTAGACAACACAGCTGCTTGACTATATGGTTTGGGACAACTACTCTTGACTGCTGCAGCTGCGGGCATGTGGAGGACAGTAATGGTGGTTCTGAGCAAGTATATTCTCAAGATAAAACCCATTGCTTGTGCAGTTTCTTGGGATTATGTTTGCAGGAGCCAAAGTACTACAGGTCCCAGTTCTCTGAGGTAAGACTCCTTTGGAAAAATACAATACGCTGTTTGAGGTGTTTTGTTAATAGCATCCAAACATGCAGGTAGGACGTAGCTCTCCTCCCACAAAGCAAAAATACATGAACGATTAATAAAAGGTCTCAAATTCAGGGGATTATTCTGCCTGTGACTTAAGCCTGAGGAGGATCATTATCACCAGCCAGCAGAGGATCTATAAATAACCCATGGAGCTGAGTTTAAAGCATTAGTTTAGCCTCTCAGTGGAAATTCAGTGCATTGTCTAAGTGTGGTTAGAGGCAAATATTATCTTAAAGCAACTTATTGTTTTACTTCACAGTGGCAAGGAAATAAGCATTTCTTATTATCAAGACAACTGACATTATTTCAGCCCATCACTAAGACTTGTGGCAGAACAGGAGGAAAGAATGAGGCGAAGCTGCAATTCCCCAGCAAGCACTTTTTCTTGGAAATGGGGAGGATTGGATATACTAATTCTGAAAAGCCTGACTAATAGTTCTGGAAATCGATTCAGCCTACCGCTTCACGGGCAGGCAGAGCAGAAGCAGCAGCGCTGCACCAGCCCCACAGGGCTGTGACCTGCCGGCAGGTCTCCAAGACACCTGGAAGCTGTACTGGGAGAGCAGATTACGCACCAAGTCACTCAGCTGCTTCACTGAAGTTGCCAGCAGAACTGTTAGATAGTGTAGGATCAGGATCTTTGTAAGGTGGTTATTTGTCCACAGAGAACTAAGGTAACTACTAGGTAGTTTTGCCTGGAGGATAAACAACCATTAGGTGGTAACAACTTTTTGTCACTAACATCTTCAGCAAAATAGGGGCAGGTGACAGCCCTCATATGCCTCCATCTTTCTCTGTATCTGTCTATCAAGACAGGCAGTCTCCTCTTCCATGCCAGATTCTGAAGAAATGTTGTTTTAATAAAAGTTTCTTTTATATGCTTCTGTAAAGGGTGTGCACATAGTCTATCTCACCCAGTACTTTGCATCTCCTTCAGCTAGCTGGTTAGCATATAAGGGCTTGTGAGGTTTATCAGATGGTGAAGTTACGCTGTTAATCTTGGTTTGTACATTCAACCTCATGCTTGGTAACATGGTCCTTACATCTTTAGTGAAAAAATGTTGTATGTCTGCCAATAAAAATATACAGTATTTTTCTTGCTAAAACAGTGGTATTACCTCCAAAACTGTTAAATATATATTGAAAAGCAAAGCAGTCCAATACCAAGCTGCTAGAACTGTGATCATTTAAAAATAATGCTCGAATAGGCTAGATCTTCTGCCAATTCGACAATTATTTACTTATTATTAATGGCTACAAAAATTGTTTCATTGTTCTTAAGAACACTTAAAACCTCTCTGTTTATATTATCTGTCTAGCAATACTGAAGCAGCCTGATACTTCCCTTCCTTACAAGACAAGCTGAAGTAACTGGGGAAAAAAAAAAAGAAGAAAGAGACTTAAAAATACTTTTGTTACATGTAAAAGCTGTATCACTGTACTCGGATGATAGAAGTATAATAGTCCATCCAGTGTGAATATAATTATGGATACACCAGCCTGTGGAAGTATGGGCAAGTGGATAAGCCCTACCAGTGCAAGCTCCCCGTAGCGAAACTGCCCTTGAAGCCTATGACTTCAGAAGACTGTAATGTTAAGGTGCCATGGCTGGACTCGAACTGCGTCAAACAAGGTCAGAATGGTTTCAGTGAAAAACTCCATTTTCAATCTATACATTGTACAATGAAATTTAAAAAGTAAGGGGAAGAGG
The DNA here is from genome assembly GCF_047716275.1 of Strix uralensis. Taxonomy (NCBI): domain Eukaryota; kingdom Metazoa; phylum Chordata; class Aves; order Strigiformes; family Strigidae; genus Strix; species Strix uralensis. The sequence continues at coordinate 71,201,976 of NC_133975.1, read as the reverse complement.
AGGGAAATAAGTTAGCAAAAAGCCATCCATTGTCAGGGCCTTGTGTGCACCAAGAGACTCTGCAACCTCTTACACCTCTCCGAGGCGTCTGGCTGCCTGTCAGCACAGGCAGATGAGAAAGGCAGGCCAGCTGTGAAATGCCATCTACCCATAGCCATATAATGTTGGGTCAGGCTGAGGTGAGAGGGAGCTGTGGAAAGCTACATCAGGGCTTCCTCCTTCCCCTGGAAGGTGCATTTATGGTCAGGGTCTTCATATTCGGCCCTTGCCTGAGCTATTTCATAGGTATGCCTGTGCCCAGCCTTGTACTTGCCTGATCTTGACCTTGCCCTGCTGAATTGACTTCCTAGCTTGATCTTGGACCTGCCCCATCACTACGGGCTTGCCTGGCAACCCACTGGCTGTGGCTGACCCTGGTGAGTGTTACCAGACCTGCCCTGCCTTGCTGGAGTCCTGGGGAACTGCACCCAAGTCAGCGAGGTCACTGCCCCTGCTTGTTTTGTCGTCACCCCATAGTTTCTGGCTCACTTCCCCTTCCTGCTGCTCCCAAGATCAGTCAGCAGAATAGGACTGGAAGACTGACAGACCAGCCAATGGCGCTTTGATAATGGAACAAATTATGGAGTACTCATTTTTTATTCATCCAGGGGACAATAAGGGGATAAAATCAGCCAACATGGACTTGACCAATACAGACCAAGTTTAGCTCTTCTATTTTATAGATGGAACATCCAGCCTAATGGATACAGGTTAACCTATAAGTATGGTACAATTTCACTTTAATTAAGACTGTTGGTATAGTTTTACTGTATCAAGACATGAGTGTTATTCTCACACAAAAACTAAGAAACTGGACAAAATGATATTGTCATGAGTTAGAGTGTTGAAAGCTCATATTCAAAATAGTTTCAAAGTTGGCTCTTGACTGTCAGACCTGGATATGGGCATATTTAATGTTCTAATCAACAGCCTAAATGATAGGCATAGGGAATGTTTTTATGTAACACTCTTTCCAAAAAAAACCCCGGCAGTTGTTCTAGGAGGTAGCCACAGAAATACAGCATGCAAGTGAGGTACTCTGTTGTACTTGGAACTTGATATGGCCTAAATTGGAACATAATGCTTCCTTATTTGAGTACCAATCTCAGTGTCAAAAAGGATTACGATAAATTGGAGAGGTGAGCAAGTAGTGAGAGGTTTAGAAAATAAGGCCTTTGAAGAAGAGTTTAAAAAGAATTATTTTTTTCTGCATGGGAAAGTGAAGACATTGAGAAAGTTGGGTGACATTAAATGTGTAAAAAATTGTCATAAAAGCATGGTGAGCAACTGTTATTCTCCATGACATCAAGAAAAGAACAAGAATTAATCTACTTTCTTTATGGTAAGGGAAAAATCCATCTTAAATATTAGGAACAACTTTCTAACTACTTTTTAGCACTAAAAGAGATTATTTACAGATTTTGTGGAATCTGCATTGCTGATAAGAACAGGCTATAAAAATATCTGCGAGAGTTACTAGACTTCATCCCAGAGAATGGAACTGATGGCTGGGATTATACCCAGTCCTACATTTCTACAGTTTCTGAGACTTCTATTGTAGCAAAGTAGTTCTTCATTTAAATGTGGTCTCCTATAATCAACCCCTGCTACACTATAGTATTACATTAAATTGGTCACTGAATAGTCTCCTAGGTAAGAAAGTTCAATGCATAATTTATAAGTTATTCTGTATGCTAGTAATGGATGTATATTAATACGCATTTTCCACAACCTGACTAAGAAACTTTCATCACATTTGGCCAAGCTATTGACCTCACTGTCTAAAAATGCAGGAGAGAAAATACATTTGAAAAGCAGCTAGCACTAAGTGGAGTGAACTGTACACATTCACTATTTCATAATCTGAATTTACTGTTACTGCAATCACAATACAAAAATGTATTCCCAGAAGCATTCCCTGGAACTGAGCAGTGGCTGTTAATACAGCAGCAAGATGGCCAATCCAAATTCAGGGCAAAAGGAGCTGGGCAATGACCCAAATATATTTTCCTGCGCTGTGAATTAGTGAATGAGAAATTAACATTTTGGTTGTTTGAGATCAGCTCTCACACAGAATGTTTTATTTGCCTTATCCCCAGCCTGTCCTGATTTTAAATGTATGTCAAAGTTATTTTTTATCCTTGAAAATTAATGAAAATAATTTAACTTCTCATGCAGAGATAAAGACGTATGCACATTTCATATCAACTAATACTTTTTGCATTTTGCCAATGTTTTACTTAAAAGCTCATAAAACTAATGTTTTTGTTCTAATAAAAAGGAAAGCCCTTGAGACCTCATATTCCCTGTCTGCACAGAACTGCACAGATGGGGGCAAACTTCTCATAAATCCCTGCAACCTGAAGGCTGTAGTAAACCTTAGGTTTAACTATGTTCTGGAAGACGAGAGGCATTTGCAGGCATATGCAGCATCAAGGGATGTCACTCTGTTTACCTACATGCTCCAAAGAAACATTCAGAAAGCAGAAGGCATCAGGCCAGGCAATTTGAGAAGCAACCTCTTCACCTAACTGTCTTGGCTTATTACCCACAATCTTCCTTGTTATCTCCACTTTCATCATCAGGGTTTTCAAAAATGACTTACGTTTATGTCCAAGATATCATCAGTGCAAAGCTACCACTTTGCTCATTGTTTTCCACCTCTCCCAAAATCTTGCATGTCCTATGATAGGGAAGTTGTTATTTGTGACAGCTTTTCAGTGTCTTCTCTGGCTGCTGTAAAGAGAAGAAGCGATCATCTTCTCTTTACAGCTGCCAGATTTGACTGCTTTTGAAAGCAATTTCAAGCCTTTTTTTGCTGTGGAGCTGATGATCTGGCCCTAAACTTGTTATGAACTTAGATTTTGCATAACATTTTCAGTAGTGGGTATACTATAGCAATTATTTATGTTCTTTAAGCTCTTTGAAAAAATAAAGCACTCTGTAAGCATTAAACATCTGTATGTATGGCAACACAACCATTCCCAAGTGAATACTTGCACAATGTTGAAAGGCCTAAAATGAAAACACTTTTAAGAAGCACAGGATTCAGATATACTCAGGTGTCCTTTTTGTACTTTGCTCACGGGCCTTGCAAAGCAATGGTCACTCATCATGTTCACGTCACTCCTCGCAAGTGAAGATCTTTGGCTGAGCGTGGTATTACCAGGATAGAGGAAGCTAAACCCTGCAAGCTTGGAATAGAAAGAAGTAGCTTTGTACTTGGGACTTGGGTAAGAAGCTAGGTAAAAGACAAAAAATGGAATACAAAATGATCTTTTGCACAAAAGAAAGAAAAGCAAGGAAGGAAAAAAAAGTAAATAAATTAGATCCTGAAGAGAAAGTAAAAAAAAGTCACTATTTGTTTCAGTAATTCCATATTTAACAGAGCATTTTACTTTGAAGTCAGTCATCAGCAAACACAGGTGTGATCCCTTTTCAGTATGCATGCCTTACAACAGGCAAGTACACAGGAACTAGTTTTGTGAAGAAACAGTTTTTTAATAGCCTTCAAATCAGATATCCTGCTCCAGATTTCTCCAGACCAGCCTCAAACATACCTCTTTAGCACCTGAAGTGAGAATAAATCTCGTCCGTCATAAATGACAGTCTGAAAAATAAGCAAAGCTGTGATTTGTTATCCTCATAAACTCTTGTTTATCTTATGTAAACACTAAGGACAGAAGCACTTTCATAATAGAAAATGGCATTTTGAAGCTAAAATCATTGGAGTGGCTCCGCATGCTGTGATGTCCAGATGAAGTCTGAATCTGGGCAATTTTCTTATGCCCATCTAAATGCCATCCAACTACTTTATCTCTGCAGCTCTGAACAGCAACAGAATGGTAACTAGTAGTATAGATGGAGGTTTTTAAATGTCCAGAAGAGAGGGAAAGTATTTGAAAATTTTTTAGTTTGTAAATATATTGTATAATTTTATATTAGAAAGAAGCCACATACTGGAACAAAAAAAAAAAATGCACTGGGTGGTCTGATGGAAATAATTGCTGCTTAAGAGTATGCAAGTCCTTTGAAAAGCTTATAAAATAGTATGAAACCAGAATTTTCATGAAATTTCCATCCCTTTTGGCATCTAAAAACCCACTTCCAGCAATGGATTCTAGTAGAGCTGGTGTCTCAAAGTGCTTAATATGCCTCTAATATGCCTGTGATAATACAGAAAAACTTAGATAAAGCTGGAAAAGCAAAACTTCTATTCTTCTGCTCTGTATGACTTACTAATGGCTGAAGTTCAAGCGCCATTGGCAGCAGCTGGTTTTTCTTCACTTCTGATAGCCTTTGACCTCTTTCTCCTTTGCAAATTCTTCTCTTTTGTTTCACTAAAAAACCCTTGAACACACTTTGACAAAAAAACAAGAGTTACCAAATTTAATTGTTCCTCTTCCCAACAAGGATGTCGTGAATTTGACAGCTCAGTGGCTGTCAGACAGAATTGTTCTTTTAAAACTACTTCATAAGTTTATATATATATATGGCATAGATGTAAAAAAGCATATATACACTTTTTTTAAAGACGGAAAAAGATGAAAGCACAGAGGAAAAAGGAAGTATCAAGAGTAACATACATTTCTGAGTTGAACTTTTTTTTCTTCTTTTTATCTTGCTAAAAATTAAAACATGATTGGCAATGTATTTAAGAAGAAAAACCAAGTGTTTGGAAAGTTAGCTGTGGACCTACATTGCCACAGTCTTTCAGTTCTGGCTTTATTACTGTCCCTATTTCAAGGTTTTAAAACATGATTTGTTAGTAAAAGGACCAAGGTACAATAAATGACCTCTATTAGTTCAGTTATGACATCACATAAAATCCATGTTAAAATACAGTGACCTCAGCACTTCTGTGTTTCACAAAATTCTAGAATTCTCCCACCTCCATTTTGTTGCCAATATAAAGTTATATCCTCTGCCAGAGCAAGGATTTCAATTCCTTTCAGAGCTTCCCCTTCCTGACTACAATGCACCGCCTGACTTTAGGGACCAAATATAGGCAGCTAAATTGGAAAGCTCTTGTTACATTCCCTAACGTTCAGGATGACTGTTTGGAAGAGCCACTCCTTTTCTCCATTGGATATATAAAGAAGCTAGGAAGACAGACTCTTAATTCATTACGTAAATTAGATACCAGAAGTTAGGCAGTGTGATGGTCTCCCTTGCTCCTCTTACTGCTCACTGCAGGATGTTCACCTGAGCTCTGAAGTAATTTAATAATTATGATGTAAATGACTTGGAAGTAGATGGATTTTAAAGGCTCTTTGCATTTATTACTGCAACAGTTTTGTAGCTTGTGCCCTGAAAAACTGACATGCACAAATCAGCTGCATGGTGCTGTGTTACTGCGTGTAGTCGCTAGACCACAATGATGGTGTTCAGCAGGGACTGGCCATGGAAATTGAGTTATTTGGACAAAGAGGTAAGGTTCTGCAACAGCTTTCTAACAAAGGAGGAGGCAGAAGCAGGTAAAACACCTAACTACTTTCAAGACAGGTCCCTGTAGACTTAGGGAGAGGATTGTGTAGCACTACAACCAGGCAACAATACCAGACACCCTGCCTTGTCCTTTTTCTAAGGGCGTGGATCTGCCACAAAGAAGACAGCAGAGAATGATGTAATTCTGAGATTTTTATCCATTCCAGTCCTGCCTTTGCCTGTAAAATGTTTAAACATTTTTTATTTCTTAATTTTGGGTTAATTCTGATAAGAGGTTTTATGGCTGTGAGCTATAGGTTTGTGGCATTATACTTGCTGAAAGATAATAAAGACAGTGATCACTGGATTGGATCTCTGGTTTCCCAAGACTATTCCCTTTATTTGACCTAGAAGTACTTCTTGTGTCACAAGACCACTGCTTTTCTCAGCTACACAAATCTTAACACCTTACTTGCTTGTTTACATGGCAATTTAGAAAAACAGCCTCCTCTCACAGGATCTTGTTCTAGCAAAGCAAGCTAGAAATGTGTCATATAAAATAATTCACCAACACGACTACTCCTTTTTTGATTTCAGAATAGCTCTTTTTCTTCTCACTCAGTCTCATAATAAATTATTGTTATTCTGAGGTCATCTGTAAATCAGATTGCAACACTAAAAAAATCAGGCTACATAAAATTAGTAAGTTTTAAGAAAAATCGGATGACTTGTAATTTTTTAATATAGGGAAGCTCAGAAGAATATATACATTTACTTTTAATACCAAATTTGTGTTTGGAACAATGCCCTCCACCAGTCAGTTTTAATAGGAACATAGGATCTGCCATGCTCCATTAAGGCAATGATCCATCAAGTCCAATATTCTTCACTCTGCTTGGCAAATGCAAGATGCTTCAAAGGAAGGCAAATTGCCCATCATGCACTTGGCCAATTTTTCAATTTAAATAGTCCATTGTGCAAAAGCCATTCCATTCTTCATGTCAAGTCCTTGTGCCATATGGTTACAAGTGTTCAGGTAATCAAGTGGCATGAATAACCCAATGTACCGTTTTAATAATATTTAAGGCTATGTTTATGCTCTGGTTGGGTCTGTTTCTCTTGAACTGTCAACTGGTTTTGTGTACAACACTCCTCACATTCACTCTCATTACATCTCCTATTTCTACTCTACTTCAATTCAGCAACTAAGCAAATCGACAGTATTCACAAATCCCCACAATTTTGCATCAGTATTAAAAAATCAGTTATGATTTTAAATAGACATTAGAGGATATTTCTATTAAGCAGCTACCTGGTGTAACAAAACAGCATGCACCGATCAGAGCATTACAGTAGTGCTCCACTGAATTTCCTTCATTTGATTCATATTCTATTGCTGCACAGGAGTATCTTCTAATTTCTGAGGTGAGAGAAGTTTCTAACTCAGATCTCAATAATTTGCAGTTTTGACCCATGCCTAACAAGTGCAAATGAATTGTTGGCTAAGGGAACTGGTTTGTTGTCAGCTACGAGAAGCTTCAGGAAGATATTTTCATTATTTCTTTTGATATAATTTGCTATTTATATATTTATCACTTTCTGGGCATAACATTTTTGTTTTCTTGTTCTCTGCTGTTTTCCTTCAGGATTTCATTTACCCTTTGAGAGCCTGGGATATATTTTGCATTGTTTTCACCTTTCCTTTCCTTTTGCTGTCTTGCACCTTGGTTATAATTTAGGAATCAAGGTTCGTCAAACCATCTCAGACATGTTGGTTAGGTCCACCCTCCTACATCAAGAGTATCTTATATTCTGGGCAATGCACAGGTATCAGAAGGCAAAGCAATAGGAGAAGACTGGAAAGTAAGGTCAGAAGCAGCACTATAGTGACTGGTACATTTTATATATATATATGTATATTTATAGTCTAGGATTATGTTGTATGTTCTGTACTGTTGTGCTCCAAGGCCCTGCAACAGGGGAAAGGGCTCTATGAGATAGTGACTGTGTATCTGTATAAGAAGCAAAAAGGAAAAAACTTTCAAGATAAGTATGTGAAAAGACATGATAAATGGATACTATAAAATGCTGATTTTTCTTATCTAGTTTAGTTTGAATAGAGCTTGTCTTTTTCAGCACTGCATGGCAGAGAGTATCTGAGGGATCTGATAGCTCTAAGAGGTCATGGGAGAAAAAAAAAATAAGAATATAATACAAGGGGGAGAAAAAGGTAGAGGAGAAAAATGGAAGAAAAAGTTTATACAAAACATGGAGTGGCTGAAGAGAACAATCACAGCTTTGACTGAAGTCCAGTAAAACAATATGTCAAATGCAGCAAGGATTGATCCAGCGTGCCCAGGTAACATTTCTCTTGACATCTTCTCCCCCAGTTTCAGGCAGACTCCACGGCAGTCACAGGTATTCCCTGCCAGGGCTTTGCTGCTGAACTGGCTCCAAATGCCTCAGTGAGTACTAATAGTTGTTGCTCCATTGTGTGGGGATGGCAGCGCAGGGGATGAGGAAAGATGGGCAAAGTAAAGGAATGTATGTACGGAACTTGCATGGGAACAGCAAGCTTTATGTGCCTTCGTACACAAAATTTCTGGTTTATTTTTCTTCATGGGATGAAGAGTCAGATTTAACATCTCAGTTTGTCATATGGATCTTTCAGTTCCTGCAGAAGTCAAGGACATCCTAGTGCCTTTTATCTGGATTTTATTTGTGGTTTCCACAAAACTGGATGCTGATTATTTAATTGGGTCAGCATAATCAGACAATGGGGAATCTAATAGGGCTACAGGGAGACACTGATAAGTGTCTAGCAGTCCTTTCATGATCTAATGAACTGTGTTGTATTAATTGTGGGGGTGTCATGAGGAGAAAAGGATGAAAATGACAATACACTCAAGCTTTCTTCCTTCCATTCCATCTCAATATCTACCTCATTCCTGTGGTGATGTCATCTCTGAAGATGACCAAAACAACTATTGCTTCCTCCACAAAAATTTTTCCTCTGTATCTCATTGGTTTTGGACAGTCAGTGTATCATTGTTGGCCTTTTTAGAACTTTGCTTGTATTCACAATAATTTTCACCCTTCCTTTTTTATAATGCAATTGTATGTAATGTTGGGTATCTTTTATCTGATACAAGGATCTTCGTTAGAGTGTCAAGAAGAAAGAACAGAGAAGTCAAAATACATTTCTGTCACTCATGTATGACTGAGACACTGTTTCTATCAGATAGTCATATACCCATGTGCAATCAATCCTTTCCATTTCTGAGCGTCAGACAGAATGGGTAATGTAACAGACTCACTCTTTCTAAAAGGTTTGCTGAAATTATGCAGAATTATGTTAAGAGCTATCTGAATCTGAAAATGGACTGTTCAAAAATGGACAAAGCTAATAGCCTGTTTTAAAGTTAAAGTGCCTCGACTGCCAAAAGTTAATGAGTTCCCCTTTGACAGCTTATGATATAATTTCAAAAACAGAAAGTCTGAGTGTGTGAGGCTCTTGAAATTTTTTTATCTAATACTGCAGGTTAGTTATTTATTGATGATTACATATGTAAAAGAGATTTTATTAATTTCAGAATCTGATTTTGGCCACATTTTTATTTTTGCAGTTTTTTTAAATACACCTGTATGTCTTTTAACATACTTTTTTTACACCCAGGATGTATATTTACATGTGTGCTTTTAACAAGCCATTGAATAATCTTTTGTTCTCTTCAAATGAATTCCACACCCATATCAAAGACCACAATGTGCAGATTCCTAAAATTTCCAAAATCTCTGACTTGCCAGGCACATATTTCTGTCAACAGCTGTTTCATTTACCATTTGTATCACTTTCCTCTTATAGACTAATTTTGATGCTCAGTATCCCAACTTTTCAGTGTTTACCTCTTGCTATTAAGATGAAATTTTATTTGAGCTCTCTATTGGTATCAAATCCCCACTAGTTGAATCTAGAAGCTGAGGGAGGGGTGGTATTCCTAGACAAAGACTTCATTGTTGCAGTTTCCACACAGCAGCTGTGGTAACGTAATGAAAAATATTGAGGGAGATGGAAATATGTCTATTATGGGCATATAGATGCTTTCTGCATGAAAGACATTTCCTTATGTCTGTCTGTCATGATACTGCAAAATGGTTTGCCTTCTTCTGCTCTTCTGCTGAATAAGCATCTCCTGTCTCATTTTCTGAGTTTTAATGGGAACTGTAGTTGCTGTTTACTCCTAAAAACCAGGACATGGGTGTTTTAAAAATTAATGCAACCTATGGGGGTCTCCTGAGATTTACTTTTTCTCCTTAATTTGTCTGAGGTACCAGTCCAGCTAGATTTGGCTGTGTTCTGAAACCTTGGGAAAATTTATTCCAGCTTTTCATGAACGTGATTTACTGTTTTTGTTAAAAGCCAAATATGAAATTCAAACTCTACTGAAAGTGATTGCAACATTTCCGTTGACCTGGACTCACCAAAAAAGTGACAATATCCTTAAAGGTTTTTGCTTTCCTGAAGTCAGAAAGTGAAGTCAGAAATCTGAACTCCATACCTCTGGGTCAGCATCTGGTCACACATGCGGGGGTACCACAGGGACTGGTGAAAGACAGGAGTGCTGATATTCTTTAACCTTGCTTTCACCTCTACAACCATCTTCCTCCCCAAAACACATATTAATTGAATGGGACATCTAATGTTATGGACAACAGTAGAGTTTTCTAATTTCCATGGCAAAAGATATTGCATCTTCACTATGTTTTAAAATGGCTTCAGGGAATAATTTATAAGTACTGTCATGTCTCCCTTCTTCCACACTTTCCAATTTTCCCTGTTAGTCACTTTGAAGATTGTTACCAGTAAGTGTAGTCTCTTCTCATAGAAACATCATGTTTGTTTTTTCCTTTCTTTCTGTTATTAAGCACCTCTCAACTGCTAGAAACTTTGGCATTTCCTTGCTCTCTTTTCTGAAAAGTGGCTTTTCTTACATACAAGGCAGGAAAACTGTAACAAAAGTATATATAGGACTTTTTTTCATTTCGTAAGACAGAATATGTATATGGGATCCCCAACCTTGTAGGACACCTGAACTTGGCATGAGTTAAATGCGTTGTGCGCTATGCAAAAGTGGGCTGTTGGCATCCTGTGTCTGCTTTAATCAGACAAGCATATAGCTTCACTGTGTCTCCTATAAATTCTGATTAATTCCTAATGAATGTCTCTGAGCACATCTTATTTCAGAGATGTGGCCTCTTCATAAGAAGTTTATTACCAAGAGGCTTAAGACTAATCCACCAGTTGCCAGTATTATCTCCTGGTCACTTGGGAATGATGATATTCAAAGTGCTCAGTCCTTCACTATGCACTGAATAACAAAACATTTCAAGAGTAAGAATTATTAGGTAGAGCTGGAAACATGATTTTTGCCATACCAGATACTGAACCATTTTTTCACTTAGCCACAAATTACTTTGGAGCTCTGCAGGAGGATGTACTCCTACTTACAGCACAGCTACACTACTTAGCAGGATATTCTTTTAATCTCCTCCCTTGTAGTTGCCCATTCCTCCAATATAGCAAAGAAGCAGTTTTGGATGACCCACTGAGTTGCTGTCATTCAAACAGCACCTGTGGTTGTCACCTATTCCACAGCAGCCCATGGAAGGGAAGATTACATTTTCAATTACATTTTACCACACAGTGTGCTGTGGTATTTTGTAGAATCATAGAATGGTTGAAAGGGACCTTAAAGATCATCCAGTTCCAACACCCCTGCCATGGGCAGGGACACCTTCCACTAGACCAGGTTGCTCAAAGCCCCGTCCAACCTGGCCTGGAACACTGCCAGGGAGGGGGCAGCCACAGCTTCTCTGGGCAACTTGTGCCAGTGTCTCACCACCCTCACAGGAAAGAATTTCTTCCTTTAATCTAAATCTACCCTCTTTCAGTTTAAAAATGTTACCCCTCATCCTATCCCTACATCCCCTGATAAAGAGTCCCTCCCCAGCTTTCCTGTAGCCCCTTTAAGTACTGGAAAGCTGCTCTAAGGTCTCCCCGGAGCCTTCTTGTCTCCAGGCTGAACAACCCCAACTCTCTCAGCCTGTCCTCATAAGGGAGGTGCTCCAGCCCCCCAGTCATCTTCATGGCCTCCTCTGGACCCTCTCCAACAGGCCCATGTCCATTTTCTCCTCTTCCAACAAGACAAATGTAATGCCTTGAGGTATGGCAAGTAGTTAGGACCAGATGTTATTTATCCAAGGGTTCTGATGCAATTTAAGAAAATTAGGCTCTGAACTATGACAGAATCAGGTAAGCTTTCAGCCAAAATCACCAGATATCCAGCACAACAGAGTTCTGAATGGTGCAAACCAGGGTGAAGGATTTTCTCCTCCTCAGGAAGCCATGCTTGTCACTCAGATTTGTCTTTTATAATGGTAAGCTGCTGTTTAAATTTCTTTCTGCTAAGATGTCACAAGGGAGAATATGTCCACAAATTAAAATATATTGCAATATCTATTCACAAAACAACGTGAAAAATCCACTTGTTTCTGCGTTTAAAAATCATTCTGAACTGTTTTAATTCATCACACGATCTGTTTGTCTCTTGCTATTATTTTTATTATGTCATGCTTCCTCTATTCTGATCCCCACAGTGACTCAAATCCTGCTCCCCCAATTACAGAAAGATCAAACTGTGTCCAAATACATTCAGACTTAATTACTTGCACAGGACCAAAATCATTGCTAATTTGCTAAAATAAGAGCTACTCTGCGCTCTATACATCCATTGCAACTCCCAATCTCATTAGCTGAAACATTGAATGCATCCATGTGATAAATTTTTCTATCAACCAGCAAGGGGACAGTAGGGTGCGTTGCATTCATCCACTCATATGTGAAGCACTGTCAAAAAGAAAACTTAGTTGTTAAAGATGTTGTCTTATGACAATAAATTTACTTATCACATGGTTGCCAGCACTCAGCAATAGGCTAAGATTCTCATTTACATTTTCAAGGAGTAGTGACTGACACAGGGACAGGGAAACTAGTTTGAGGAAGAAAATCCAGACTTATATATAAATGGTGAGTAAAGCAAATCTTATGAAAGTATACTTTTTAAAGTTTATAACCTATATACAGTCCCCAGGGCAACGTACAGATAAGGGAATTGATTCTGTAGCCCCTTTCCTAATAGCACTTCTGTTAACTTCTATTTTCTACTAGTACGCGTGAAAAGAGAGGAATAAAATTTAATTGGCATAGGCTTGGGATCCTGTGGATTTGTTCAGAAGTATGCAAAGACATTGGATTTGTTTAAAGACATCTGACTTGCCTTAGAAAAAAGGAAATAACAGGTGAGAACATGTAAATGTACATGCAGTTGTCACTTAATGCAAAAAAAAAGAGAGTATTTGTCCATTTTATCTAGATAGACATTTTGCAGACCTTTGAAAATGTAGCTAGTATCTATCTAATGGTTTTATTGGCAGGAGACTTCAGTAGCCTTTTAATATCATAAAGTAGACCACACAATACAACTGCAACACACAGCGCTGAGGGCCTGGTTTCCAGTAGGTGATTTGACAGTATTTTATACCCACTCACTTTGCATGGGCCTGAATGGCTGCACAGTGTGCATGAAATTACAGGCTCAAGTCTCAGGAATTTATCTTTTCATCCCATTTAAAAGCCTTAAACCATAATATTAGTTCTGAGGCTGAGATCTGCTTACAGATCAGTGACATCACATCACTCCTCCTTTTCTCTTCACGCTGATTAACCTGTTTAGACTTTCACAGAAGTCCTTGATGTAGGAGCTAAATGTCCTTGAAAACACTGGGTTCTTGGCAAGTAGGCAAATTCCCAGTATGAGGGAAAGAAGGCCAATTTTGCTTTCATTACACTGTTGCTATTCCCACCAACTTCCCAATTTTCATGAAAGTAGTACACACACACGTTAGAGAAGAGTTCAGTGTACTGCACGACCTGGATTCTATTTCTAGCACTACCATGAGTGTCTTATTGCCTCTCTTCACCCGTCACTTCAAGCACATAAAAAACAGTTTTGCCTCTTGAGAGAAGATACTCTTACTTTTTTATAAAGCAGGAAAATAATCATTCAGCATAATCATATGACACACAAAGTTGTTCTGCAAGGAAAATTGTTACTAGAAGTTTCTTGGATCTTGCTGATTCTTAAATCTAAATCACTTAGTTTCAACAAGAAGGTCTTAGTGTCAACAATCCGATTTTCAACAAGCAGGTTAGATTTATTTTTAAATTAACACTGTTGAAATGTACCTCTCAGAGAAATTCTGGTAAGAGAAAACCCCAGAGCATATTCATTAAACGTCCTTTTTCCCCATCACTTGTCACAGTCTTACTGATTACACCTAACTTACCACTCAGTTAGGTGCCTCATAGATCTGGAAGGTACTACTGCTATGCTAGTTCAGTTTAAGAATCTGAATATATTTCCTGATATTTTTGTGTACTGAATGCCAGCTGTGCTATCTGTTTTCTTATTTCAGATCTTTACTCCATTTATTTGCCTAACTTAAGCTGAAAAAATGAGAAAGAGAAACATGGAGCTCATGTTTTTGACAATATTTCATGGAAATTTATTGCTGTGGGTTCTTTAGACATCTTATTTCAATTTAGAAAAGCTATTTTTTGATCACTCCCTTCCAGCAGACAAATACTGCCAATAGAAATTTAAAAATCTGAATCGTGTATTCCTCATAATTTTGAGGACAGAAAAATTGCACCAGAGAGTAGTCGATCCATGTAAACAAAACCCTGTTCCAATCTCATTCCACCCTGTCTTGGTCAAGCCAGTCTGGTGAAAAGAATGAGGGATTGTATTCTGGCTGCAATTCCAACTCAAACATGAAATAGTTATGGCATTAAATCCATGTCCTAAAAGAAAAAAAGTATGGAAAATAATGTAGCACCTTCAGTAATATAATATCATATCTGTTATGTTTCACTATTTGCTGTAAATCCTTCAGACTTTTCTGTTCAGTCTCTGTCCTTATAGTAGTATACCTTTCCTTATTGTACTCCTGTCTGAGCAACTTCCAGGAAGAGGTTTTCTAAATTAAAATGACATCACTTCAAAACCCTGTAAATTCAAGTCAACGTTCACAAAATATACTACATTGGCTGCATTTGACTGTAAAGTCTTTAACCAGCTGAAACAAGAGATGGTACATGGTTCCCTGTATTGCCCTGCCTGGTATTTCAAGTCTACTCATCCTTTCTTCCTCGCTTTCTGCAGTTTGGCTATGTTGACATCTGTCTGATACTTTGATAACATTAAATATTTTTGTGAAGAATAGTGATTTTGGAACATTGGCACTATTGACATTATTAATGTTTTCAAAAATGTGTAAATGACTCACGAACAGAAATCCCTTTTCAAGAGCATTTGGCCATGCCCAGGAGTTTGTGGGTGCAATTTCAGTACTATTAGGTTTTTTGCTTGTTCTGGTGTTTCAAAAGTGTAGCTTCATGCATTTTATGTGTCTGAATATGGTGCTTCAGCCATATTCAGCTTCAACCATACCACCAAGACACAGCAATGATTTTTAAATTCTTACTGTCAGGTAAGGCAGTGATGGCTGAAGGTTAATCAGACAGCGATTCTCATATCCCTGATCTGATAGTGTGTTCTGGTAGCAGCCTGATACTTCAAACCGTGGTAAATTTTCTATACACTATTTTATTATGACTGAGATTGTTTTCCTACACATTTCAGTTGGAAATACAAAATATTTCTAAGACTGTAACCATACAAAGTACATTTGAGATTTGCAATGGATTCTTTTGTTGCCATCCTGACTGTTTTTCAGGTAGGATCTCCTTCAAATAAAGGGGAAAATTTATCCACTATTATTGTGCTGTAGAGTTCAAATGCAAGCAAGTGCTGGCCAAAATTGACCAGAAAGCAAATAAAGCAGGAAGGGTAGGATGAAGAAAAGCACTTAATCTAAATGCACATTAGGAACTATGTATTTCAGCTTGGTGGCTTTGTAACAGTATGGTGAGAAAGATAAAAGGATTTGGTCAATTTTTCTTACATTATCCTTTTCCTTCAGTATCAAGAAGGAACGCTCACTTCCCTGAAAAATTTGGCTGGCATTTCCTCTCTAACATAGGCGGTGAGGGGAATCACATTTGTCAGAAGTCCGTGTTGCAGCGCTGTTGTGTAGTAGAAAAAGTGGCCCTCTACACAGCGCCATACCATGACTTTAACAAAGTTTTTTTGCCACTGTCTCACACGGCATTCTCGGGAGCAAACTACAGAAACAGTTTAGGTGAAAGTTCTATGGCATGAAATACATACTGTAACATATAGTATTGTGATTACTTGGAGAGTTATCATCATTTTACCCCTCAAAATGGAGTGATGTATCATGAAGGCTTCTGCAAGGATGATTTCCAAGTCAAGCATTATCAGTGACTTGAATAACCGAATAGATGGTAGTAATTAGCTTTCATAGTAGAAACAGCAAACCAATCTCTAATTAGCCAGCCATCAAATCATGAAAAACACAATCCATAGAACACGCAATTCAAATTAGTGATGGGAAGCACAACATAAAAAGCAAGAATGTGACTTTCTTCAAACTAAGAACCAATATTAAAACCCTCTCTTATCTATTTCTGAAAAGAAAATAAGCCTTGATATGTGGAAGCCTTGCTCTGAGGATACATTTGGGAAGCAAGAGCATTTCTCATCTACTTTCAGCTGTACTTTTATGTTTTGTTCTCAAGGGAAATTCTAGAGGCAATTGAAAGTCCATTCTTGTAGCCCACTGTAATAACAGAGGATTTTTTTTGAAAAAGGAATACAAGATGGGCAGTATTATTTTTTAAGTCAAAGTGCCCCTGCAAGAATACAAGGTTTGAAGCAGATGGTTACATGGCTATGCTCTGAATTATATAGCACTGATACAGTGTGTATGAATAGTTTAGACACCTACTGTCCTAAATGAATAACCCTGAGTACTTCAAAGTTACACTCGCTACACAAGGTACTAGTTTCTTAGCAAGAAATGACCACGTACGTAATTCCACTGAAGCTCGATGGCTTTTTACATGTGACGAAAGACATGAAAAAACTACTTCCCTAAATAGTTCCAAAATGCAAACTAATTAAACTGACAAAACCAAAACCCAGTTCTTTCTTCAAAGCTGTAGCTGAGTAAATAATCTCTGTGGAACTCTTGGTTGGCTTTTCCTGCGCTTCACGAGTACAAATTTCGTACATATGGACAACAATAAAGGCAAAAACCATGGCTGATACTGGAAGCAGTGTACAGTGTGAGGTAATGCCCATTTCATACTAAGAGACTACTTAATGATGCTCAGCAGTGAGAATTCTGTGTAAGCAGTCATATGTGGTTTTAAAGTCCACTTTCTCTGATGTAATTGGAAAATTTACATTAATTTCTATTTCAGTAGGACCTGTGTTTCTGAACACAGATTCATGCAAATTTACACCGATAGCCACATAATGCTTCGAAAAAGTTTAAAGCAAGAGAAAAATGGCATCTCAGCAATATGTAGTCAAAGGAATAGCTTTAGTGTATATATATGTGTAGACTCTGTGTACCTACTGTTCTGCATACTCTGTGTATAAAGCCACACATGCTCTGCCTCGATTTTAATGGGGTTATAGTTTTGTCATGGAATAATTTTCCCTATGGCATAATGCACCGAAAATCTCATAATAAGAAAAGAGGTAAGACGTCACCGTACAGCAACAATCTGTGATCGGTGTCTATAGAGTATAATTAGCTCTGATGACATGCAATGGGCATCTCAGCATCCTCCCACTGTTTTTTAGTTTGTCACCATGCAGAGTTAAACCAGTCAAATCTAAGGCAGAGACGTCTGAAGCACTTTGGAACTCTTGACTCGCTTTTATCATGGGTAAGCGAGTCAACAGAGTCCCTTTTTACCTGAAAATTTAAACTTCAACTCCTTCCAGTGTAGGGCTGCGTATTTCCTCAAAATAACGACCGAGCTTCTTGCGGGCTGCGCACCGCTTTTGCGTTTGGGCGATTTTAGGGAAAACTACCTTGCCGGCGGCCGCCGCCGCCTCACGCCGGTACTCCCTGAGCAAACCGGCCCCGGCTTCCCTCGGCGCTCGTACCACGGCGGGCCCCGTCCGAGGGGCTCGGTACCGTCTTGGCGGGCCCCGTAGGGCGGCGGGGACCCGCCCGAGGGCTCTCTTTGCCCGCGGCGATCCCAGCCCCTGCAGGCCGGGCGCGGCGGGAGCAGCCGTTACCTCAGCGGCTGAGGGACACTTGTACCGGCCCTGTGGCAGCGGCACCTCCCCGTCACCACCCCTCCCCGCCCCGGGCCGGGCCGAGGCGGCCGCTGGGCGGGCGGAGGTGGGGGGAGAGGCGTCCCCTCCTCTCCCGGGCGCCCGCTGCGGGAGGCGGCTGCTGCTCTCCGCCGCGGCTCGCCCCCTCCGCCTCAGTAACGATGCCGTCCTAGCGAGGGAGGATGACAGGGAGAGGAGAGGGGCAGAGCCGCCGCCGCCGGGAGCCTTGTCTCTTGCTCGCCTCCCCGGCACTTCCCGGCTCCCGCTGCCGGGCTCCGAGTCGCGCCGCCTTCCTGAGGGGCGGCAGGAGGAGAGGGCGGAGGGGCGGCGGTGGTTTTATGGTGAGGGTTTTGTCCTCTCCAGGTGCTCTGTCCGCTGCCGGGCAGGGCTGTCCTCCTCCTCCTCCTCCTCCTGCCTCCTTCCCCGCCACACACGCTGCCGGACGAGGCCGGCTGGGAGCGGGAGCAGCCGCAGCCACCGCCGCTGCCTGAGGGGACCCTGACCATGTCGAGTAAGAGCAGGAAAAGCAAGGAGCAGGGGAGAGTGACCTTCCCCCCGCAGCAAGAGGAGGAGGAGGAGGAGGAGGGGGCAGAGGAAGAGGAGCAGCAGCGCCGGCGCCGCGGCTGGAGAGGCGTCAATGGGGGGCCGGAGCCCCCTCCGCCGCCTCAGAGAGCCGTGAAAACCCTCCGGGAGCCCTACGGCTACTACCCGCCACCCCCTTTCGCCAGCACCATGTAAGTCGGGCCCGGGGCGCAGGGGGGATAGGAGGGTGCTGGCCGACAACTTCCCCCGAGCAGCCGCGGGGAGCCGGCCGCCGTGTCCCCGGCAAGTTGCGGCGCCCGGCCCCGGGGAAGCGCCGCCGGCTGCGCGGCGACCCGCTCACTCGCTCCCTCCCTCCCGCCGACCCGGGCAGCGAGCGGGCGTGACCGGCGCGTCGAGCCGCGGGGAGACGGGGCCGGTTGCGGTGGCTGAGGTGCGGGGAACTGGGGGAAAGTGCCTTGAGGGGGTCCCTCGGGCCCCCGCTGCCGCCTGCCCAGCCCCTCGGCTCCGCTCCTGCGGCGGGAGGCGGCGGCAGCGCGGAGCAGGAGGCAGGCAGGGCTGCGGGGCTAAGAGGTGTCATCGCTTGCTTTCTTTTTTATTTTCCTGGCTACTAGCATAGCTGCTGAGAAAGCCTAATTATTGGCTCAGCTAAGGTTTAGAGAACCCATTGCGCCCTTTAGTACTAGCAGTGCTAATGCATCCCTTTTATATTTTTTAAAATCTAAGCTGTGATAAAACCAGACTCCCCACAGAAATGTAGGACACCCGTGCAGAAAAACCTCAGTTCTTGAGATGCATTTTATCCTGTTGGTTGTCTTTTGGAAACTTCAGTTTGCTGTCTTTTAAAATGCAATTTTATATATATATATATATAAAAAAATACTGACCATGACCAGACTTACTGCAAGAGAAGTAAATTCAATTTTACTAATAGGGACGTTAACTTTCTTTTCTCTGACTTACAAAATGTAGGTTATCCATGAATTATTCACTGATTTTTATAACATGCTGCAGTGTAGATAGACTTACCTCAGAACACTATTTGACTATTTTGTACTTTCAGGACAATATTTAGTTCTTAATTAAATATTTTAATTACCAGATGACAAACACTTTGAGTTTTAAGTTAACATATTCAGCATTTCTAGAAGAAACCTTAATTAAAATCACCCTAGAGACAACTGTAAAGTACAGAAATAATTAAATTAAAGTAGTGCTTAGAATGGGATAACCACAAATAAAAGTGGTTTTTACCATCCCAGCGCAGAAATTCTTCAGAAATACTGTGTACCCAGCAATCCAGACTTCAAGCGAAGCAGTCTTTAGCTGTCTGAAAGTTAGTTGTGCGTAAGTTGGTTGTCTAGGCTCCCTCTGTAGTTGATGGGATGAGAGCAAATAGCAGTGGGCAAGGCAGTGTAGTCATTTATCTTCTTTCTTGAGGTGCCTGTCTTTCTCCATTCACCATAAAAAGAGCCTAGAGGATTAGACTCTGGCACTTTATTTTTAGACAGTTGAAGCTAGCTCAGATGAATTGTAAGCTATGAGTCCTACACTTCTGGATCCCTTTTAGGTTAGTGTCCTAGAACTGTTGTTATATTCCTTTGTTTAAGAAATGGGTATTATGCCACCAGGCAGTAAAACTGGAGTTCAGTTTGCACAGCTATAGGCATTTGAGCCTGGAGCGAGCCCCGTCTGTTGGAATTGCTTCCTGGTATATAATTCCTGACATCCTGTCCTGGGAGTCTATGACCGCAGTGATTGCGAGCCACTGCCCGGTGGACTGACGGAAGGGCTGACATTAATCCCTGTAATAGGAGTGTCTTGAACTGACAGGGCATAGAGGCAAAAGACCCACAACTATCATTTCCCCTGTTACATGCCCATGGTCATCCTCGGCATAGCAGTGGGGTTTTTCTTCTGGAGTAACATTTTGTGTTTGGTGCTAATGCATGTTAATGAAATAAATATGAGTATCAGTTTGCTCATAATGCGCTCAGATTGACACACGTAAGGTTGTACTATGCACAGGTTGAGTATGAGAATCCTTGACTGGAAGAGTTTGTAGTTTAAATATTCAGTACTGGACAAACAGTGCAAGGGGGAAGAGGCAGGGAGATGTGAAATAGTTTGCACAAGAAGATGCACTTGGTATTTGAAATGTCTTCACTCTGAAAGCTGTAACCTGTGCAAGGTACCTGTCAATGTACAGCTGGCTCCCTTCTGTGCCAAACATTGCTGGAAAAAGTAATTAACCTCAGATTCCCACTAAGACTGCAGACTGGATGTAATACTTGTTTCACAAGGTACTATATGTCCCAGTGGGAAAAATGTACAAAACCCGTAAATTAAATGTAGTAGGCATCAGATGCCTGATTTCCTGAGTCTCTCTGAAAATCATAGCTTAGTTTCCTGAGTGGAACGACAGAACACAAATAAAGCACTGAGTGTAAAAGGAGCTTTAAAACTGTTGCTGCAGCCCTGTTAACTTGGTGCTTTCCTGGTGAGATGTCTGCTTTTTTCTGTGTGTGCATAGATGCACTCCTGTCATCAAAATATAGTCCTTATTTTCCCACAGAAATTCAGATGGTTGGTATTTTCTGTTGAGGAGTTAGTGAAGAGTAATAGTAGGAAAAAGCTCTGCGTAGTTTGTGGGGCGGGAGGGGAAGACACAAACTTAAGTGTGTGTATACCTCCTCCTGATATCTCATTGTGGTTTGTTCCATTTTTTGACTAATTCTTTCCAGTTTGGAGCCGTAACTTCTGTGAGCTGACATGAGGGCATTTTGGATGATGGATTATGTCATTTCAGAGCAGTGGGAGAGTATAGACCTGAGTCAGATCTTGCAGCTGGCCTGATTTATGTTCTGCTGTTCAGCTGAATTAGCCTCCCTCTTCTGGAAAGCCCAGGCAGCAGTTCGCAGAAGGGAGAAGAAGCTCTCATTTCATACGTTTTGGATTTGGTGCAGGGATTCTCAAATTGTGTGGAACGCATGCAAGGTTCCATGCAAACATACATGAGTGTGAAACTATTTTTGCTGGTGAAGAAACAAAATTGCTAGCATCCTTTTCTGGTATATGGCTGTAGCAGAGCTTGGAGGGATGGCAGAGCCTTCATTTGGGAGAGGCAGTGAGGCTGGGAGGATTGCCCCGCTAACACTGCTTGTGGCTCTTCAGAGCCAGGGCTGCCACCTCACATGGAACATCACAGTCTTTTCCTGTGATGGTAACAAAGCAAACATTTGAGACCGCTTCGTTTAAGAGATCTCAGGAGTCATGAGCTAAAATGCTACTCATATGTATGTGCATGTCTGAGCACTAACTTTTGTGAGTAAGGCAATTATCATTCCTTAATTTTAAAACTGGGATCTCAGAGGTTACTTTTGGCAGAACAAGAGGCACGATCTGCATCTCCTGTGTGGCTGACTCCTGTGTTGTTGCTTTTAAATCTGTGTGAACATCTCTGTTTCCGTGATGTACTTATCTGATCTGTCTATAATTGCTGGACTGCATTTCCTTTTCAGGGCTAGAATAGAATCACAGTCACTAATGTACTACAGTTTAGTAGTGGGATAAACTGCTTGTAAATTGTTGATGCCATCTTTTATTGCATTTAATAGTTTGGGGAGACTAACAGCATGTTCTTCAGTACAAATGTTAGAAAATTGCTCTACGGATCTGGAAGGGCCCAGAAGGAAACCTCTGTTTCTCCAACTTCTCTCTTTTTCTTTTAAAATTGCTTATGCAGTTCACAGTGTTAAAAAATAGATTTAGAAACAAGATTATAAATCTTTTAGATGGCTGTTGATGAGATGATGAACAGCAGAACACAAGGAATTCTCAGGTCAACTGTTTGTCCCACATTTCTGTCCTTCTGCTACAATTCTGAAAGTTTGAACATGAAAAGGGATAGGTAGGCTAACAGAGTAGAAGTTTGTAATTGAAACAATTCATGGTAGAAGCAGAGGAATCACCATGTTTACTCCAGTCCTTTGCAGTTGCTGTGCTGCTCAAATTTCTGGCCTTGTACGTAGGAGTAACTCTGTCCAGGCAATAATATGATGCAATATAAGGTCATAGTAAATGTGATGCATGCAAAACACAAGAGAGAAGTTGCCTTTGCTTGGTTAGTGGAAATTTTTTAAAAAATATTGCACATACGAAGGTCATACATTTTAGATGAATATAGTTAAGGTAAACATAAATATGTTATAACGTAGGATAGGTTTTTGTGTCTTATGACACTGCCTGGCATGTAACGAACCAGTTGCTCTATCGGAAAGCTTGTGATTCTTATCATTAGGTAAAGGTCTTGAAAGGTGGTATACTCCTTTAGGAACCGTGGCCTCACTAGTGTGAGAGTTCTGCTGCAGAGCTGAAATGGAGGTGTCCTGCTTTCATATTATTTAACAAGGGGGTGACTTAGGGTCCTGTCACATCTTGGTTAATTGTTAATCATCTTGTGGTGAATTATGTTAATTTACGGCTATCACTGAAGTTATTGTGAGTTTGCCTAAGAAGGAAGCAATGAACTAGACTTAAGCTGGCTAAGGGTAGCAGTATAGTTAGGAGATAAAACTTGTAACTTGAGACCATCCTCATTTTACACTGATGAATGAATGATTCTGCAGGTTGGTCTGAAGTTCTTCCTTCCTGCCAGTGAAACTCTTCAGTTCCTCGAAACAGCTGCCTAACTGCTGCACACTTAGGGCCAAGTGAAACATGTCCAGATGTGCAGTTATCATGATTGCTCTTCTACAATTCCATCCTTCTTATTTGTGCTGAGCAGCAAACGGAGGCTTGAGGCTTTATAGAACCTTTGGCCATTTTTCTACTGTGAAATGTGGAAAATAGTTCTGGAAAAAATAGAGGGGCTCAGCTGCTGCTTCATGTCAGCAAAAGGGGACAGAATTCTGTCCTTTCACCTTCCTGCTGCATACCACGTAGCGTAATTCTGCAACCTGCGTACTAGGACTAGAACTTACTTAATGTCGTAGTGTATCAGCTAAAGAATGAACATAAAATGATTGGGCATTTTTCATGCTTGATGTTCATGTGGATTTTTTGCCATGTGTTACACAGATTTTTACTTTTTTGTGTTCTTTCAACTATTGGGAACAATTGGGAAGAGAAGCATCATGATTTCCATCTCTTCTTCCCTCTTTTAATGTAAGTTGTCAGCTCCTTACAGAGACGAGGTTGAGAATATGAACTTTAAAGGCTTTGGGAAGTAGAACACAAATAATTAATGCACACTTAGTTCTATTTTAATCATGTTTTTAAGCCAGTCTAATGATATTTAGGGATGTGATTTGTTGTTTTGATTAGTTCCATAGGCAAATATTACATATAAAATGTGCTGAAAATGGTTAAATAGCTAAGACTAAAATTTTAACCATTTTCTTCATCCTTTGGGATAGCTTAAAAATATTAGATATAAGAACAGAAGAGCAGAAAATGGAGTAGGAGACCTTGTACCTGATGCTTCTCTCATGCGCTACTCTTCAAGGTCTTTGCATTTGCTGAGGGAAGAGGGGAAGAAGAGAGGAAGGAGATATGGATGAACCTAACAGTATTCTGGCTGTGTGGTGCTGTACGAGATCTTTTTGCTTTTTATTTTTTTTTGGAAGGTCTTGACAATAATTTAGTCATTAAAATACCAAGCAACTTTCATCTTTATTTTGAGAAGATACTGCAGTCACTTCAAATGTATCATTTCTATCACGAGATTTATAGCTGAGGATGCCTTCCTTGTTGGGAAAATGTTCTAATGCAACACCTTTGGAAGGATATATCTCTTTTTACAGAAGTCAGATGAGTCACCTCAGTCAGACAGTGGATTTTGAAAGAAAGATAGATAAAATAAGTGTATTTCAAAATATTTTGAAAAATTAAACTGAGTATATAGGGGAAAATGTATTGTTATGTGTTTCATGAAAGATAAATGAGATTCAGGGTGGCAGTTTAGAGTCTTCTTAAATCAAGAAGTCAGCATGAGTCAATTTGTTCTCTGTCTTTTTTACTTTTTTTCTTCATAACATTGCAGTAAACAACCACATTTCTGTAGCTGTATGTTTTTAGATGTGGAAGGAGAATAGAAATGTAACAGCATAGCAGACAATAAGAATCTTGTTTAAAAGGTAACTATGAAAAGACAATATTTCTGGGTTTACTTCTGATTTTGTTGGGGAATATAGTAGTAGCATGTTGTGGCTGTTCACCATATGCACTCTGGGCTCAAATCCTTATATCTGAGTATTCCCAAACGTGAAATATGCCTGAGCTTTAAGACTTTAAATCAATTCTGTGTTTAACAGAGTCACAAATCCTCTCTGTTATGCATCCTTTTTCATAGACTTAAAGAAAGTGGTACAGAATTGAAAAAAAACCACGTATCCTGTCATGTTTGGCAGAGCAGTTTTGGCACATATTTCAAAAAGTAAATACCAGTTAGCATTGCTTATACTGCAGTGCCACCCAGGTCATTTCTGGTAGTCCAGAAATACCATCCACAAATGAAAATGTAAAAAGATCAAAAGCTTCATCCCAGGAGAGAGCTGCCCTTGGTAATGAGTATTACAATCTCTTCACTTGGTCTGCAATGGAACTGCCCATTTGTGTTAACTGAAATGTTCAGAGCATGGACTAGCTCTTATGATTTCTGTAGCAGTGATAAAGTGATTAAGATTTTATGTTTCGCTGAATTTATTACAACTGATGCAGATAGCTGGAAGGCCAGGCATATTCTTATAACCTGAATGGAATTAGTTATGCCCAGTGAAAACCGTTAGGGCTGACACTGCTGCGTATGGGGAAATCCAGTGATGTCAGCAGGCGTATATTGTGCAGTGGTAATATAGCTAAGCTTATTGTTGAAAGATCACACACACACACACACACAAAAAACCCCACCTGCATTTAAGAGGCTGTCACTCTGCTTGTGGATTTGAATCTGCAGCAATCGGATACGCAGCTTTTGAAGCTGCCCATGCAGGTTCCGCTATGTTCACTTAAATGCATAGTCTTTCTGTGTGCCAAAGGTGTGTGTGGCATTTTTCCCCTTGGTTCTATCCTCTCACAGACTGATGAGGTTTGCTTAAAAAGGGCTGTTTGGTAGTTTGTTTTGCCCTCAGCATTCATTACGTGGACTCGTATCTCTCCTAATGCACATTACCTGGCTTTTGAACTGAGGGTAGAAGGATTAATTTCCTCTTCAGTTTTTCTGTCTGGCTTTTTACTCTAGTATCTGAGTTTTTTGCTGAAGTGAATAAATTAATTTTCACAATGCTCCTGTGAAATGGGAGCCAACTGTTCTTTTTCTATAGATGAAGAACAGAGGTATATAGGACTTAAGGACCAAATTTGAAATTTATAAGGCCTCTTTGTCTCCATGTAGCATATATATAGTGTTATATGTATTCAAAGCACACCCTCCATTAACTCATATACTGTTTATCAGCTGCACTGGTGTCTCTGTGCCCATCAAATCAGCTCAAGTGATCTCTATCCCTTGAGCTAATGGATTAACTGATAGCAGCTGGAGGCTGTCTTTCTCAATATTGAGCTGGACTAGAAAGGAAAGGGAGATTGCTGATGAGTTTCACATTTATTTGCAGACAGCAGTGGAGGAAGGTTATGGTATCCCAAGTACCTTTTCAGGCCTTTGGCCTCTGCTCTGGCAGGCATAAATGCTTCTGTTCTTCTCCCAGCTGTGACCACTTTAGACTGATCCCATCTATTCTGTTGTTTCAGACATCGTCAGGCAGTTGTTTCCTGTTGTTGTTTTCTCCAGCTAGGTAGCATCTGCTCCTCAACCTCTTGTCCTGCATCTGTTTTCTTTGCAACTCCTACTCTCGCTTCTCTGAACCTCTTCTCCCCTCTCTAGTTTTCTCACCTAGCTAGATCCTGCTCAGCATCTGATCTATCTGTTCTCTCAGCCCGTTCCTCTTTGCTCCCCACTGCTTTCGGCCAGTACCTTCACTGGTTCATAATTCCAGTTTCTGTGTTTTCTGAATCAGCTTGATCACTCTTTCTTTTCTTCTGTTCCCCTTCTCTCTTCTCCTTCTTTTTGCTTTTACAACCAGTTTTTGAGGGGAGTTCACAGCCTCTGTGGTTCTCTGTTCCCTTTCCTAAACAATCTCACTTTTCTACACTCAGGTTTCCTCTTTCCAGTGCAGCCTGCAATTCCAATTTTCATTCAGTAGCTCTTTGACTTTCCCATTTTTCTCGATTGTATTACAAGAACACATGAGGGCTTTAAAAAATATATGTATACTCATGTAATGACATTAGATAACTTCTTCCCTTCAGCTCCTGGTATGGTAGATGTATAATAGAAGTAGGCCCAACGTAACCCACAGCACTGCAGAAGTCCAGCTGGAGTGAGAGCTGATCTCAGTCCGCACTGGATCATGCCTGGTGTCTGGGATCTGTGAGCAGTTTAGTTGCTAGCATCCAGAAAGTCTGTTGAATGTGTATGGACTGTTGTTTTTCAAAGACACATAATTTGACCAAATTGACTCACAATTAGAATCTTCCAGATTTGGTTAGTGTTTCTAGTAGTAACATTAGAAGGCATGAGATCAGGCTTCCCTGTGTATTGCTTGGAAGACATAAGGAAGAAAACTTGTTTTCACCTCTCATTTATGTGAACTACAGTACAGTAAGCATAAATATTGCCTTCCTTAAACCATCAACTTGAATACCTATGGTGGATAGTATTAATTACTACTGAAAGTAGAGATGTGTTTTCATTTTATATATATATACTGAAGTGAGTTGGGAGGGATTTCTGAAGAGAAGTTGTGTCTTACATAAAATTAAAAAAAACCCAAACCCGACAGAAATGGCCTGTGGCATTGAAGCTGTAAGTGCCTTTAGGTTTCAGTCAAGCAAGCATGAAGGCAGAAGGATCACAATAAAGAATACTTCTTGTCAATAGATGGGCAAATGACAAGGGACAGAATAAGTCATTATTTCTGTAGCCCCAGGGGAAGTGGAAGCTACAAATAACCGTCATAGTGAAATTGTGTTACCTTTTTGTTTTCTCATTAGGTACATTGAAGAAAGTCCATCTCTGAGACGTATGACTATGATGAGGGAAAAGGGAAGGCGACAGGCCATTAGAGGCCCCGCGTTCATGTTCAACAACAGGGGCACCAGTCTTACGGCTGAAGAAGAGCGCTTTCTAGATGCAGCAGAGTATGGGAACATACCTGTGGTGCGCAAAATGCTAGAGGAGTCAAAAACACTGAATGTCAACTGTGTTGACTACATGGGCCAAAACGCCTTGCAGCTTGCTGTAGGGAATGAACATTTGGAAGTGACAGAACTTCTGTTAAAAAAAGAGAACTTGGCACGGATTGGAGATGCCCTGCTGCTCGCAATCAGCAAGGGCTACATTAGGATAGTGGAAGCAATTTTGAATCATCCTGGGTTTTCAGTAAATAAGCGACTGACTCTAAGCCCTTGTGAGCAGGAGCTCCAGGATGATGATTTTTATTCCTATGACGAAGACGGTACCCGCTTTTCTCCAGATATCACTCCCATAATTTTAGCTGCCCACTGCCAAAAATACGAAGTCGTGCATATGCTATTGATGAAAGGAGCAAGGATAGAAAGACCTCATGATTATTTCTGCAAATGTAATGACTGTACAGAGAAGCAAAAGCATGATTCTTTCAGTCACTCTAGGTCAAGAATAAATGCATACAAAGGACTGGCTAGTCCGGCTTATCTGTCCCTCTCCAGTGAAGATCCAGTACTCACTGCTCTGGAACTCAGCAATGAACTTGCCAAGTTGGCCAACATTGAAAAAGAATTCAAGGTAACAGTGTTTTGGTGTTTCTCTCTGTTATTGTTAAAGTTGTTGCTACTTTGTGATGTCCTTAGATGCTTGAAATTATTTCCTGTGTCTTTACTTTTTCAACTGCAAATTCTTTCATGATATTTATTGTCTTTTATTCTTGATTTTGAATTTTCAATGCATAAGCCTTTAAAAAAGAATTTTTAATGAAATGAAATTGCTTTTGCACCTACTGTGTACGGAGAAATTGGAAAAAGGAACAGTGTGTATTCTGATAACCTTGCAACAGATGGAAAACAATTTTGGTTGCTGTAGCAGACAAAGATTGGTTTTAGTTACAAATGCTGAGTAGTATACGTGCAGAAAGCAGAAATCTTACGCTTTTCTTGAGCGTACTGCAGCATTGACCTTATTTCCTCTTCTTTATTTGACTAATTTTGAATGATGTCTCCAAATTGTTAAGAATACAGAAAATGGGGGTTTTTGACGTACCTTTTAGAAATGTCACTTGTTCAAAACCAGCTGTTAGACTGATTACAGATGTAGGTCTTGTTGTCTGCTTTTGAGCTGTATCTGCTTTAGAATGTCACTGCCCTATACTATTCTATATATTTCAGCTTCTCCATCAGACAATTAACAACTTAAATAACTGTTGCCCAGTGCTTTTTTTAAAATGATTTTGCAGTTCTGTTGAATACCTTAAAGTGCAGTAACACCTACTTTCCCCCTTGCCTACCCCCCTCCCCCCGAACAAAACCCCACCAGAAAATCAAACCCCAGTAGACTGCATGTAATAAGAAAAGCTCGGCATGGGGAATGACAGATTGTTCTCAGCGAGTAGCAGTATTAACAGCATAGTATCTAGTTTTAACAAAAGTTTAATGGGGTTCTGCAGGGTCAGTGTTGGGTACCACTCGTTTGTTTAATATCTTCACAAATGCTGTGAGAGAGGCCAAAGATGCATTAACCTTTTTCAAACAACAGCAAGCATTGCTAACACTGTGGGGTAGTCAGAAGAAATAACAACAACCTGGAGAAATATAGGCAGAAATTAATAAGGTGAAATTTACCAGAAGAGGAAGAAACAGTTTTAGACTCCAGAGAAATGATACCTCTGAATGTAGCTGGGTGAGTTAAAATATAATTTAAAAACAAGGTTTCGGTGCTGAGAAGCATTCATGTATTGTACTATGCACTAATAAAATGTAAAAGTCAGCTTAAACCTTTCCTCTCATTCCTTTTTTGAAGAAACCCCCTCATACCATGCTGCGTACTGTGTAATTTGGCAAATGGATTGAATACTTCCTCAATGTATTTATTCAGGAGTACAGGAAAAATGTCAGGTTTTTCTTTTTCTTCTGCTGAAAAAGTACTGAACTGGGAAGGCTCTTTGTGAGCATAAAATTGAAGAATTAGAGAATTTTATCACATGTGCAGAGCCTGTTGGCTTGTGTGCTTCACACAATGAATTACAGTTACGTGCCTCATTTAGAGACCATTTTAGAAGGTTAAATCTCTGATATGTATAACTCAGCCCTACTTATCATTGATTCCTTTTCAACTAGGCCAACAACCTGAGAGCCACAGGGTCTCCAGAATCATGTGCCCAAGATGGAAATTTATGGGTTTTCTGAATAATGCTTTGGTGGTTGTGGATAGAAACATCTTTTATTTTTTTTCTCCCCCTCCTGCAGTTTCTTAGTGAGAACTTTTCTTCTGGGCTGTCACCTTAGAAACTCTACTATCCATCTTTCCTTTGTGATACTGCGTACAAATTTTATTATACCTGTGTTCAGAAACACTGGGGTGCTTAGGGACTCAATTTAAGTGTTATGCAACTCCCTAGGAACCCAAAATACAATCTCTGCCACAAAAAGCTAAATTAAGTCAAGCTGTATCATGTTTATGTGAGGGGAGGATGTAAATGATTAAAATCGAACAGAAAAATTTCAGTAAAAATATAAATTCATGGGAAGCTCCCATATCATAGGTACTAATACCATGAATACAAATATAATCAGAAAAAAAATAGCTTGAAATTTTGGAGGAGGAAAAGTGATGTTTTGTGGCTGGACTTCTCATTTCAAACCAGAATTTGAAAAAATTACTTCAGTTTTTTAAAATGTTAAACTGTCACAGGATAAAATATTCTACTTTTCAATTTTTTCTTTTTCTTTTTTCCTTTTTCTCAGCTCTTTAGCCTCTATTCATTGATATTTTGAGATGCCTAAGAACCCAAGAAATCACTTATTTTCAGATTTCAGTATTTTTGGATAGCACTTAAATTGATGCTAACCTTCTCAGGTGTATAAGATAATTCTGTTTTGGCACCTACAGTACAAATTTTTCCTGGCTAGCATGGAAATTCCAGCTTCTCATCAACATCAAAACATTCCAGTGAAATAATTATTCTCCTCATTGACCTCACATCTCCCTCTTTTCCTTCTGATTCTTATGCATCTCAGACCATTCTTTCTGTTTCTACCAACCCTGGTAGGAGAGTTGCTTGTTTTCCTCTGGCGTCAATGGTTGGCTGCCCTTCCTGCGGAGAAGGGGTAGTGGAAAAGGCAGGGAGGGAGGCAGGGAGGGAGGGAGGAGGACAAAGAAGAGACAAGGAATTTTTTAGCATCACCGTTAAACCAAGTCCAGGAAGGGCTGTAATTGCACAGCTGATGAGAAGACTATTCCACTGGGGTTGTGGACAGGTATGACGGGGCTGCTCGTGACACAGATGTCATACAAGATGCCACACTGAGAGCTGTGGAGGCAGATCAAGGAGAAAGCAAGCAGCGCTTCTGTG
Source organism: Strix uralensis (assembly GCF_047716275.1). Lineage (NCBI taxonomy): Eukaryota > Metazoa > Chordata > Aves > Strigiformes > Strigidae > Strix > Strix uralensis. The sequence goes on along the minus strand of NC_133975.1, from coordinate 71,171,027 downwards.
TCTTACAGAAACCCATTGTGAGAGTTGGCCACATCTGATGTCTGTTCAGTGCTTTCTTTTCTATAGGTATGTCACCTGAATGTGTTCTGCTAATAAGTGTGTGCTTTGTCATGTCCCAGAGAAACAGGCTTCTAGTCCGACATTCGCACTCCCTATGAGACAGAATGACTGATAGGCTTCTGGTGCACTCCCCTTTAGGATCATCACTGGAAATGCTTAAGTATTCCAGTCAAATTCAGTCTATAGCACAATACTGACAGAACTGTTTCAGGGTAAAGAAGAATGGACAAAATAGTTCGTCTCCCACAAAAAAAAAGGACAAATCTGTTCAAAGGGACTTTTGGTGATACTCATGATTCATTCTTAGTATCTGAGGTACATCAAGGCCCATAGCATTTCCTGTGCATGCTCGCAGCCATGCACTTCCTGGATGTGGAGCACTCATACAGAAAATACTTTTCTAGATGGTTTTCCCACAGAGAAAGAATATAGGGTGAACCTGTTCAAAAATGCCCGAGGGCAAATCTTCCTAGTAAATGCTTGCTAAACTGAACCTTACATCTTTTGCATATGCAAAGTCCAGTCTGCCTCCATCACTTTATGATTTACACTAACAAATTCTGATGTTTGTGTGCAAACCAGAGTTTGCACAAGTGTGTTAGAAATGTGGGAAGGTGGCTTAGGACATTCATTCATGACAGTCAGTTTCCCGTGATTATTGAAAAAACTTGTTAGTTACACTGATTCTTAATTTTTTTGTTTTTCCTTCAGAAGCAAGGAGAAAGGATTCAAAGAAACCAGTGAACCCTCATTTTTCCTGGAAGATACAAGACATGTAGCAAAAAATAAGTACTGAAAATAAGTAAGAAGATAGGGAAACTGGAGCCCTAAAGACCATTTCACTCTTTCTTCCTCAAGCTTCCTTGCTTCCTACTCCTTTGTGAAATCCTTGTTCCAAGCTCCTGTTGCCTCTTTTGCTCTTCTTCATCTATTTTATTGTAGGTTTTTTTGACACTGTTACCTCTTTTTGTTCTTTGCATCCACTTGTTGTTTTCCCCTATTTTCTTCTAGTCAGTTCCCTCTTTGGATTTCCTTTTTTCTTGTCTGCCTTCTAAGTGCTTGCCTAATTTTCTTTACTTTTTTTTTTTTTTTTTCTCTCTATCTTCCTCACTTTAGGTTCTTTATTGGATTTTCTAATCCTGGTAAAGCATGGCTGGCTTGTCTGAATATGCTGTTGACTACTCTTTAGGTCTGGAAACCAGCTAAGGGAACAGTAGAGATTGTTAGTGCCTGGCTGTCAGAGCAGCAAGACATCAATTTACTGGCCAGAATAGCAGCATATCATCCCTGTGGCCAGGACAGGAACTACAGTATTTCTCTTAACTTCATGATCCTAGTCCCCACTCCAGAGATTGACAGCAGGATTTCAGTTGACGTCAGAAATTTCAGTTTGTTTTATCTGAGTCAAGACTGCTACCAAATCATAAAAGAAGCCTTCACTCTTCCATACCCATTTGGTGCTATCACATGAAATTTCAGTCTCTTAAAGCATCTGACTAGATTCTTTCCTGTCAGGTTTTTATGGGTGTCTTATATGTTGTAGAGATAAAAAGACAGCAACATTGTTGAAGTTCTGTGTCAAACATGCAAAACCAGAATTCTGCTTCACTCTGGGCTTCTTCACCAGTTTTGATACATAAGGGCTTTTATAACGATTGTGCCTGATCAGAAAGTGCTTTAAAAGTTACCAAATCTGCTGGTTTGATTCCTTCCTTCTGTGGAAAAGGACACAACCTGTTAAGTTAGAAAAAGTTATGGAGTGGTGTTCAGCTGGCATCTGTCTTTATGAGTGGTTAGAGATCTCCAAGGTGTACTGCTTTGTACCTGATAGACTCGTGGGGGAAGCTCAGTCTGGAACCGTATCTTGTCTTAATGTGAAAAAGTGTTTATTTTCATAGTTAGAGAATCATGTTTTCCAATCCCAGTAGCACCACAAAATACTTTGCAATACAAATATTCCCAATTTTTATGTTTTCTTGTTCTTCTATTTTTAGCTGTGGGTTACTAAAGTTAATTGATATTTACCCTCCTCCCTGAGAACTTTAAAACTGTTACTGTGCAGTGATGGGAGAATTTCTAGCAGTCAGAACAGCTGATGGAGCTTTCCTTTGGAGTCACCGTAGAAAAAAACAGGACAAAGTAGCTAAAAAGCCACATGACAGTCTCTGTATACTAGCTTTCAACTAAATACTATGCTGTGTAAGCGAGCTCAATTCTTCCAGTGGAAATTGTGCTAGCTGATGTCATGTCAGAATCTGGTCCATCATAGCAAGGATCAAAAAGATTGTAGTCCCGCTTTATGCAGGATAACTCCCTGTTCCCAGTTTTGCTAAAAGCTCCTACTGAAACCAACGGAAGATGTGGACGTGCGTCTAAAAGCGGAATCTGTCACTGTTCCAAGTAAATTTACATAGTGTTATCTCAGCTGAACTAACAAAGAGTGTTCAAGCTTGATCTACGTTTAGGTCCAACTTTTAAAAGGACAGGGCCCAGATCCATAATCATTAGTGCAATTATGTACTTGATTTGCATATACAGTTCCTGTAGTTATATATGCAAACTGACTATGTACTCAAAACGGCCATTTAGTATGTAATACTCAACATAAATCTGTGATTGCATATAATGTGTGAACTAGTTATGCTGTTGTGCATAGTCACAAGCTGGTGCATACAGGAATGTGGCTCTCATAATAGAAAACAGATCTATACATTTCGTTTGACTGCATGTGATTGCTCAGTATAAATTTTCTTTGGAGTAGTTAAAAATCTTATGAGTAAAATCAGCTGAAGATTTTTTGTTCATATGCTTCATTCTTTGCACACAGATTGGTACGTTCTTTGTAAAAATTCTAGATGGACTCTCAAGGTAGTCTTTAACGTAATGAATCAGAGCAGAATATGCAGAGTTGGGCAGGCTGAGATCCAACCATTGATGTTTGCCAGAGTCCTTCAAAACTGCTCATGAGGCACAGTCCTGCAATTCCAGTCATCATCAGTGTCCGTTGTGTACCGGTGTCAGCTACGGTATCTGTGAAATGCAGAATATAGGCTGTTATTTTTGATGTTAGATGTCTGTGCAACCATTACTTTTTTTGAGAGAGATATCATTCAAGATGATACAGCTAGTAAAACCAGCTAAGTTAGGTTGTGAATTAATTGAAGAAGTACTTTGTTGATGAAGGAAGCAGAGTCCCTGTATTATGATGAAAAATAGTCAAAGAACCCCACTGTATAAGCAGGTCTCTTGATGCCTTATTCTGGCATTCCCCCAAAGAGTAGCTTCACGTTCATGAACTGGCAACTTGCAGAATATGTAGCAGGGCTTTTCAAACATGGATGCTTCACACAGGGAGTTCTGGTAGCCTTGTTTAGGATGGAAGAGCTGAGTGATCTGGTAGCTTCGTTTGTATCTTCTCAAGAATGAGCAGAGGTATTTGTGGATGACTGAGACCACAGATTCTGGTTTCTGATGTTCACACAACACCCTAAAGGTAGAAGATTGTTTGAGAATTGGGTCCCATGGTTACAATGTGGGTAGTGTTTGTCTGTGTAATTCTGTAAAGCAATCAAATAGACTGAGAATAAATTTGATTTGCTAATACATAAGTAAGTAAAGACCTGGAAAGGGAAATCTGACAAGTTTGCCTAGTGTAAGGTACAAAACCTGAGTCAGATATTAGCAATGCACATACTGGTTTTCAGTTCTTGTAACAGCATTTGTAAGCAATGTAGCCTGTATTTAATCCTTAAATTTCACAGAATAAAACTTCATCTATCATATCTTTAGTCTTTTCTGTCAATAAGCGTAACTTTTATAAGCAAGTGATCTATCCACCAATCAAGAAATATGTAGCACTGTTAATTTTTCAGTAGAAATGTGGGTAGCTCTTGTGTAGTAGGCAGCTAGTCCATGCAAAGCAGCCTGTCCTTCAGGAACTGGCAGGGCTATTCAGAGAGTGGATGGGTGTATTTTTTGGGATGCCAGTTAATACAGTGAGGGCAGGAGCTTTGCACCCTCTGCCAGGATCAGTCAGGAGCTCTGACACACCTGTGAGGATGAGTCTCCACTCATGAGAGAACAGCTAAATGAAATAATCTGTAGTTCATGGAAATAGCCATCTTCATGGATAGTACTAGATTGCAACTTGTCCCCCTTTTGCCAAAGTAAGGTGATTTTACATCACTTTGCCATTTGTAGGCAATATTTCACAATTCTAACTGCCAGTGAAAACATATTCTTGCTTACCTTGTACTAATTGAGAAAACTATGTTAACTGATCTTTGTGTGTGTGACTAAACTTGAATGTTTACATTTTATGAACCTGATGTTAGGCTGTACTTGTGTACTTAAATATGTGTGAGACTTGGTATAGCTTAAACACAAGGAAACAAAATTAGATTTTCCTGACTTTTATATTCAAAGTTGTTAGAGAAGTAACTTCTCATTAATGTAACTTTTGGTATTATATTTCTGTGTTATTTTAAGGAAAAAGGGAATAGTTAAATGGTAAAGAAAATGGAGTGAGCCTTTAGCAAGAGTAACTATTGTTATTTCCTATTAGAAGTCCACTATTTCTCCTTCTCTTTCTTCACAGTAAGCAAAGGAATGAGAAAGAAAAGACATTGTAAACGAAGCCACTCCCTGCAACTGGACAGCCCCAGTTCACTTATGCAAGGACAAAATTTGGGTTGTGTTGTGTCATAACACACTTCAATAATACAAAACCATTTAAACTAAACTTTATTAAACCTTAATGCCACCTTTGAGCATGGGATAGATAGAAATAGTACTAAAAGAAAGACTTCTTTTTTTCTTGTTAAGTTACAAGTCCCTGCAAATTCAGGTGAGGAAGAATGTAGTTTCTCTTTTAGCTGTATAGTACTACTACAGAAGTCAGTGAAGTTGGTGTATCCCCCCATGTGCTGCAAATAGCAGATTTACAGCTACTTTAGTGTTAAAGAAAAATTGATTGCCAGTTTTATTCCTGTTGAATTAACATTATGCTGTATCTGATGATTATCGTGGTTTTTGCTCAGCCATTTCAGTATATGCCTTTTTTTAGCTGTAGTGAAATGTGTAAGCAACGCTTGCTTGAAATTGGAAATTTAAGGGAGAGTGTTCAAGTTCTCACAGATACATAATAATTCTGTTGTGAAAAATATGTAATATAAACAGTGTTAAGAACACAGGACTCACGTAAATGAAAATGAAGGCAAGGTATTGTTTTTGGCTTTACTAGGGTTGTCTTTAGTCTCTACTCTGTCTTCACTGAAGAAAATCCCCATCTTTTTACATCATCTTACTCTTAGTGCTTCGCTTAATGTCCTTTACAAGCCTGACTTTTAGCAGTTCATACTTACGGTTCTTGGCCTCTATGATGAAACTTTATTTCTGGACTAGACTGTCAAGAAAGACTGTTTCCCTTTGTCTTTAAGACTGCTATTCTAGCCACCATTCTGGAGCCTTCCTCTGCAAGGTTTTTATCTTTGTAGAATCTGATGTCTAATCGCTTTCACATCTTTTACTTAGAAGCCGCCTCTGCATTTGGACCTCCATGCTTATAAATATTTTTCATTCCCCTGACTAGCTTTCTTTTGAGACTTTGCCTTTTAAAAAGTCCTAAATCTTAGTCATACATATGCTTGCTTATCCTTTCACTGAATTTAATCACACATCCCAGTATTATTTTTATAATTGGCTCTTCTATGCTGTTCTCCTTGGTTACCAAAAACAAATCTAAAATAACCTTACAGCCTGTTGGTTCACTGACGACTGAATTAATTTGTCATCTATGACCAAAGGAAGTAACTGGGTCCTCTTTAGATCTCTGATGAGGACTGGTTGTTTCCAAGTCTATCTGGGCTGTTAGTCTTCCATAATAACAGAATTCCTAGTTGTATTTGTTTGTGTTCAGTAGTGTCTCATTTTGATTCATATCTGAATCTGATCTATGGGATTGATAGCCGATTTCTGCAATTATCCTGTGCAGCCTCTTTTCCCATCTTTTCCCAAAATAATTTGAAACTACTGAGAGCATGTTAGTTTCTCTATCCCATTTTATAGATACTAAGTTAAAAATTTAACAAAACTAGCAATACAAGGAGGGAAAAGTTAGTTAGGCAAGGGGAAAAAGTGAGGGTTTCAAGGAAAAAAATGAGATTAAATGAGAAAATAATGAGGGCAGAAGCAGTAAGGAAGCATTTTTGAGAAGGCAGGAACTACAAAGGAAAAATCTGTATTGCCCAAAAGTGATTTAAAAAAGGCAGTCTGAAAATGAACAGTAAGCCCACAAAAATGGAGAGACAGAGGAATCAGACTAGCCTTTTGATGGCTTAGTGGAGTTAAAAAAAAATGAAAAAAAAAAAAACCCCTGTAGAGTAATTGAAAAAGAAGACTATGCTATTTTCAGTTGGGCACTGAAACACTTGATACAGCAAGGTGAAATTGGCAGGTTCGGTCAAGTTTCTTCCTCCAACTGTAGACTCATGTGAAGAAATCAGAGGCTGCATCTCAGATAAAGAAGTCCTAGAAATCTGAGAGGACATGGACACATAAATGAAGACTAAGGTTTCTACTGAAGTAGATAGCAGATAAGAGCTTATAGGTAATGTCACAGAGGTTGTGGAAGACATATACAAGCATAAACAAAAGTGCAAGCAAAGATTCACATGAGCATGCTTTACAGAATTATCCTGAAACTTTGAAATGTAGCCACATTTTATCAGAGAGGAGATTAGACCAATGGAAATCTTTGTGATGTCAACATATACAAGCAACTGAGAAGTTTAAAGGTTGCACGTCAAAGATAGACATAAGTTTGCTTTTAGGGAGGTAGCAAAAAGAATAAGGATGAAGAGTGTGAAGCAGCATGTGAGACATAAGGTATAAATGTAGCGAAGAGCACTAAGGTATGAACATAGTGAAAAGCAGTAGCACTGCACCTTAGATGCAGTAGCTTAATAGCTGCACAGAAAGGATCACAGCACATGGCCGTAACTCAGGACACAGTCCCAAAGTGCTGAAGGGTTGAAGGAGGCTGAGGAAACATAGAAAGGGTAAGGACCAGCAAAAAGTAGTTGTTTCTTCTGCATGACACAGTAAGACTTCACAGCTATAGTCAACAAGCTTGAAGTCTGGAAGGGACCAATGATACTGTGGAAAAAATCGAAGTAGTGAGGGAGAAAAAGAACATGTGCTTTACTAAAAGATTAGGTTCTGGAAAGAATCTGAATAGGAGGAGGTGGCATGTTTTTAATAACAGAAAACAAACGTTGGCTTTATATACTGTCCTGGTTTAGCCAGAATAGGGTTAAGTTTCCCCAGCAGTGGGGGGGGAGCTCTAGCCGGGTTATTCAGATACCATGTGGACGTCACATCCTGGCGCCGAAGCGAGGTGGTCGCTTAACACGTGTGTTATGCCATCGCGCTTCTCACTGCTGTATTGGTAGATATTTTGCTCTGTTCATTATTATTATTGTTACTGTTATTGTTATTGTTGTTGCTTGTTGTGTTGCTGTTGCACTGTTGTATTAAACCTTTCCTTATCTCAGCCCTGTGGCTTTGTATTTCACTCCCTTTGTGGGGGAGGGGCAGCGGCCGCGTGGTCTCAGACCCCGGCAGGGACTAAACCACCACATATACTTTCGAAAGGTAATGCAAGCAGAGCTGTTGGCTCCAGCAGTGATAGAAGGGAAAGCTGACGGAGTGAGAACAAACAAGAAGTAGGTTAAAGTAATAGGTGATTTTTTGGAAAGGGAATGATTTGTGATAGGTATAGACAGGGAAGTGGAGGAGAGAGGGGAGAGGAAGGGAAAGGTGGACTTAGGTCTTAGAAGAGTTGAGGTTTTCAGAAATGTCTCTGTAGTTCAGCTGTGTTGTCAGTGGAAAGGTTGTCCCTTAGAGAATGACTCAGGAACCTAATACCTTTCAACTGGCTTCTGAAGAAGCTGGTTTCTGTGTTGCCTATACAGAAAATTTGGGGTATTTTCCCACCACACTGGTGCCCAAATTCATGCCACAGTTATTCTATGCAGTTATTTTGTAAACCACTGTACACATTGTTGGGAGTGAAGCGGTTCCAAGGATAAGTGGGAAGTGGGGTGGGGAAAAAAGGGTGGGAAAGGAATACGGTATACATCAGAGTAAAGAGTAAGCAGCTGTTTTAGCAGTGTAGAAAGAGCAGAAATATATTTGTAGTCTGGGAGGCAACACTGCAGACAATTCATGAAATAATAGTTGCAAAGTTTTTGCAAGGATGAGGTTAGTATTTCAAGAGTTCTGGTCCTGGTCTGTTTGTGCAATTTTTATTTGTCCATTCAGCTTCTCCTTGCTGCCTGTCTGGGTTATTTTCATCACATTATTATATTCCCATGCTCTGTTAAACAGCTGTCATCATGTTCTGTTCAAGTGGCTATCTTGTATCAGAGAAGAAAAGATTCTGCTGTACAAGATCTCTGTAACGTCTGGTACACTCTTGACACACTGTGTAAAAGTCACACGCTATTAATTTTTAGCAGCTTGTACTGGTTCTTTTTTCCTGGCCATTGACTCTTAAGCATGTTTGTCATGGGCCATTTTCTCTAACCTTTCTATTTCAGAATGACTATCGTAAGCTGTCTATGCAGTGCAAGGATTTTGTGGTGGGTGTTCTTGATCTCTGCCGAGACTCGGAAGAAGTGGAGGCCATTCTGAATGGGGATTTGAACTCTGAACCAGTTGAAGCACAGAGACACAGAGCATCACTGAGCCGTGTGAAGCTGGCCATTAAGTATGAAGTCAAAAAGGTAACTCCTTAGAGCCAGTGCTTTCAAATGCTGTAATTGCAACGCAGTGTTGTCTCGTTATTCCACAGGTGTTATAAACTGGTGGTCAGATGCATTACTGAGACATAATGTGCATAATCAAGATTCTCAGAAGGCAGAAGCTAGCAGAAGGGGACTACAGAGTAAGAGTTTAGTTTAATCTACTTTCCACAGCTGAGAATTGAAAGGAGATTTTAATGACATAAATCAGCTGTGCTAGCAAGGTTATACTCAGTTGGTCAGATTCTTCTCATGATTAATTCAAAAGAAGAGATTTCAGTGGAGTCAGACTTTCACTCAGTGGAAGTAAGGATGTGTTTTCCTGCCAGTCTGTGTGATAATATCTGATCCAAAGAGAAGGCTGTATTTGGGAAAGTGTTTGTTTCAACCAATGAAAAGAACTAGTTTGTTCATGATTTTTTTTTTATTACCTTTGCTTTCTACCTTAAGTCACTTAATTGGGCAAGTAAATTCTGGGAAGTAAATCCTGCAGCTTTCTACTAGTGTTCCTATCAACACATAGGTCTTTTTTTTTTTTTTTAAAAAAAAAAAAGTCTTCCTTTTACTACTTTGACAAGGGAAAAGAGAACATCTAAGTTATCATTAAGTATATTAATTTATATTCTAATAATGTTTTAATTTAAAGTATGACAGTGAATCAAACAGCTCATCTGCAACTGTGTGGGTTGTAGTGAGAAATTCTACATCATTCACTCTGTGTGTTCCTTTAAAAATTATTTTTAAATTCAGTCCTGAAAATGTATAGAATATATTTGTGGCTAGTTAATCAGTTCATTTCAGTTCTTCATCTTTGCACCTGTATTAGTGTTTTGTAAAGTGCAATGTGTTTTCAGTTGATGCCTCTCTCAAAGTAATTTTTAATGAACAGTTAGTTTGTGAATGAATGTCGTGTTGAAAAATGGAGCTCTGTATCACAGGCTTGACATAATGTGTATCCATTTATCATAGCAGTTTTCAATGTATAGCTGTTGTTCTTTTCAAGATCCCACTACCCTAGCACAGAAAATAGTTAATGTGGTGTCCTACTGTGAGAGGACTCAAGAAATACAGCAATGCTTATGTATTATTTACAACTACCTATTTACATGGTCATCATCATTTCTGTTCTTAACAGCCATTATAGTTTCATCATCTCTGCAAGAAGCCTTGTGTCTTTCAGAACAAATAACACTGTATTCCATGGCCACCTGTTGAGCCAATCTGCCATATAAAATGAATTGTAAGCAACCTGCCAGAACAACTGGGAAACATTGGTGTTTATTATGTCCCCAAAAGATGGTTAACAAAAATTGTAAATGCAGATCCCAAACAGCAATTCATTGTTTCCAATATAGAATGGGTGTACAGCAGATAAATGCATATTAATTACCAAAATTCAAGGTAAATATATACAAATATCAAATGGCTTAAAAAGAATGGAACAGGGAAAGAATCAAAGTAAATAAGCATGTTACCATATCTAAATAACATATGAATTATTTATACTGTTGCATATTAATGTTACCAAACCTTTGCTGAGACTTGTGTCTCAGCTTTCTTGCTGAAGACTCTGGTTTTCTTCTAGGAGGTCATTGTCACTGATTAAATTAATTGCTGAGCAAAGGGCCACCCAGGTCTGTTAAGAATAACAAAAACCTACGTAGTGCAAAAAATTCCATGTAGCAAACTTGTTGTCTCTTCTTGCAAGAGATTATCTGTAGATAAACTCAAGGTTTTGACTCCAATTCATGACAAATACAGTTCAAAACCTACAAGACTAATGATCTTGGTGGAAGGAAGTAAATGGATGGTGCAGAGTTGTTACCATATTCATACATGTGCTGTTCCCTATAAATGGCCAGTATAGAGGGCATCACAAGGATTGAGCCACGGTGGTCCTTTGATGCTGGGATTGGCTGCATTACAGCTGTGGCAGATTATAACGATATTCTGACTGTAGAACAGGTTCAGATGTGGGAACTCCACATGGGATGCTGTCAACCCTATAACTGTAGGAAGAAGACAAGGATGTAGCTTATGTTTCTTAGCTTTCAGTGTTTCTAGCTGTGCTTCTAGGTCAGCTACATTAAGGTCAGTTCACTGTTGCAAAAACAGTACAGCCCAACAGAACTGCAGGTCTGTGAAATAGTGAATGAGCTGTATGCCCTTTTCAGAGGGAGGAGAGACAGGAGAAAGCATATGACAAGTGAGGAAATGTGCTCAGAAGTTCACAGCTAGGGAAATGGAGTTTTTAATTCTATTAATAATGAAACTCATGCACTTAATACCCTAGGCACTGCATTAAAGTGTAGCCCATCTTGTAAACAGGACATGATTTTGAAGGTAAGGTTCAGACTGAAACTGTGGCCCAATAGTGGAGGACTAAGGGAATTAAAAAACCCAAGAAAAACAAGTTATAACAAGTAGTCTTGCTCTTTATGCTGGACTGCTGCTGCAGTAGTGCTTTTAGTATTGTATCTTAACTCTAGATTGCCAACAAAATTTCAGAGAAGTTGCTAATGCTGGGGCAAGTTCTGCAGTTCTTGCTGAGATAAAAATCAGAGTGGAATTTCCAAGTGAAATCAATAAGAGTTTGAGTAAAATCACAGGGTTTTATTTTCAAACACTGAAGAAAGAAGATTCAAAATTCTCTTTGCGTGTTGTGTGTTTGTGTATCAGAGTGTGCCAGGATCTGTTCCTGCTATGTCTAAACTCAGTCATTAGGATGTTAGGAATAAATAACATTATAATCACTCTTAGTCATACAGAAAAATATTTACATACTGATGACTTGGTTTCATGGTCATGAAACTGAATGCATCTGAAGTGTTACAGTCAATTATGCCTGGAAAAGCAGCTAAATTAAAATTGGCATTTTTTTAGTGACCAGATACCATCCTCATGCATCTTTTTTGATCAGTGGGGTTTGGATTGGATCCTAAAATACTAGATAAATGTGATAAAGTCAACATGTAATGAAAAGTGAGAAACTGCATGAACAGTAAGATGGGAGAAGAGAAATGCAGAGGGAACAAAAGGTTGCAAGATGATGTGATTGGTAGGTGAAATATGATGTGAATCTACTGTCCTTGGAGGAGATGAAGCTGGGGGGTGAGACAGATATACAGGGGGAAGAAGATGTAGAAGAGGTTGCAGTTGCTGAAAATAAAAACAACAAAATCATAAATTCAAGTATTTCAGCAGAGCTGGAGAGATGGATGAATTTCAGAGCTTTTATGGATGGGAGAAGTGACATGAGTTGCTCTGAGAGCTTGGAAGTGGTGCTTATTGTGCAGTTGCCAACAGTTAAATAAGTTGCTAAGATCTCGACAGCCCTTAGACTTGCTGCCAGAGAAGAACTTGCCATAACCATTGGCATCTTATTCACTAACTCCTCCCTTTTCTGGGGAAAATTGTAGCACGGGCAGATCTCCTCTTAGCATCAGATCAAAACGTTGATAGACCAGGAGGAATAAACCAGCACGCAGCTCTGGATGAGATGCAAGAGGGCCCCTGGGCGGATTCATAGCCCTAGGCGAGCTTCCTTAAAGCTCCTTTGCTGTTTCTTCCCATTCCCTCTGGTAACAGGAGGAATGATGTGGGTGCTGCTTCTCTCTCCTCTTCCCTACAGTTTTAAGCCTGCTTTTTAAAAATGTCTTCATAACTTGAAATAACTTTTTACTTTTGTGTCTTCAGCCACAGTTAATCTGCTGTGGGATTTCTCCCTTGATGAGTTGAGAATTAAATTTATCTTAGCAAAAGAAGAGACTGAGAGCATATGTCAGAATGCACAAACACACAAAACCCAGACTTTTTTTCAAATGGGCCAGGCTGGCAGTTTTTATAGTGAATAAGCTTCAAAAGTGACAGCCTAATAAAAAGAATACAAATATAGTTCAAGCTGACATTAATTTCTTAAGACCTTTAAAATCTTTTTATTTTTTCTGTGAGCCATTCCACTGTAGGTACAAACTGCATTAATATGTGATCTAACTGGATAATGAATCACACACCAAAATACTTTGGGACTTTAGTTTTAGAGCAAAGTAGATTAAAATATGGATATTGTTTCCCTTTTTAAAGGGAAGCTTTGGAATCCTCCTCTTGAGCATTTTAAGGTTCCCTGTTTTCATTGCCAATGATTTAATTTGAATTTTTGAAGAAGTCTGCCCTATTGTGCTACTGTATGCACTTTTAAATGAGATTTGGAATATAAATGGAGTTTTGCAGGCAAGACCTGGCAAACAACAGGGTATATAGTACATTATGATCTCAACAGAGTACAAAGGATAATAAAATGGATATCCAAGGTTTACAGTTGTTCGGGTTTTTGTTTATTTTTTTTTTTAAAGTATAAGCAACTCGGATCAAATCTCTTAATCCAACACGATTTATCAGAATTATTTTCAAATCCTTTTTGTGAAACTGCCTAGCATTCTTTACTCTGATTTACTAGTTATTGTCAACCAATGTGACAAGCATATGACCATATTTCTTCAAATTGCTGTGATAACTAGGCTGTTTACCCTTCTGTTTAACTAATGTCCCACATGCTCTTGTGATGCAGCAGTCTCACAGGACATGGTATAATAGTAATAGTGGTAATGATGAATATGATAACACTTCAGAAATGTAAATATAATGGGCAAAGAACATAGGGAGCTATAGAATTCTTATTCCTTCCCACACCTTATGTTTCTTCAGTAGCAGCACCCAACTCCTGGTTACACAGCACAATCCTGATGGAGTGGCTGCACAGTCTCCTCTGTCCACATTGTTTCATCCTAAAGAAATACAAAAGTGCTTTAAAAATAAGAGCAATACATGCTCACCCTCCAACAATCTTGACCAAAAGCAATTTTAGTAAAATAAAACTTAAAGCATATCTAAACAAATGCAGTTGTTGGCAGCAGCTTGTTTTGTCGTTCCATAATTAATTAGGGAGTCACTCCCTTTCCCTGTGAACATACTGAAATCTTACTGAAGCCAGGCAAATAACATTTGCGTGTATTTGCTGCATAGGAGAAAGATGGAAGTTGACTGTTTGGTGGTTGTTTTGTTTTTTAGTGGGTACTAGATCCTTAATATGTGCCAGTTTAGTGTCTTAACATTTCAATCTCTGGTCCCTGTCAATTTTGGGACACTTAAGGAAGAATTTGTGGAAGCTAGGGACCAACAAAACTTATATGAAAGACTCAGGAGAGCAAGTTTGTGTTGTAATAACTGTCTGAGGAGAAGTTAAGCATTAATCCTAAACCTATTTTTCCACTTGTCTGATTGTCTTTTCATAACTAGATCCTGATAAATTCACTTGATGCCCTATTTCTTTGTCTGGATGTTTGTCTGGCTTCCTCCCCCCCTATTTTAAAGCAGTTTAAAATCCTTGATGATGTCTTGGCTCTGCTTAGTTAAGGTCAGTTGAAATTTTACCATTGACTTCAGTGAGCATCAGAGTTAGGTCAAAAGAGAGTAAGTATATTCGAAAATTGTCTTTCACGTGTCTATGTCTGGGTACAAGAAAACTAAGTACCAAAATTTGGATGTAGGGTTGAACATTCCAAAAATGGCTCAACATTCAAGGAACTGAAATTCATTGGTATCTGTGTATGCTTAGACTACTGCCGATCAGGACATTCTTGTTTAAATGCCTGAATACGTCACCTTTCGGTCATTTTATCAGAGACTATATTTATGCGGATATTTGTACACATCTGCTCTTGTGGTTTCCTCTGTTATGTTTGATACCTTTTAGTCCTTCTGCTATATAAGTAAATGAGCAAATACTTAATATTGATAATAATGTATACTAATCAGTAAAGATAAAATGGACATCTCCTAAAAGACTTCATTAAAAATAATCTTTCTCAGAAATCATGGAAATGTGTATATTTTTAGTTACACTATATACCTCAGATCTTATTTGAGCCTTCTGCAGTGTGTTGTTAAGGTGTTAACAACTCATTAAAACACAAAGAATAGCATAAGACTGTATAATGACAACAATCTGTACATTCAGGGTCCTTTAAAATGTTGAAATAGTGAAAAGGGAAAACTTATTTTTGAAAACTGTCAGATTTGAGGATTTAATGTTTTTCAGCTGAAATAGTATCAAAGGCATGAACTTAGAGAAAATACAAAACTGTACAACAAAATACAGTCTATTACAGAGTTCTCAGAGCATCATCAGAACCATAAGATCATCTTTTTATCTGGTTCGCAAAATGGAATTTCCTTGTATTACTGAATGCTAAATTTTGTTTTCCACAAAACATAAAAATGTGTTTATAGTAAGTGGCTTCTGATTATTTTTCAAATCCCAAGTACATCTAAGCAGAGGCAATAGCTAGCACCATTGATGGTAGTAAGAGAGAAGAAACCCTTTCAATATTCATCTGTGTGTTCTGGTGAGGTTTAAAATCTGTGCTGTACTTTTGCTTCATTTATTTCTTGCCTCAGTAAGCTTTAGACTGAAAATGTATAGATAGTTAAGGAGGTATTTGGAGCCTTTGTCAAAGAACCAAATCAAATGGCAATGATGTTTGAGGAGGTCTGTGAAGAGCATGTGCAGGGAACGGGAGAGGCTAACAGTGGATTATGGTCCAACCAGAATTTTCAGTTTCCACAGAAATTTTGCATGTAGCTTGGATCAGCTTGATTTGCTGAGAAATTATTAGAACTTAGGGCTGAGGTTCAGCTCTGACAGGATCCAGCTGGGTACATGAAGCTGTTCTAATAATGCATAAAAGGCTTCTATCAGTGATGGCTGTCCACATGTGCAACCTTGTCCCCAAAGTGCTGCTTTAAATCAGCTCAGCAGTTTCTTCTTTATTTATTAACCTTTATTTTAAAGGAAAGGAGGAAACACACGTTTTTAAGGTCTAAATTAACACCAGATATTTAAGGTGATCATGATCATGTATGTAGCAGTTATGTAATTTTTCTTATAAATTCTAATATGTCTTGGTTTTATTTCTTTTTCTTTACAGTTTGTGGCCCATCCAAACTGTCAGCAACAGCTACTGACTATCTGGTATGAAAATCTCTCAGGATTACGGGAGCAGACCATAGCTATCAAGTGTCTGGTTGTGCTGGTTGTGGCATTGGGCCTCCCATTTCTAGCCATTGGGTATTGGATTGCACCATGTAGCAGGGTACTGAATTTTATAAATTACATATCTTATACTATTCTGAGAGCTGTTTTTTTCAATTTCTGGCATTCAAAATGCAATATTGTACTTCTAATTCTGCTGCTGACAAATTTTAACTGGTTTATGATACTTTTAGTAATCTCTAGTCTTGAGCCAAAAGGTGCTGTTTGTTTTATTTGCACTGTAAAGAGGGGACCACAGTGATGAAGCATGGAAGTAAACTGTTGTTAAGTTTAAAGAAAGAAAAAACCCTTCTCTGAGAGCTTTCTTTTCTTGCTTAAATTTCTGTAGTTTCCTGCTCATCTCCCCAGTCTCTGCTATGTATCTGAATTAGTAACAGATTTTTTGAAAGTCACCACTCAGATTCTGCATTAGGTCTCCTCTGATGGCATCTTAAGACCTGATGCTGTTCCCATATAAACTGTTAGCAGAAGATCTGTTGACTTCACTGATGCAGAATTTAAGGTTAAGTAAAATATTTGTTATTCCTGCCCTAGGAGGTCTGTTTGCCAGGTGAACCATAGAGTAGAAATTAAATTAAACGCAGTATTCCAACCATGTGATAGGGTATATTTGTAGAAGAGCACAACTGTAAACTCTTACTTCTTTTAAGATTATGTGAAAATATATGGGTGCTTCCAGATTTCCTGATGATCTCACAATGAAATTAACAGCAGTTTCTCTAAAATCCTTATAGTCTGTAGCATGTGAATTGTCTGCAAATGAAGCATATAGAGAAATCTTCCTCCTGATTTACTGAAGATCTATCAGTTACATTAACGTTTTTTAAAAATTTAAGTAAATGTACTTCTGTGCTGAATGTGGTCTTTCAATTTTATTTCCTAACAAGTGTACAGCAAAGAAATACGAGTTTCACTCATTTATATTTTTCTCTGTAGTTCTCCTCAAAAAGGATAAGATATTGCTCATCTCCTGCATATTTCAAGGGAATCTGATGTTTTCGATAGGTTAAATATTTATTTACTTTAAAGATAAACATTTATGAAAATAGTGTAATTGTTACTTTCATTATTCTCTGAAATGTCACTTTCCATGAATATCTGTAGTAAAGATATTCCTCACTCACAGCTCCACATCACAGAAACATATTAATATATTTTTAGCTAGTGTCTAATATGGAAAAGTGACATTTGTCCTTGAGCTTTAATTCCCAGTACCAGAAACACCTGACATTTTTCCTAGTGCTCATGTCAAATAAAAGTACTGTACATTCAGATCAGTTGTTTGATATTGTAATTTCAAAATGCTTTCTAAAGGTCAGGAGCAGGAAGGGAACCTGAGATTGTTTGCACAGGTAGTAAATGCTGTTTAGTGTGTGCTGGTCCGTTTGGTTCATAGTAGCTGACCCCAGTTTCAGGAAAACTGTTCCTTGAAATAAGAAAGATACTTCCAGTTCCCCATCTGCTGATCTTGGTTTTTCCTTCTTATCAGATACTGCTGATAATGCAGCTTTTCACAGGGGATTTTTGAATATTAAATAATATTGTTGATGTGTGATAGTTTATCACATTAGAACTGTATATTAACATTAATAAAGGTCAGGCATTATGTGTGGAGCAGTATATTGGTCTATTGTATTGAAGGACATGGGAGACCTTTGGCCTTAAGAGGTGTGCAGCAACTAAAATGAAGAAGTCTGTCTAGCATCTACGTTGTCACACCTTGTGCAGAGATGGGACAAGCATTGTCCTGCTCAGGCTGCAGAAAGGAGGTGTATTTCAAATGTACTGTTCCTCCCAAAGGGAGGTAGGCTGGGAAGAACAAGTAAACCTACACAAGCTTTCCCCCCCAAGAGGTGTCCAGAGCGTGTCGTTAGGGAATCTCAGTGCCATCTCTGTGCTTGAGCCAATGCACAAGTTACTGTTGGTGGTGCAGCCTCAGTGATATCTGTGTTTTTTGGGTATGGGGTGGGGAGTTGCAGCAGCACTGGCCACATGACACCTTCACTGTCTAAATAAAGGATACTGGCAGTATTGCCCATAGAGGAGTCAGCCTGTAGCTTGGCACTTCTGATGCCAGCTTGCAGGGTAAGGCTAGTACTGATGGGATCACAGACTCTTCTTTTTCAGACAGTGAGTAACAGCAACAGGCCCATAGCTATTTCCAGTGTGGTCTTCTGCTGCAGACAGACTGTCTCTGCTGTTACTGTTTTGTCCTTTGACCAGGTGCAGATGTGAATGAAATCAGCTGAATTTATTTGAAAATAGTAATATTTCTGATCTTGTTCTTCTTATTCCATTGCGATGAAATAGTAATTATTTTTACTAGACACAGGTTAATTATTTGGCACTTATAGCACTGAATATATGTATTTTATGGATGGAATACAGTAGCCAGAGATGAGAAGATGAGTCTGTAATTTTTCATAGAGCTATAGTCATAGACAAGCTAATAGTACGCTTTTGTTGGTAGGTAAAGCATTTTGCTACTTGGAGATTTTAATGAATTATTTATTTTCCATGGGCTTGCTTCTGCCCCCTGTTGGTATCTGTGGTCATTAGATCAAACTTTCTGGTCACTGCCATTGTACATTTGTAATTCCTTGGAGTGTTTCCCCTCAAACGTAGCCATCAAGAGTTTATGGAATAACATGAGTACTCATGAATAGGACAACATACTCCATGAGGCTGCCTTTGGGAGACTTTTGTCTGAAATGGTAAAGCATCACAGTTGGGTGCACTTGGAAGAGTATCCTTTAAAAATGAGGTTTTGGACTGTCCTGAGCTCTGAGTGCCCATTTATGCTTCTGGAATGCCTGATGAAAGAGTTTGCTCCTTTGAGAAAACTGAGTGACTGCTTTCATTCTGCCTTGCAGCTTGGAAGAATTCTTCGAAGCCCATTTATGAAATTTGTGGCACATGCAGCATCCTTCATTATTTTCTTAGGCCTGCTGGTGTTCAATGCTTCAGACAGATTTGAAGGCATAACAACGCTACCGAATGTCACTGTTACTGATTACCCTAAGCAGATCTTTAGGGTGAAGACTACCCAGTTCACCTGGACAGAAATGCTGATCATGGTATGGGTACTTGGTAGGTATATTGCCCCTTCATCTTTATGTCAGCTGTTTTCCTGCAGATATAAATTCTAAAAGAAAGGAGAGAAGCCCAGGTCCCAAACGTTTGTTCCAGCTGCTGTGTGGTTAGAATAAACCCTTAGAGCACATAGCAGTGCATTAGAACTGGTGAAAGCATCAGAGCATCTCTGTGCTGCCCCCTCTTGCAGCATGGGGTAAGATTTTGTTTACTGATTTGCCATACTGTTTGGTAATTCTGGCATTTGTGACAAGAGCACAGGTTTGCTGAAAAGAACACCACAGAAATTATACTTCACTGAAGTGGTTTTCTTAAATAGTATCAGGAAGCCTAGGCTGCTGTGCGTGCCAGAAGGTCAGGAGTTCCCAGTGCTTGGAGGTAGTGTGCTAGCACACCGGTGCTCATGTGGCATTGCTGCCTAGGTAGCATTTGGAGAAATCAGAGTTTCTACCAGTGTCAAGTGACTAATGAGCCAGTTCTCATTACTCAGTTTTTCTCACAAAACCTGATCAGCCCGTTTGAAACTCTGTATGGCAGAAAATGCTATCTTCTAGCATTTCATCAAAGTCAGGTGCTTTACATAGCAAAATGTCAGTTAGCCACATGATAAATGCAGCACTCTCAGCTTTTACAGCCTGTGGAAGAGAAAGCAAGTGTTACTGTGGCTGCTATATGAAGGTGCCTCACTCTGCCTTTTGAATCACCAGTATCTCCTGGTTTAAGCACTGCTTTATATCTTAAACCATGTTAGGGTAGGGAGATGCATATCCCTTGTGTGCTGCCTTTTGGTAGTCCCAGCATATACTTGTAGGGAGCAGCCTTTTTATTTGACAGAAAGCAAGGATTGAGATTTTGGTGGTCTCTAGGACTAAGTCACTGTGAGAAATTTCTTGGGCCCTCAGAGACAACCAGCCTCAAGCCAATCCAGCACATGGCTGAGATGGCAGCAGTACTCCTCTGAATTACCCAGCCAAGGAAACAGGAAAAAATAGTTGCAGGGTTGTGGTTTTGTTGTTTGTTTGTTTTTTCCTAAGAAACCTTTTTGAAGTAAGAAAAAATCTTGATTCCCAACAACTACATTTCTAGGTTATGATGAGGGCGTGATCTGGAGTAACTCCATGTAAATGAATTTCTGAGGAGAAGCTTGAGTAAGAAAACTGAATTACACATAGCCAAATTCCACTTTCTGTGCTGAAAAGCATCTTATTCTGTGAAGTGGAGATCCAGCAGTATAATTGTGCCATTTATATTTGGTCATCTGTGTAGCTGGGTAGTTGTGCTCCTCTGTAAAAATTAATCCTTCTGATTCAGAAGTGTTTTATGAGTGTAAATGGTAATGAAATGAGAGGGTTTTTTCCACATTTAACATTGTTCCTTCTTTAGAAGTACAGCATACTGTTACGTCATTAGGCCACAATACTTTCACTGCAAAGTCGTGGCTCTACACTGCCCTATGTGTAGATGTCTGAGCTTTATCCCTGCATATCAATACCTTGCCATTTGATCAACCCTGTTGAAACCAAGAAAGCCTTAATCAAGGTGTATGATGCGGCTGTGACACCTCAAATAAGTGAATTTTTGCTCCTCTTGTACCACCTGGTTTCATGAAATGGGATAATGCAGAGAGTTTAAAGGAAAAGAGTTTGACCAACATTGCAATGTTTTTTTTTAATTTCTTGTTGCAGGTATGATGTGGTCAGAATGCAAAGAGCTGTGGCTGGAAGGACCTAGGGAATATATTTTGCAGTTATGGAATGTTTTGGATTTTGGGATGCTGTCTATTTTCATTGCTGCTTTCACAGCGAGGCTTCTGGCATTCCTGCAGGCCACAAAAGCACAACAATATGTGGACAACTATATTGAGGAGAATGACCTCTCCGAGGTCACGCTTCCTCCAGAAATAGAATATTTTACTTATGGTGAGTTTAACTTTTCTGCAACCCAGATCTGAACGTAGAAAAACTGGTAGGATGCACTAGCATTTTGAAGCCTTAAGGTGGATATTTGCATGTGTTTGTGTTCATAGCATTGTCTAACCATTTCTGCCTCGGTATTTTTGTTTCTATACTATGTAAACAATAGCTGTTATGACACTAATTTGACAAATAAGTTTGCTAATATATTACAACCAAACAATAGGCATGAGGATGAAATCAGTTCAAATGTAGCTGTCCATAATTTTTTTGTAACTGCTTAACCTAGAGCTAAATTTGACCCTCTTGATTTTAAACATTTGCAAGCTATATTTTATTTTTGGCTTAGTGCACAGCAGATAAAATTTTGATATGAATTTTTTTTTTGGTTGGTGAAATTGTTTGATACAGTTACACATATTTGTAAAGATCTATCAGCATTTGCTGCTGAAGGAAGGATGCTGGCCCAGTAAAGATCCACTCAAATACGATAAAAGTACTAAATAGTTATTGCAGTGCAGAAATTGTAATTAAAGGTGTGATGAATCTCTATTTGCAACACCAGCAAAGGCTGTATTTGCTGCTGATGGTATATTTTAGCACATGCTTTATGAATTTCATTATAATAGCAATTAACTTAAATAACCAAGTCTGCTATATAGTCAATCTGAATTTGTACACTATGTACATACACATTTAGAAACACATGGTATTTTGATATGAAACACATTTTAACTCAGTGTTATTTTGCTAAGATGGTGCATTAATTCATGTAATAAACAATTTATGAATTTATATATAACTCAGTTGTTTCTGTGCATATTGTGTGTAAAAACCATGATCCTACTTCCATTGAGGTAGATGACAAAAATCTTCATTTCAATGGGAACTAGGTTATATCCTGAACTTGTAACAATGGCAAAAGCTTGGTGTGATTAATAAATGAAATTGTTTATCAAACAACACTGTTAACTTCCTATCAATAAAACACAAAATACGAATAAATTTCTGGCTTTAGCAAAGTGCTTATTAAGATAGCTGATAATACAGTTGTGTTAAGAAAAGCAATAAGGAATTACTTATTGTTACATAGTTCAGGTTAAAATGCAAACTGCAGAAGAAGATATCACATTTCTTCAAATACAGTTTTTCTTCTAGCAAAAGGTAATATAACTTATATTCATCATTTGTGACTTAAAGGAAATAGGAATAGAGTAGCAACTACTGGACTCTTCAAATATTTTTGTCAACTAAATTCAGACACGTTCATGGAAAAATCCTATCAATATTTATTTTTCAGCATTGTGATAAATGAGTAACTCCTTATATTTACCCCTATATTTCATATCTTCCAGCTAGAGATAAATGGCTCCCATCTGATCCTCAGATAATATCTGAAGGCCTTTATGCAATTGCGGTTGTTCTTAGCTTTTCTCGGATTGCATATATCCTGCCTGCAAATGAGAGTTTTGGACCCTTGCAGATTTCACTTGGAAGGACTGTTAAGGACATCTTCAAGTTTATGGTCCTTTTTATTATGGTATTTCTTGCATTTATGATTGGAATGTTCATACTGTATTCCTACTACCTTGGCGCTAAACTAAACCCAGCCTTTACAACGTAAGTATGAAGTTAGATTTAAGTAAAAAGCCAATATGAAACTTTCAGGTTTTTCACTAAGGTAGCAAAGTCTGCGAGATACTGTGTGCTCTCTCCTAGCATTAAAATAAAACTGAACACAGTTGAAGTCAGCGGGAAATCAGGTATCAGAACCTTAGGAAGCAGAATACAAAAGACCAATTCTTTCCTACTTGTGTAATGGAAGCTTTCATTGCAGTCTAAAATAATTTAACCTGTATATGATGTTAATCACACAGACTTCTGGGCAACCAAATTACAAGAAAACATTACTGATAGCTTCTGAATGACATTTTCCCAAAGCTGATAGAATCGTAATCTTTAACTGGGCTCTGCCAGACCTAATTGATACGCAGAGAGATTTAACCTGGATGCCAATAATAGGCCTCCAAATATACTTAATTTGTCAAGAAACAGCGATAGTGATTCTGTGGATGACACTTTTCTCTTAGACTGGTACTGAAACAAATCTGTAAACTGCATTGGACTCTTTTGGATCCATTTTGCTTGCGACGATCTCCGAAGTTTTTTGTTTGCTTGGTTTTTTAACTTCCTGAAGCAAGGTGATGCTGGAAGTGATAAATATTTAGGACGTTCCAAACCAGAAGTAATGCCATAGGACGGTGAAGTTCAGAACTTTTCCTTTTCTCCCATCTTTCTGCAGGAGACATGACTTCTGTAAAAACTTCTGTATTTTCACATAGTTGATTCCATGACGCCTCATTAATTTGAGCCTGATTTTTGCACTTAGTCTTACTCATTGTCTTCTCTTTAGATAAATAATGAAATATAATGATACTTTTGTCACAGTATTTCATACCAGGTGTTTAGTGTGCATAATATTTGAATGAATTTAATATGCATTTCTTACATAGCAGTGTTATTTTGCTAGAATAAACATCTATTCATAGATTATTTGCATTTTAAAATAATTGATCAGTGTTAAAACAGGTAATTCAAGATACGTGTACTGGTGTACTTTAGTTATACTTATTAAAATACAGCTGTCTGCTGGTTCACTTTTTGGCAGCACTGAGGAAGAAGTCATTTCCAGTAAATCCTGTAGGGCACAGTGGAAGGCACATCAAAATCTTTATTGAATATCATCATCTCTTAGCTTGCATTCATTAGCCCAGCTCTCAGCAAGGCAGGGTAGAGCTTTGCAGTGAGCTGTCTCCTGACTGCATGACAAGTCAGCCTGTAGCAGTATTTCCTGAGTGTGAAGAGGAATGGCAGCATGAGGAGAGCAGCTTGAAAAGGATCCACTCCTAAAGGCCCTGAAGGCTTGAAGAGCTGTCTGGCAGCTGTCCGAGAGTCCTTGGCAGCTCAGTGCCTCAGGAATCATCCTGATTGTGGGATGGAGACAAGAGAATACAGGCAGCGGGTCCTGAACTTAAGTGTATGTAGGTGCCTGCCTCTTGTTGAAGTGCCTGGTTCCTACTGATTTCAACAGGTCTTGAACAAATCCTGTGAAATCTGTTTAGTTTGTCAGTGTTGCTGCTGAACCTGCTGCTACCCACTTCTGAGAGCCCCCTTCCTAATGGAAGGTTTAATCAGAAGCTCTTGAAAGGAGTGCAGCAGTTTTCTTCCCATCAGCCCCATTTTTAGCTTTATTAGAATAGGGAAGGTCTGCCCCCTGCAGAGTTAGAATGGAAAATAAAGAGATGAGAATATGCTTCATCTCACAATCTGGAAATGTAATAGCTTTCTAATTCCTGGACTGTTGTTTTGCATGTATTATTACAACTATATTATATATGGTGGATAGGTGGAGCACTGGAGAAATTGAACATACTGTAAAAAATATTTTCTTGCATGTTTGTTGTTTTGATCAGTGCTCTACAAACCTGGTTCACAGACAAATTACTTGAGATTGTTTATCACTTACTGTAAATACAACTTCCTTAGTTATTTGTGTAGTTAGTAATAATGCCTTTCTCTTTTTTTCCCTACAGAGTGGAAGAAAGTTTCAAGACCTTATTTTGGTCAATATTTGGCTTGTCTGAAGTAACCTCCGTTGTCCTCAAATACGATCATAAGTTCATAGAGAACATTGGTTATGTTCTTTATGGCATATACAATGTAACGATGGTGGTAGTTCTGCTCAACATGCTGATCGCTATGATCAACAGTTCATATCAAGAAATTGAGGTGGGCTCTGTTCTCTAGTTGTTACGTTGAAAAAGGGCAGAATTATTAGGAATTATTTCAGTGAGCACATCTTGATATGCAAAAGTACAGTGAAGAGATTACTTCGGTAAAGGAGATCACAAAAAACACCATGTTCCTAGGACTGACTTTATCTAAGAAACCAGCCAAGCTGCAGAACCTTACAGGTTCTGAACATCTTGTGCCACGTATAAGCATCTAAGGAGATGTCCATCCAGAAATCCTAAAATCTAATGTAATATTCAAATGAAGACTGCTGTGAAGTGGGAAACAAAGTTACTGGGCATAGCATTTTAGACACGGGTGGTTCATTCCCAGTTTCCTTAGGATGCTTATTGCATGTTTCCTTAATTCAGTGCACCTCAGTCTTTGACAGATCATTAGGATATGGATTAAATGTATTTTGATGTGTTCTTTAATGGAAATCTGTTTTTTAATTCCAGTCCTCAAACTTTTTAGTTAAATGTGCAGGAGTTAGACACTTACACACAGCAGTGATACATGGACATACTTTATTACATTTATATGCCTCTGTACATGGAGTATGATACAGGATCTTCAAGATTGCTGTGACTGAATGTTACTTCACAATGCTTACACGCTTTGTATGTAATATGCACTTTTTCCCACTTTAGGTACAATATTAAAACTCGATTCTAGGTTTACTGGGCTTTGCCATATGACCCAAAAACACAGTGGCAGTATTTCTCCAAATCTGCCAAATGGCTCTGTTGAATGAATATTTGAATTTTACACAAAGTTATTGGCTGCATTGCTTATTAAAAGAGTTATATTTTATCTGAATTTCATTATGATGACAAAGTATCTTCATTTTTTAAAATAATTAATTATTTAGCATCCAACTCCAATAAAAAATTCAGAAAATTTTAAGTAGAGAAGATACTTGCGTTTTAAAAGTAAATCCCAAGTTGCTGAAATGAAAGTAAAAGTATATTTATAGT
The DNA here is from genome assembly GCF_047716275.1 of Strix uralensis. NCBI lineage: Eukaryota > Metazoa > Chordata > Aves > Strigiformes > Strigidae > Strix > Strix uralensis. The sequence continues at coordinate 71,145,277 of NC_133975.1, read as the reverse complement.
GCCAGTTTTTCAGACCATGAGTTCTAATATTATTCGAAGAGTACTACATTCACATAGATGCAGGCACACACCCACACTAGCAGGAAAAAATAAGATTATCTGATATGTAGGGTACAAATGGATATGTCATTTCCAGTATTTTCAGTGACTTCTGGGAGATGTCAGGGAATTCAGCAGGAGAAAATTAGTTATAATAAACTTTTCACCTTTGGAATAAACCAAGTCCAGCCTTGGAATACTTCAGTAAGAATGTATTAGGACAAAATCAGTCTGTCAGTTTTAACATGATTTCTTCATGACAGCAAAGTTTGTATTTTCTGTACTCCATTATAAATCAGAGTTACTTTTCCTGGTTATGTAAAAAGATGTGAGTACTATAATTTTAAACCATGTCTGCCTTGAAGTTAATACTTCATCACTTGTGCATGTACCAAATTCACATGACCACGTTAATAAGAAAAACAAGACTTTAAAAAACCAAAAAAGTTCCACTTTAAATAGCAAGAAGTTTATATGTAGGCTTTCACTCAGTGCAAAAATAACAACTTGTTTAAATGGTTCACATGTTTTAACTAAGTATTATCAATGAGATGTTGCCATAAAAAGACAGCAGAAATTTAGTTAAAACAGACTTGATAAAGTAGTTGCATTTTTGCAGAACTACTGGGAGTCTTACTAGCAAGGAAATAACATTTTATGTAAAACCAGAAAGGGTTGATATTTAAAAGTTTCATTTGGAAGAAGTTTTGCATTTCATAAAAACAAAGCACATACCTGTTTTTATATCTTAACACAGGATGACAGTGATGTAGAGTGGAAGTTTGCTCGTTCTAAACTTTGGTTATCATATTTTGATGATGGAAAAACATTACCTCCACCGTTCAGTCTTGTACCAAGCCCCAAATCTTTTTTCTATTTCATCATGAGGATCATTAACTTTTCTAAGTGCAGGAGGAGACGGCTGCAGAAGGACATTGAAATGGGAATGGGCAATTCCAAATCTAGGGTAGGTACTGAAATCTTTTCATTGCAGTGAAGAATTGTGTATCCATTCCAGCATTCTGCTTTTCTTTTAGTATATAATCTGTGCTTCTGATGATAGTATGGTAATTAGTCAAGCATTTATATTCATAGATTTGTGTTTCAGACTGCCTAAATGTACTGCATAAAAGCAAAAAATAGCTGTAAATTTTCTTAGGACAACAAGGTCCAATGACTGGAAAAACACAATTAAATAAATGAGTATTCAAAGATGCAAATAATTCCCACAAGGAATGACCTAAATATTTAATAAACATGCTTTCAACCTCCATTAGAAAGATTTTTAGTTCGAGGTAAAAACAAAAAAAAAAAAAAAAAGGTGGGGGGATAAGGAGGGGAAACTTTCACCAGGACAGGAAAAGGACAAAGTGTGGTCAGTGTGATATTCACTTCCTACTGTCAAAACCTGTGTTCTCAACAGAAGACAACATGAAAGGGGGGGTTTGGTAATAATAAACTTCAGCACTTCCATGACATTCTAAATTCGGGTATCTAAATGTTCTTTACAAATTTAAGTGGAATGCAGTGTCATGATGCCCTTGTGAGAATTAGAGAACATTTCCTCTTGTTTTACTGATGGCAAACTGGGGCACAGATGGGTTAAAGAGGATACATGTGGCTTTTTTTATAAGTTAGGCTCAAGGCCCTGTGTATTACAAAGACTGAAAGCAATACATTGAAAATAATTTTTATTTGTTTTACTGTAAATTATCAGAAATGTTGAGTCTAGTCATCTTTTCTGAAAGATCTCTGGAGCCTAGGACTTTTGAGCTGTTGGTAGTACTGAATCTTCAGTAAAGAAAATATTTTCTCCAGTTTTCTGTAGGTAGTGAAAGTAGATACAGGTTTATAAAAATGTCAATTTAAATCAGTTTAGCTACAAGCACTTTCTTGGTACTAACTGCTCATCTTTTGCTCTCTAGTGCTCTGAGTGCCTGAACTTCATTACTCCTCTCCAGTCACTGGAAGTTCCAGTACAGAACATGTGTTTAAAAAACAAACCAAAGAAATCTCAACACCCTAAAATACATTTTTATAACAAAACTTTTAGTAGTGCTTGCATATCATAAAGCAGTATGCTATCAGACTGTAAATCACTGAAGAACCAAAATCCTGTCTGGGTCACTGCTGAGACAGGTCAGGTGGAGCTAGTTTTCTTGAACTACAAACCAAACTATTTTTCTCTGGGAAAGGCAGCCCACAGCCTCCTCTGTGTCAGGCTGGGCCGGCACACTATGTATTACTGTGCAAAGGTAACTCCTGTCCCACTCCCTAATAAAAATGGTGGCTGAGCTAATACCTCATTGCCCACAAAAAGGTGGGCAACCTGGAGTAAGGTAAAAATAGCCCACTTATGGCCAGCTTAAGTGACAGGCTGTAATGCAGTATAGGCACAAACCCCATGACAGTTACAGAAAGCATCAAACTTACTAAATAGATGCAGGCTGGCTTTAGTTTTCTCCCCTACGCCACCAGAGAGGTCAGCTGTCATTGATTCAGTGACTTTTAATTGGCCATGCAGAAAATTAATGATCCTTGAATAATTGAACAATGACCATTTTTCTAAATGTATTACTATTCCTGAAAATGGTTCTTTGAAAAAACACTTCAAACTAAGCAGAAATAGTTTTGAGCATGTATTTGTAGTTAAAAGTATGCTTAAGAGTGCAGATCCACAACAGCTCTATGTTAAAGCCAGTTTAGAGAGTGTCTCCTTGCTCTGGCCACTCATCCCTGCCTCCAAGTCATAATTCATTATTTCCTCAGCTGTGCGAGCACATTTGCTTTGAAGCTGCGCTGTGAACAGGATGGCTAAAATTATCAGTGTTTAAAAAAAAAAAACCCAAACCGACAAATAAGTCAAGGCAATCTCAGGTTTTTTGGAAATAATACTCAGATATAGTGACTATGGAGACATCCCCAAGATGTCTTCAAGAAAAAAAAATGGAGCTGAATTCTAACTGTGAATTTCATAATATATTTTAATTTTGTTCTATTTCTTCCTAGTTAAACCTTTTCACTCAGTCGAACTCCAGAGTTTTTGAATCACACAGTTTTAACAGCATTCTCAATCAGCCGACACGCTATCAGGTAAGTACATACAGTGGTCACTGTTTTGAGTAATAGAACTGTGTGAAGGTACAGAATTTGTATTTCGAGTACATTTTGCCTTCACCAGATAAAGAAAACCTGTAGAAATTAAATTCCAGGATGCTACTGGAAAAAAGACAGTTATTGTTTAAACCCCATTATTTGAAGTGTTTAAAAACTAGCCCATGCAAAACTTACATTTTCCTTTGATGTCCCAGTTTGGAAAGTGTGAGAAGCAAACATCTGAAATTGATTTCTGGGGAAGGGATGTGGTGAAAGCATTGAGCTGGCTAGGTTATCATTACTTTCCCTTCCTTTCTTCTCGTGATTTGAGATGTGACATTCAGCATTCCTGCAGATGGGAATGCTCCTTTCTGGTAAGAGGAGTCTGTCAGGTATTACCTTCCTGTCGTCTTTCCAGCTCAGAACTAAAAGACTAAATAGGAGCTCTTGTTCCCCTAGTGAAAATGCTGAAGGTATATAATGCACCTGTGCAAATTCTGTTAGATGACCTACATTAGATTAGGTATGGTAACACAGTACAAGAATATTAGTACATACAAGGAACACAGTTACAGTATAAAAATAGATACAATCTTAATGAATCCTTTACAGCTGACATTGCACTGTCATATTGTAAAATATCAACTTTTCTGTCTTTCTTTTTCAAAGATATTTATCTCTTACTATTACATATCCTTTTACATATGAACTGCATTTAACAAAGAGTAGACCTATTCTGAACATACTTAAAGCCTAAATTAGGTGTGTGTAGACATATTTTCCTATTGTCCTGTTCCCTACAAAAAGTAGTGGTGCTCTGTAAAAAAGAGGTAATTGGATGAGGAAGGTGCTTTACTGTAACGATGAATCGCAGCGTGTCACCAAAAAAGTCCATATGAGGCAACTGCTTGATCTGGGGCTGTTCATTCTTGTACTTACACAGATGTGAGGGAAATAGTTAAGAAAGAAAAGTGAGTAATGTTTAATTATATATGCTCACCTGATTATATAACTGTTTTCATCTGGCAGCAAATAATGAAAAGACTGATAAAACGTTATGTTCTGAAAGCACAAGTGGACAAAGAAAATGATGAAGTAAATGAAGGTAAGAAAGAGACTGCATTTGCAATATTCAGAGACAGTTTTTGTCACGTCTTAGGAATTGGTATTATGGTGGTACGTGGAGGTTTCAGGTAAAAAGAGGGTTTATTTCTACTTCAGATGCACTGAACTGATGGTTGGACTGGATGATCTTCAAGGTCTTTTCCAACCTAGACAGTTCTGTGGTTCTGTGATTCTGTGAACTCAGATAGATAGTAGTGGAAATATACCTGTGACAACAAAAATGGATAAATAGGACCAAAGAAGTAGAACTGAGAAATATTATGGGCCGCTTAGGTGGAAAAGGAGAGCACAGACATGATGTACGGTTACAGAGGAAATTTGTGAGGAAGCCACTGTGTTCAGACTTCCAGAGCCCTAGTCAGAGCTGCGGGATATCTTTCTCTCTGTTTCATTCAGCTGACCACACAATTTACCACTTTACACTATGAACTACTGGTATTACCTTCCTTCATAAAGCTGTGCAGAATATTCATCTGTGAAGTTGCACATCATTAAACAAAGCTGCATAGAGTTAGCTGCATGGTGAGAAAAATGACAACTGTGGGCACTACTTCAGTGTGTGACTGGAGATCTTTTGAGAAACGATGGATTTGAGCTTGGTGTCTGCTGACAGTGCAGAAGATCCCCAGTAGTGGTGAGGGGTGCCTGCTCCAGGTGCACACCCCGACTCCCCATTGGGATGAGACTAAGACAAATGCTGTCCAGCTTCCAGGGATGAAACACAGGCCTACAGGCCAAAAAAGAAACTCTTGAACTCTGGGCAGGTCCCCAAACAAAATAATAGAGGTGTGTACAACACGGGGTGTTATTTACTCTGCACTCTAGCTAAAAAGGTTATCAGGCAAGAGAATGATGTCCCTTCCAGAGCTGGCTCTGCTCTTGGAAATGTAACACCCCAGCAATGGTTTTGTTCCCGGTAGGCTGGAGGTTATAACTATCATGGTTCAGCCAGTAAGAAATCTATGTTACTGCCAGCAGAAAAACATACCTGCTTAGCATAAGTACTTCTGGTCTGGGTTTTGGCGCACTGGGATCGCTTACCCAAGCCACTCTGCTGGTGGCCTTGTGTTCTCCAGCTGGTGTGCAGTGATGAACAACTTGGGATCAGAACAGCCTTTACTGGCATGGAAGCACCAGGCGGCTGTGTGCATATGTGATGTGAGGGGCCTGAACGGGCTGCTCGCTCAGCATAGCTTTTATTTTGCTTGTTAGTTACTCTCTGCTTACCTGTAACTCTTTGCAGCAAGAAGCAGGGAGTAGAAAAGGATACCAATTAAATCCCACTCTGTGCCTTCAAACGGCAGCATTGTGCATTGGCTGTTCTCCCAAGTCTTCCCCATCCTTATGGGGCTATACAGAGCTGAGCTCGTGACAAAAGCAGCAGAGAAGCTCCTAAAAGTGTCTCCCTGTCAGTGTGCCCCTCTCCTGAATTCCCATTGCTTTTCTCCTGTTCTGTTCTGTGATGGGGAAAATCATCTACCTAGTGACTGATGAAAAGAGTGTTCTCTCACCAACAGTGCCAGGGGCATACAAGTCTCTCCAGTTCCCTGATGCGTGTTTGGTATTGGCATATATGTGTTTAGAAAAGCAAGACGGTGCAGGAGCAGCATGGTTCTTGCTTTATCACCAATTTTGTAGAGGAAAGTCCACTTTGAGCAAGTCAGCTAACCCCTGAACCTCAGTCTTCAGCTGCATCGTGCCCATCTCATTGGTACCCAAAGAATAGACCCAGCCTTTGAACATACAATTTTTGAAGCCTGATATATTCTAAATAGAAAGTTTATGCATTCTTGTGTACTGCAGCTATTTTAAACTAAGTCTAGGGACATTTCCCTGTTCTGCATCACTAGAGAATTTAGGTCTTGTTTTGTAGTCTTTTATTTCATACATGACAAATCATTTCCTGCAGTGGATACTGTGTAAGAATTCACATACCTCACACTTGCTGGAAGAAATTATTTGAATATTTTGAAAAACTTCTGCTTTTGAACTGAATATCCTATAATGGAAAACATGCCATTGCTTGTTATGAGCCTGGCCTTGACAGTTGTTTTCTTTTAAATGTGTTTTTTTGTACTTGTGTCAAATTGTAACATAATTTTAAATTGGTTGACTTTTTCTAATTCAAAGGGTATTGGTAAGGAAGAGGAGACTCAGAAGCTGTGAGTTTTATTGCCAGCTCTGCCACACTTTTCCTGTGTGATCTTGGCACATCACTTCAGAAAAAATCTCTGCCTTTTCTCTCTAAATGGGGGATACTAATATTTACCAGCTGTTCAGCAGCGTTGCCGTGATTAATTCATTAACCTTTGTAAAGTGCTTTTTGAATCTTTGATGTTCTGTATACACGTGGAGCACAACATTAGAATTCAGTGGACCATTAAAATACCTTTAGGGGTGGAGACACACTCATCTCATTGAGAATGAAGAGGAGGTAAAGCCTCCTGCCCCACCCCTGTACCTGCTCTCATGAACATTTTGAGATAATAATCTGAAATATGCACTGATGTGACTTAACAGAACAGTATTGAATGAATCCTAAACTTTGCTAACAAGTATTTCTTCCAATTATTAATACAGGTGAATTAAAGGAAATCAAACAGGATATCTCCAGTCTTCGCTACGAACTTTTGGAAGATAAGTCCCAAGCAACAGAAGAGTTAGCAATTTTAATACATAAACTCAGTGAGAAATTAAATCCTAATATGTTGAGATGTGAATGAGTCAACAAAGGAACCATGGCTTTGACTACAGCACAACTATTTATTGGCAATAATATTTCAGTATCTTATACTTGAAAAATGTATTGTAGATTTTTAGCACTAAATAACTTTATGTACAGCTTCTCTGGAATTTAGTCTTAGGAAATTTTATTAACTCACCACAGAATGATCACTCTCTTAATTTTAATTGTCTAAAAGCAAGAACTATCATAATTTTTTTTGCATTTATGCATTAAAAAGGTAGAATGGTATGAATTGCTGATATTTTAACAGGTTTATGAAGAAGTATTGAGAATTCTAAATTGCACTAAATTTGCAAGAAAAAATGAAAATAAGCTACAGTGTAGTACTCTGTTCCTTGCAGCAACTGAGTATGAATAGGATTTTAATAATACCATAAATCAACTAGAAATCAGTGGAAAATTACTTGAAATCTTTGTTCTTTATTAGTGATGCTAGTAATGTGTATAAGCTGAGAATTCATGGTATGATTACAAGGAATTAATGAAAATCAGGTAAGTGTGAATGTAATTGTAGTAGCACTGTCTAACATGGATGTCTGTACACGTACCCACAACTACCGTTTCTTAATTCAGCATATTTGCTTTCAAGAGGAAGGACTAGATTTAGATTGATTTTTTTTTTATTTTTTTTTTTTTTAAAAAACCCAAACAACTTTGGAAGGTCATGTGAACTCAGTCCAAAGCTACTCTTTATGTGGTAGAAATGATTTTTTTAAAACTCGGACTCGGTGCAGGGCTGGTATTTTGTTACTCTGTTCTAAACAATGCCTCCGACGCTTCGTTGTTAAATAAAATATTCCTACTTTACTGATACCCTATCTCGTCCCGGTAGTTTGGCACCACAATCTGAATTGCCGGGTGGGACCCGGTACCGGCCAGCCACCGCTCGGCCCGGCCCGGCTGCCTTTCCGGGCCCCAGCTCTGTCCCGCCAGGCCGTTTCCCAGGCCCGGGGGGGCGGCTCAGGCCCGCCGGGCCGCCCCGCCGTGGGAGGAGCGGTCGGACTCGGCTGCCTGGAGGCCGGGCCCCGCCCGCCGCCCCCGGGCCCCGCCCCCTCCGGCAGACGCTGCCCAATCATGGTGCGCGCCTCTCTGCGGTCCCGCCTCCTCGCCGTCAGGCGCAGCCAATGAGGGGGGAGGCGACTCGGGGCGGTGCCGGCCGCCGGCTGAGGTTGCCGCGGTAACGGGAGCTGCGGGCGCGCTGGGACCGTGGCCAGGGCCGTGGCCGTTCCCCGCGATCCGCTTCCCGCCGGCGCGATGGAGCTGAGCCTGGCCCGCGTAGACTACCTGCAGGTAGGCCCGGACGGCACCGCCGTGCCCTCACCCCCGGGGGGCGGCCCGGGCCGGCGGCGAGCGGCCTGGGCGAGCGGGGCGGCCGGTCGAGGCGAGGGGAGGCTGTCGGCCGGTGAGGGGGAGCCGTCCGGCGGCCCCACGCGAGGGCGGCGGGGCCGGTGAGAAGCCCGAAGAAGGGTCCGGGTGCTCTGGGCAGCGGGGCCGGGCAGGCCGCAGCAGGGCTGGGTCGCCCCCTCCTTGGGCACACCAGCGGCCTCGCGGCATCGCGCCTCCCCTCACAGCCCTCAGCCCTGCTCCCGGCCCGTTCCGCTGCCGCGGCCGTGCGCTCGGCCACCGGCGCCGGGACGTGCTCGGTGAAAGTTGTGTCTTCCCTCAGGTGGGGGTGACAGCTCAGAAGACCATGAGGCTGCTGCCCGCCTCGGGGCGCAAGGCGACCCAGAAGGTAACGGCTGTCGGCAGCGCGGGGCCGGCTCTCGGGGCTCCCGCGCGGTCGGGGGCTGGCTGTGGAGCCGGCCCTCAGAACGTCAGCAGCCCTCTTTCTCGGTTTCTTTAGCTAGCACGTCATAGGGAAAAACTTTGGAACCAGATTCTTGGAACTTTGTGGAAAACTTTTGAAAGAAGTAAAGAAAAAAGCCTGAATTTGTTTCTGGAACACTGTCAGAACCAATGAGGCATTTTCAAAACTTAAGGCATCGCCAAAACAGCAAGGAAGTTCTTGTGTATTTCTCTATTTCTGTTCTGCTAACACTTATCATAGATGAAATATTTCTTTTTTTAATTTTCCTTAATACAAGTTCAAGCTAAGGAAGCTTAGGAAAACACAATAGAAATAACAGTGCATTTTTTGTTTTAATAATAAATTCTCAATGTGAAAATACAACTATTCCCAAATATGCTTTTCTGGAGTGTTCCACCTGCTGGTTGCTGGCATTCACAACTAGAAGCAGAAGGACTGTAAATGCAATCACGTAAATTATCATTCTTAGGCTTAGTCCTAAAGGACTAAGGAGCAGGGCTATAGATAGTCCTATCTATAGCAGTTTATCTAGCTTTTCTATATATAGCTATGTAAATTAAGTACTGTAGAATTTAAAGTACTTAAATACAGGAAAATAGAATTCAACATAGGAAAAGCATAGTTTAAAAAACTATTTATGCATGTAATAAAAGATAATGATGTATTATACTTTTGAAGGTGGTTGTTGGAGATCAGGATGGGGTCATTACGTGTTTTGGCATAAAAAAAGGGGAAGCTGTGGTAAGTGGAAGTGTACTATTTAAAATTTTATTTTTTAAATCTTCTTCCTAATTAACTTTGAAAGTCTGTTTCTGTTGTTGTGGGAAATAAGATACCTGTGGAAGGTGTCTAGGTAGAGCTGTGGACTGATACCTAGCTGTGATGAGGGCATGCTGATCTCATGCCTGGACAAGCACATGGTTCTTCATGGTTGTAGAATTCTAGTGTATATCATCACAAAAAAAGTCAGTTTGATGCCTTTTGCTTTGCAGTTTCAGTTGGGCTTAAGCCTGTGCACATACTCAGGTACTGTGACTGGACAGAAACCTGCAATGATTCACTAAGTCAGTCACATGAGAGGATTTTGACAAAGTGATTGCTATTTATGAGCCTAGACATATGCCTAGCCTAATAAGAACTTATAATTTTATTTATTGTTTTTCCTCTTGAGGAAGCTCGTAGTCAGCTCACAAGGACTCTATAGCATTACAGAGAAATCTGTGTAGTCTTCTGGAATAAGAATGCAGTATGTAAGAGGGAGTGAGTGAGTGCATGTGTGTCTGTTGTTCTTTTAAAAAAATCCCACAAACAAACAAAAAACGTACAGCTACTAGCAGTGCTGAAATTCTCCTGTGGATGAATAACACTGAGATAGTAAAGTCTTAATTTATTATATTTTACAAGTTTTTTTATATACTGACTTACAAAATGCTTGATTGCTGTGTGATTCTGAAGAAAAATGTACAGAATATTTTTGTCTGCATATAATTCGTATTATCCTTAGTCTTGCCAGAAATTGTAAAGCAAATTTATTATTCTTTATGTTAAAAGATTACCATAACTACAATACTGCGATGATGAAAATTGCTTTTCTGTTTACAGCCAGTGTTCAAGACCCTGCCAGGCCAAAAAATTGCAAGATTGGAGTTGGGAGGAGCTCTTAATACACCACAAGAGAAAATTTTTGTGGCTACAGGGTCAGAAGTTAGAGGTTTCACAAAAAGAGGGAAGCAATTTCTTTCATTTGAAACTAACCTCACGGAAAGCATCAAAGCTATGTATGTATGATATTTCAAATTTTTGTAACAGCTGTAGCAGATTGTTAGTTTATTTTATGAAATCCTTTTTTACCTTACTGTATGGTTGTAGGTAACACAAAGTGCCAGCCCAGCTTTAGTTTGTGCCGTGACATGTAGGAAGGAACTTAAAAAATCATGGTGAAGTTTAAAAAGTGTAGGGGGGCTTGGGAGGGGCCTGGAGGCACTCCCATCAGTGCAAATGCAGGTGAGGGGAGCTGGAGTTATGTCCATATACTCTTCCTGTAGGAGAACAGGAACAAAATTTTTATTTTTGTTTTTGAATCGTGTTGTAGGATGCTGCCATATATAAAACCAGCTTGAGAAGAATTAATATAATCAAAATTTATTAATGATGTTTCTATAAAGATACTTTTAGGGTTTTATGTGAAGACAAAATGGGAGCTATAGCTGTAGAAATCATGTTGTAGCTATATATCATCAAAATATATATAATCAAAATTTATTAATGACGTTTCTATAAAGATATTCTTAGGATTTTATGTGAAGACAAAGTAGGAAATACAGCTATAGAAATCATGTTACAGCTATAGAAAACGTGGTTTTAGCATTCATCAGAAACTTGTTTTTTAATAGCCAGGACAGCTTGTGAGGCCCACTAATGCCTTGAATCTGCAAGCGGTAGTGCATGCATATAGTAGGGCTAGAAGGCTGTCACTGCAACTATACAGGGAGAATGCTACAGGAAATGTTTTCTTTTTCTCAGGCATATTTCAGGAGCAGATCTCTTTCTGTGTGCGAGCTATATCTATAACCATTACTGCGACTGCAAAGACCAGCACTACTACCTATCAGGAGATAAAATCAATGATGTTCTCTGTCTTCCTGTAGATAAAGTGAACTGCATTACACCGGTACTTGCATGTCAGGATAGAGTCCTCAGAGTTTTACAGGTTAAAATACTTGCTTGTTTATGTTTTATGTATTGATACCACAGAGTTAGACTAATTCTTAAGGGTATCAGCACATCAGCATGTCTTAAACATCATAAGGATAAGTATATTGTGTCTTATATGGCAGCATTACCATCTATAATGCTGGTACTTTTTCTTTTTTAATGGAAAATCATGATTATAAACTTGCAAAGTGAGGATTAGTAAACCCACTATAAATAGGCTTTGGAATTCATAGGTGGAAGTAGATAACAAATTGGTCCCCTCTAACTAGAAGTGCTCATGTAAGGGAATTAAATGTGTAAGTCTTTATCAGTATGGAAATTCTTGCTCTCACAAATTACTGTTGCGACAAGTCTGAGTCGTTTAACAAATTTATTTGCTACACAAGTTTGCAGATTATTTTTAATAATATCACATTTCAAGAATCCTGTGTTTTATTTATATAAACTTCACCGTGTTTTGGCTGAGAAATGGTTCTCCCATATGTATTGGGAGTTTGTATAAGCATATCCCTTACTATTACTCATCATAATCTTTTCCTTATGCTTGTGGGGGTTTGGTTTGTGGTTGGTGTTTGGGGTTTTTTTGTTTTTGTTTTAGTTGGATTTTTGTTTTGTTTTCTACAACACTCATTCAAGATAGTTCTCTTTGCTCTTTAGGGATCTGATTTACTGTATGAAGTAGAGGTTCCTGGACCACCTACTGTTCTTGCTCTAAACAATGGAAATGGGGGTAACAAGATTTTGAATATACACATTACTAAATAATGTTATTTTACGATATTTTTAGATTTTATTGCTTGTACTTATTAATCATATTTTGCCTTGATTTCTAAGCTGATGTTAAAAATGCGGCAGAAAACTATGTGAAGTCATGTCTTACAAACAGATATATATACACACATATGACTGTTTTAGACAGTTCTAGATTCTATTCACAGGTAATTGAAAGCCTCTTACAAGACCAGTGAGATATAAGGTGGTCTCATTGTGTAAATACAAACTGGACTTTTGGGGGCCTTGTCAAAGTGCTGGGTTTGGGTTTCTCTTACACATGGATTCCCATAACTAGAATCGCTTGTTGCATCTGTCCGTGGATGGATGAGAATATTGAGTAGAGCTCACATAATCTAAAACTGTGGAAGGATCAAGCTTAAAATAGTTTGATCATCCTTCTTGCTGATCTGTTCTTACCTAACAGAAATCGCTTTAGTGTTTTAATCTGGTGCTTAATTTAGTTTCCATTAGATTGTGTGACAATGACATTCAGAGCTGGTTTGGAAAAGTAGTTCTTACTTGCTTAAGTCTTGGCACAACATTCACTATTGGATGCATGTTCGGAATGAATCCCTTTGTTTCTCTTCAGTAAAGGCAATTTAATAGCCTGTCTTTGCTGAAATTTGAAGTATTGGATTATGAATGGTTTTTAGGTAGAACTCCAGTGCAGGGGGGCATTCATACACAGAAGAAAGATAGCCATGAAGAAATTATCAGAACAGGTGCAGTTTTCATGTATTTGGTTTTGGTTTTAAAGCCTAACAGTTCTGTTACACAACACTAATGTTAGTATTTTCTTTTTCCATTGGGCTGTAGAGTGTAACTACACGCTACTTTCAAATCTTTTCAGTTGGTGTACTTGATTTTTATTAATTCTAAATTCAGTTTATGTGTTCAGGTGATTCTGGAGAAGAAATCGTGTATGGAACTTCTGATGGTAAACTGGGTCTTACTCAGATTACTGGTTCCAAGCCTATACCTAAGTGGGAAATTGGAAATGAAAAAAAGAGAGGAGGTATGTGGCTCAGTCTCTCACTCTTTAGCTTTCCAGCACATCTGAGGCATTATTGCAAGTATAACAATCAGGAAATCTTATTCATGGATACTTTGGGGGCATATTGTAATTATGTCAGTATGCAATACTAGTATGAGTAAGCTCTCTTTCGTTCTTCTGATTTTCTTACAAATAATTCTAATCACTTTGTCTTGCTTTGGGTTTTCTGTTCATATTATTTCCAGTACTTTAGTATGCTTTTGGTTTTACAGTATTTTTAAAGTGGCATTTGTAAAACAGTGTTGATTCATATATGATTACTTGAGGCTTTTATCATTTTGGTGACTATTTCTAAGTGTAAATGTACCTGCCAGATTTTTTCAGATGTTCAGTGGTCTTCAAGTCTCTTCAGAGGGAAGGTTAGCATCTTCCCTGCAAGACTTTTTTTTTTCCTTCTTTTTTTTAAAAAAAGCCATTATAAGGGGTTTTGTCTGAAGAGGGAATAAGGCTTTCATTAAAGCTTCACGGTGAGGCTTAACTGATCAGAGCACAGTACAACACTTTCCCTGTTTTAGCCTTGGTATGCTCCTTCTGCAGCATGTATTAGCTCATACTCCTTTGTAAAGCAGAAGACCAGGAATAATATATTTTTTTGTAATTATTTTATAAAAGCTATCCCTAAATTAATTTCTTAAAATGCTTCCTAGCATGTCCTTGCTCTTCATATGGAATATGAAGGAGTCATAGAAATTCCATCTCATTTTTCATATTAATTCGTGTACAAACTCTCTCACTGATTTTTCCTTCTTTTAGACCCTACCTGTCTTTCCTGTGCAAACACGATTAGTTGTCATAATAGGCTGGTTCCACATGTGCTAGTAGTGGGCTTGTCCACTAACATGTCAAGTAGCAGTACCCAGTCCGGGTCTGGCTCAAATCAGAACCCTCTTCTTGTTGCCTTAGCCAGAATTCATAGTAATCCATTTACCAGTAGCTCTAAGTCCATTCTGGGAAACAAAGAATGCTTGCTTCTTCAACTGGCAAAGTTACTGTAGCGTGGACAGACAAATAGTTCATCTGGGGAAATGTTTGACAAGGGAGGGGTGGGTTAAACCCCTCAAAAGTAAGCTGTTTGAACATCAGAGGGTGTCTCTGTTCAGTGCTTTTCACCAAGGGAACTGTAGGGTAAATTGGTTGCTGTAAAACCCGCTGTACAATCTTGAACCTCAGGCTCGGGTGAGAGACTTCAGCCCTCTAGTGGTCTCATCCCGAAATAGCGTTAATAAAACCTTAAAAGCCGACCAAGAATCTCTTTCAATGTAACTGAATGTGCCCTGTGTATTATTGGGTCATAAACGAATAAAGGTCGAGTAAACTGCGTTGTTTTCCTTTTTTTAGGTATCTTATGTATTGATAGTTTTGACATTCTGGGAGATGGAGTTAAAGAATTACTTGTGGGACGAGATGATGGAGTGCTAGAAATCTATAACTTTGAGAGTGCAGATGATCCTGTCCTCCGATATGATCATGTAAGCCCACATTCATCACGCTCTTCTTTGCTGGCAAAATGAATTTTTTAAAAAAACCTATCTTTCAAAATTTAAAGTATTTACGAGATCATTATACTAAAATGAGCTCTGTAATGATGACGATATGAATGTCAAAGCAGTATCCTAATATTTAAGAACCAGAAAGTAAAATAGTCCTGATTTGAGCAAAAATC
Source organism: Strix uralensis (assembly GCF_047716275.1). NCBI lineage: Eukaryota > Metazoa > Chordata > Aves > Strigiformes > Strigidae > Strix > Strix uralensis. The sequence continues at coordinate 71,130,258 of NC_133975.1, read as the reverse complement.
AAAGTAGTGTAGAGGGTATGTTAAAGTTCTGGCTCTGTTGACTACTTAAGTCTCTCCTAGGGGAAACCTAATACAGTGCTTCTCTCCCAGTGAAAAAACAACCCCATGTTGTGTATAGCCTGTATTTTACATGTAAAATTATAAATGTAAGCTGTCAGGACTTTACTGGGGGTAATTACTTTGGGTATGAATTGTTTAAAAAGAGTAGATTTGAACCAATCGCAATTATTTCCACCTTCAGTCAGATTGCTAATTCCTGCTTGAAAAATATTGTCCATCAGTGTTTTGCTTTAAACTGCTTTTGAATGTCTTTGTTATGCAGAGTAGAATTGGAATGGCTTGTTAAAGCACCCCGATTTAGCTGTGATAGTCACCAGCTAGTTTACTCTTTTGTAGATCTAGATGATGTGCCTCTATGTAGGTGTTTTGTGATGCAGGTGAAGGGAGGAGTGCAACCCTTAAAACCCTCCCAAAACCTCCACATTTCTAAGATGAGTGCAGTGATATTTCCCTTTGCTTGAATGTATTTATTTCAAGGCTTTGTCAGAGAGCATCGCATCAATCCAGGGCGGCTGTGTAGGAAAAGATGGGTATGATGAAATTTTAGCATCCACATATTCAGGTAAGCTTCATATCATTTACTCAGTAAATGTTGCATATGGCGATATGATAAAAATGGAGCAGGCTATGTTGGTAGTGCAGCTCACATCTCTTAAAAGTTTTGTGCTGATTGGGACCAGGATAATATTTTGTTGAAAAGATCTCTTCTAATGTAATACTTACACTTTAAAAAAAAAGTTTCCTACACTTAAACTATGTTTTTATATTTTAAGATATTAATAATGTGTTCTGCTGTGTAACACAGTGGCTGGTTATTCTCTGGTGTAGACTGCTGCCTGACTGATGAAATAATGAATATGTCTGAAGGAATTTTTTTCTTTGGCATTAAAAATATTGACAGACATGCTTTTTTTGTTTGTTTTCCCATCTTTTACGTAATTCCTTCCTTTTCAGCTTCACAGGGCTTTAAATGGGGTTGATTTTACTTTTAGTAAAAAATAAAGCTTCCCCATGTGAGGTGTCTCAGCATCCCCTCTGTAGGATTTGAGTTACTGGCCTGACTGTCACAGAGGCCATGATAAACATGCTGCATATGTTAACTGCTGGGAGCTAAAATACTGCTAATTCTCTATCTTTGGTTATCTTCAGTGCTAAAAACTCAGCCTACTGAAACCTCTCATATTTAAAGTCATGTATTCTGTCAAGATACAATTCTCAGTCAGTTATTGAGAAGTAACGGTGTTCAAGTACCTCTTTTAAATAGTCTTTGGATGATTAAAAGACTCTTACACCTCACCTGATATGAATTGTTTTGGTATGACAGGCTGCAGCAATACTGTGGCCAAAGTACTTTGTGGCTTCTTTTAGTGGGAATGTTATAAAGTCCCATGAATCATAGAAGAAAGAAAAAAGCGAAAGTCCACGTTCACCTGTGGGTTTTCAAAGGGAAACTCTGGTAGGATGTGCAGTAGACTGAGTTTGGCATATTTTGGCAGATCAGGAAAAGTAGTGCTTAGAGCACTAAAAGCTGTATTTGAAGCCTGGCAGCGTAGGACTTCTGTGGATTTTTTTAAAGTTCATGCTCCATTACTGGGCCTTCTTGGTACCTGAAGTAGATAGCTAAGGAACGTGAAAGACTGTGGACATGTCAGCTTTTATGGTGCATTTTATAATAATGCTATCTTACTGTTTGCATGCATTATATGAGGTAACTAGAGCTGTAAGCACCCATTCAAGTCTGCATATCATACCTGAGGTGTCAGGATGTAGTCAGTTAGTGTTTGCTTTAATAAGTAAATGTAATTAAGTAAACAAAAAGGTGATTTTTTTTTTTCCCGCTTCAACCAGCAGCATTTAGTCTCAAAGCACACTGTGCAACATACAGTTTGCTATAAACACATTGCACAGCTTTTTTTGGTTCTGTTTTCACCTATAGTCCTGTCAATTATTAAAGGTTTTGTCAGAGAAACAGAGGTGGGAAAAAATTGAAGCACTCAGTTAAAAACTGCCACAGAGGGATTCATTGCTCGAAGTACTTAATGAAAAAGGATAAGTAATGTTTTCCAATCTGTAAGTTAAGAATGAAACCCATAAAAAGTCATGCTCAGTGTCTAGATTAATCCTCCAAAGAAAGGATTAAATTAAAGTCTTGATTCTCTCTACCCAGTATCTGGAACAAACATCGCTCGACACGTACAAAAGCTGAGTGTAGACTTTTCTTTAGAGCTTTTAAGGAATATAAACTTCATATATTGGTTTAGGCTGGCTGACAGGACTGACTACAGAACCTGTCCATAGAGAAGGTGAAGAACTAAAATTAAGTCAAGAAATGCAGAGCAAGATTTCATCCTTAAGGTAATTGCACTAGAAAGAAATTTAAATGGAAGAACTGAAATGTTAAAAGCTGAAACATCATCTTTCCTTCCTATCTCACTGGATTTTCTGTATCATTAATGTATCTAGAAGTAGAATCAAGCATTTTCAAAGTAGAAATGAACAGCAGCCTCATTTCACAGTCTCTTTCTGTCTTGCCTTCACACGATGATGTTTTAATGCCTTCTTCCTCAGTATCAGCAAGATAAGATGCCCTTCTTCCATGCTGCTTATAGCTTCTAAATGATGGGAGAAAAGTAATCACTAGCATATAATTCAAAATGCTTTGTACTCTTGAAGGAAAAAAGTTGTCCTTTCCCATCACTTGGAAATCTCTTTTGGCAAGGTACAGTAGAATCTACATTTTCATGTGATACAGTTAATATTTTATCTTTTCTATGTATGTGGAAGGGGAGTCACCAGCCCCTTCTGGTTGGAGAATTGTGAACAGAAGATAAACATGATTGCCTTGCAAGCCTAATCTACCTAATTTCTAGGGCAGCTTTTATAGTTGTGGGGTTTTTTTTTTAAGACATTATATGCGGTTTCCATTTTCTAGGAATGAATTGGAACACTTACAGATGAAAGTACTTCAGGAACGTGAAAAATACCAGCAGTCTTCTCAGTCCAGTACTGCTGTTTCATCAGTACCTGCATTTAGTGTGAATGATAAGTTTACATTAAATAAGGACGATGCTAGCTACAGCCTCATCTTGGAGGTGCAGACAGCTATAGACAATGTTCTGGTACAGGTGAGTGTGGGTTTGTTCTTGTTGGCTTTCTTGATGTACAAATAGAACATTCAGAGACTTTCTAGTTGAAAAAGCTGAGTTATAGTATCTTAAATGTATGGGGTTTTAAATGTCTGAATTGTTCTAAGAGGGAATCAAAGTGTATAGCCTGGCAATGTTTAAGTCACTATTGTAAATGCTTGTTAGGGAACAAATACAACTTAAACCTTTATTGAACAGAGGAACATTGCACTACCAAAATAGACCAAAATCCTTGCTGTACAGCAGATTTCTATAACTTTTGTGTTTGCTTTTGCATGTCCCTCTTTATTTAAACAGTAATTAACTCACTAAATCTTAACTGAGGTGCAGATTCTTGCTCGCCAGTTTACCCTGTGTAGTGGAAAAGTGATTTTAGAATGGTATGGGCACCCGTGCACTTTCAGTGTGGAACAGCATTTGATTTGTGTGCAATTGGTCATAAATAGTCCTGCCAAGTAGAGCAACCTTAATTGGTTATTCCTCCTAGTGCATCAGCTGGAATTAATATTATCTTTGGTAGTCAGAAAGAGGAGTGGTACTGAATTACCTTCTTTTGGGATATGCGTGGGGAGAAAAATTTGACAAGGAGAAATTTGTGAGGTGAATTTGCCATAACAAATGGGACAGAACTACTGTAGAATTTTACTCTTTTCTTAATAAAAATTTTATTTTTATTAAGGATGTTATTAGAGCAATGGTAAGATACAGCTAATTTGCAGCTCTATAGTATCTACTGTTTCCATAGCTAAGTGACTAGCCCTGAACTTAATGTAGAGTTTAGAATTTATGGCTTTTTCTTTAAAGAAATATAAAGCAGTATCTGGTATTCTTCTGCTGTGAGGAAACAATAAAATTGTTTTAAAAATATTTTTTTGGAAGTATGTTGCATATTTATCAATGATTCCTGACGCTTCTGTGAAGTTATAAAGCAGTACCAAGTCAAGTAATTAATCATTCTAATACTCTTTAATCTCATTTTTAAAACAGCGTTAGATTTAATTCTAGTGAAAACACATTTGGATTAGAAGTGGTCTGTGTCGAAAGTGTTACTGTAAGTAAAAGGATCATTAATAATTATGTAATACGATCCTTGGTTTCTTGAATTAATATTGTAATCCCCCTATTAAAATAGGGAAACACTTCAGTTGTGACTATACTTCATGCATATGAATGAAGTATACTTTCATGTCTGAAAGATGTGAATATACCTTCATGTCTGAAAGATCTTGTACATCTTACACTGAAGTTGTTGTAAGCCAGTCACACAAGAGTTCAGGACTCCATAACAGAATAAGAGAAAGATCATCACGTTATTCTGGGATTAAGTAGTAAACTGTGTGTCTGTTAGGCTTTTAACTCTTGGCTGAAGCAATCGTTGCCTCTCCCTTATTAAAATAATTGATGACAGTTAAATGCACTGGAAACTACTCAGGAACTTAAGCTCTTTACTCTTCCTTCCTCTCATGTTCCGCAGAGTGACGTCCCAATAGACTTGCTGGATGTGGATAAAAATTCTGCTGTTGTTAGTTTTAGCAGCTGTGATTCTGAGGTAAGTGAAACAAAGGAGATTATATTTGTAGAGATTGCATGATGAAAGCTCTTAATACTGGATTTATATATTTGTAATTTTAAATATATTCAGTTTAAACTACTTATTTGGTAATTTTGAAGAGCTCAGCTTCATTGGAGGTACTGCAGAATTAGGAGTTAGTGGAAGGTCCTGACATAAGGTAAAGGATCTGAGAGCAACTGCTCTCTTGGGTTTTTTTCCTGCCTGACCAGGAATGTGAAAGACACATTCAGTACTGCTGTATTCTCTGGATTTGCCAGATTTACTTCAGAGTACTTGAGGGTAAAGAACATTGTATTTCTTACTTAGTTCATCTCTTAAAAATCACTTTAGAACATGAAAAATCTGCTGTGTGGGTATTCATATGTTTAAGTGCATTTTTTATATAATAATTGTAAACGTCAATACTTATAAAATTACTAATGATGCTTAGGGCCAGGAGGAAAATCCAGAAACTACCTTAGCATTATGAAAATTTTCTGTGAAGTCTTTTTTCTTGTAATGGTCCTCTAAGTATTTTAGTTTTAAGAAATTTGAACTACATTGGTCTACCCTGGAGCTTTCAGAAATCAACCTTTTATTTTAAGTTTCTTGTAATTTATAATGATTAATTTAGGGGGGGTTTTGGTGTATTTTCTTACTGATCTTACTTCAGTTTTTGGATCTTGGACTAATACTTCAGATGAGTGGGGCAGGCTGATGTTCATTCTTCAGATGAAAAGTAGATACCGATGTAATTTTTATGGTGGTATTAAAGAGTATAAGAGGCTTCAGTTGATTTCTCCTTATATAGAGATTTTTTTAAAATTCTACCATAATTAAAATTAATTGGAATATTCAAGGGAACCAAAGATTACTTTTTTGTATTTAACTTTTGTAAAATAGCTGTACATAAATAGCAAAAACTTTACTGTACATGCCTACGGTTAAAACAGAGCAGTAGAACTTTTCTGAATCCACAGACGTGTTTTGTATTATTTTCCTGTTTTTTTTGCTGTTTACAGCCAAATAGCAACTTTCTTCTTGCAACTTACCGATGCCAAGCAAATACTACGAGACTTGAACTTAAGGTAAAATGCTTCAAATAAAAGCAGTGGGAAAATCACAGGTTGTGAAAATACTTGATTCTGGAGAGAGTGTGTGGAACTTGGAGAGAGGTGTGGGAGAGAAGGTTCTGGCACAGTTTGTCCTCGGAAGTGTTTGAAGGAAGTTACACTGGGAAGTAACCAGGGAATGTAGACGGGATTTGTATTTTGGAGAGGAAGCAAATCCAGTCATTCCATGCTTATTATACTAAAGGCATGTGGATGATTTTTTAATGATCCACCAAATTCACACATTTTGTGGCTACAACCAGGGGGAATAATGAAGGAAATCATAATTAGGAAAATCCTCAACATGCACACTGGCTCTAGGTTTTCTCTTTATGTAGTTGCCTAACACTGCAGCCTCCTAATCTGATACGTGTTTATTTATCTAAAACTCTCAAGTCAAAAGATTATCATTAGAAATTTAAGCCTGTGTAAGATGTATCAAATACGGGGAAGTTGGAGGTGGTTATCCTTTTTTTTGGTGAGTTTGCAATAATGGACTTAGTGTGCAGAATTAAGACTCTTATTTCCCAGGTCCCCCTCTTAAGAAATGCTCTTTGTGTGCTTATGGGTTCTGAGCAGGTCGCTTTATCTCCCTGTGTCTCAATTCTCTTATTTTAATTTAGGAATATGACCCTGGCCACCTTTAATATTAAAAATACTAGGTAAAGTGTAAGTGACACAAGAAAAATGAATCAAATGCATTCATGATACACAAAAAGAGGGTGGGTTTTTTCAGTCTCCCACTAAAAACATTTATAAACTTGCTGTTGTGTGTCGTCATAGTGCAGTGTGTCATTGGAACACTATACTGTCACTCTTGCGTTTGGATCCTGATGTGATGGATTCGATCTGTGCAGGTTCTGCTGCCACCTTGCTGCCATCCATTGAGGATCTCCAGTGTTTTACACCTGCCATGTGGAGCTGGTTCTCTTCTTGTATTTCATCTATGCGCATGCAGGCAATACAACTTTTAAGTCTCGGTGATTTTATTTCCAAAGAGAACTCTTTTCTAACTTATTTTTATTGAAAACATTGAAGTCGGTATCTTCCTGCCAAACACTGCTTTTTCAGTTCTGAGACCCTATAAAATAGGGTACATAGTCAAGGTTATAAAGCAAAGCTGTACTTGAACTCCAGTCTGCTCTTTTTGTTGTATAAAGCTGTTCCAGTAGCTCTTCTGCCTACTTTGATGGCTGTGTTGTGCTGTAGGTGGGACACTCCCGTTTCTTGTCGATGCTGTGTGAGTGGGAGAATTCTTAGTGCAGTCAGTGTAGCTGGTCTCAACAGAGGAGTGCCTGATGCATTGCTGAGTCCTCAGAGGTGTGGAGAGTGCGTACTGTGTCTTGAATGTGTTGGTGCATCCTGCCTGTTGGGTATTCTGAGACTTGAACTTAAATCTGGCTTTTCTTTTTCAAAAATAGCTCAGGAAGAACTTTGATTGTTATAAAAGGATGAACACATACTTTGAAATTCAATTTACTCTTTTAAATTCTTTGATGTATTCTTTGCTGCCAACTGCTACAGAATGTATTTTTTCCTTAATTAAAAAAAAAAAAAGTAATGGGGCCACTGAAAAATTAGAAGCAAGTTAAGACTTTTTATTTTAACTGATCAGAAAGTAAGTTAGTGGGTTTTATTTTCTTAATATTTCATTCATCTAATACAGCAGCACTTAATTGGACACTACATCCAGTTTTAAAACATTCTTGATCTGCTCTATTTATAGTGGCACTATCAAGTCAATATAGTAATCTAAATATTCTTGAAGTACTACAGTCTTTCTTTAACATATTTTGAATACCCGATTTTCCAAATCATGGTAAATTAATCTTTTCCCTTTTGTTCTTTTTTGTGGGTTCTGCTTTTATTGTTGCAGGTTCGATCGATTGAAGGACAGTATGGGATGCTTCAAGCATATGTAACTCCAAGAATTCAACCAAAAACCTGCCAAGTTCATCAATATCAAATTAAACCGCTTTCACTTCATCAGAGAACTCATTCTGTTGACCATGACAGGTATTTGCAAAGAACAATCAATGCCTTTTTCTCTTGAAAAACTGACACAATCCAGTTGAAACACCATTTACTCTTAAGTATGTCATTTCCAACTCCTAACTGACAATTTTGAGCCTGTAGTTCCATTTTATGTTTTTTTCTGACAGAAAATGCGGATTTAATGAGTTCTTGCTTTCCTTGCCATTCTTTATCCTTGTGTTCAGGTTATTTTTCATTTTACTGACCTGCGTTATAGTGCAGCCCCATGTGTTAGTAGGGCTGAGGGTGTGGTAGAAAGGAAACTCTCCTCTGTTAGTAACCGCAGTCTTTTCAGTTTCAGCCTCATTCTCCTCTCCACCCTTTTAATGTAATTCTTTCCCACAGCTAATTTGGCTCCAAATCTGAGCCAAGGCTTCTTTTGCCCCTTATCTCTCTGTTAGGAACCTACAATTTTATGCAATTTCTACTTGATTTTTCCCCACCCTCAATTAACATACTGTATTGCCACCAAGGTATTGCTTGCTTCGAAACAAAACTGAAGGATTGAATGAATGATACCAAATGATTTTACTCAATGTGCAAATAACCTGCATTATGCCTTGTTCTTGACAGAAATGCTATGTCTGGGATTTACAGCATGGGAGACTGCTGAGGCTCTTAGTCATATTTGCTGTTTGTCATAAGTTTCAGGTTTAACAACTTGAAATGGGATACATCAAAAACTTCCAACTAGTTCCTTATCCAGTTCTGACATGCCTACTAAGAGATAAAACTTGAATGTACGCATAACTTTTTGTCTTGAAATACAGAAAAGTAGCTGTAATCTGCAATATGTAATGACTTGGTGAGATACTTGACTTTTTACAGGGTGTTGATTAAAAGGAAACCACCATGTGGAACTAAACTTTTTTTCATACAGATAAGCAGTGCGCTCAACAGTGCTTCTCCTTCATAGCTGTTAACTTTTTTTTTTTTTAAATTTCATAATGTCACAGACCCGTGAATACACTGACACTCAAAGGCCAGTTCAGTTTTGCTGAAATTCACTCGTGGGTTGTGTTTTGCTTGCCTGAGGTGCCTGAAAAGACTCCCGCTGGAGAGAGTATCACCTTTTATTTTCAGAACACCTTCCTGGGTACACAGCTTGAAAGTACTTACAGGTAAGATACAATTACTAAAACACAGTGTGACTTTGCAGGGTCTTTTGTGTTTTTCATTCTTGACCAGTCTGCAGGTACTATTTCATACACATATTACAGGTCCCCTCTCCACCCCCAGCCCCATCAAAATTCCCATTAAAGAGAACAGGAATCTTTTTTAAAAAGGATTGTCAAACGTTACCAGGGGTGAACACCATCCAGTAATGATGAGATCTGTAACTTCAATCAGGTTTCTCTTGAAGTTGGTCCAAAACCCAAAATTGCCAGGGAGAAAAGGCTTGATATATTTTCAAGAAGATGACTTGCTTTTAGAATTTAACGAAGATAGCTAACTAATATAGTGAAATTATTGTGGAATGCCTATTGCTTTCTAACTTCCTTTTTTTTGTATTGAGCAGAAATAACTTAAAAGGCATTTAATACTCCTGCAAACAAAAATGTGATAAGCATTAAGCTGAAAACCTTTTTCTACAATTTATACTAAGAAATTATTATTTCTGTATTCAAGATTAATACTCTGTTCTGAAATTAATTAGTTATATCTTCCTTCAGCAAATTATATACATTCACCTGAAAATGGAACCGTAAAGTGGGGAGAAAGTAATTGTAACATACAGATTGCAGCCTGCTCCCAGCCTACTTGTACGTGTTGTCTACTCATAATGTAGAAAACTGTTGGGTGGAAATTTTTTGGAGGGGAGAGTGGTTTTTGTCCCTTATGGTATTGAAGCTTGCTGTTTGGCTTCAAGGTATCACAATGATAAAACTTAGGAGGAATGAATACAGGCAGAAATCTTACTTGTAAGACTACTTTGTGCCATACAGTAAAGATAACTGCTTTGTATAGCTGAGACTTGTGACTACTGTGTTGTCTTATTTACTGGAACAAACTGTTCTTTGTCAAGATTACACTGGGAAGGCGGGAATATCATAGGTGTGTATACAGCCACCTGATATATAGAGAGTCATTATGACCTTTATAGAGGTTTCTCTCTTTGATTTGGGCGTTAATTTACAGGCCTTCTATTTTAACGTAGGGACAAATCTAATGCATGCCCGTGTGTTCAAGTTTGTTCATTTAAAGTTTTTCTTCCTTTCCAGAAAAGGTGAGGGATGTTTTAAGTCTGACAACATTTCTACAATATCCATCCTAAAAGATGTGCTTTCCAAAGAAGCCACTAAAAGGAAGATTAATCTCAACATATCATATGGTAAAACTTTCTTCTCTATTTTCTTGTCCTTGACTTCATTTTATATTCTTATAAATGGAATATGTACTATTCACTTGCTTGTTGGATTTTTTTTGACTCCCTGCTAGACATAAATGAAGAATCTGTGAGGCACACATTGAAGCTTATCCACCCTAAATTAGAGTATCAGCAGCTGTTGGCCAAGAAGGTTCACTTAATAGATGCTTTGAGAGTAAGTATCTGGACTCCATGGAAGGGTTTTGGGGGGATTATGTTGTCAGATATCAGGCTGTAGGGCTCAAGTCGGATGTGTGTCATACTGGTATCTGTTCTGTTCCTGTTCCCAGGACGTGTATTTTAATTATCGAGGAGAACAGACTTCTTTTCAAGGAAGATTCCCATTTGTACTATATAACTAGTGAATAACATGTAGGATTACTGACTGATGTTGAGGATGCTTAAATCAGATGGAAGGCGGCAGCCAGCTTTATCATCTAATGTTCTCTTTTTGCCTGCTGTTATTTTCCAGTTCCTTCTTTGTCTCTTTCTACTAATCTTTAAAAGTTTTTTAGATCTGGGGATGATCATCCAGGCCAGGTGTGACTTCCTTGCTTTGGAACTTCATCCCAGCGTGTCATATTTTTTGAATTACCTGCTTTTTTAATCTTTTGCTTAATACCCTCCTCAGCAGTTAGACTGGGAGGTACCAGTTAGGCAGCTTGCCTCAGTTCTCGGACATTTTCCAATAGCCAGGATTATACTGTCCAAAACTTGCTATCTTCTCTTTTGGTATTTTTTTTTGAGGGGGAGGGGAGATGAAAATGGATAACTGATTCTTTCTTGTCCTTTGGGGGAGTCAAATACTAGTTGTCAGAACTACTCTTTATCTAGTAGAAAAATTGACTACCAATGAGAATAGTGTGTATCTTTTGTTGTTACCAAAATTATTTTGCTTGGGCTTGATTTGGCAGACTGGGGAGGTAGAGTATAATAGACAATTTATTCTTAATGCTTGTTATATTTGTGCAATAATAATGATGTTGCACATCTTGCTTGTTTCAGGCTTTTTTTTAGGCAGCAAATCTTTTGTTGATGAATTTTTTTGTCACTCATTTTTTGCATAACTTATTCATAGGCAGTAAAATAATGGGATGATTGATGAAAGCTGTTATCCCAGCGGACTCATGACGCGTAGCACAATTACCTTTCGTCTAGAAAAGAACAGTCTCAGTGGGAGTTAAAAAGATCTGTACTATTGACCTTCTTAAATTGGTCTGACGGTAGACTGGGGCATTTCAGAAGAGGTCTTTAAAACTTTTTGCTGTCACAAATTGAGTGATACTTTCGGAGTTTACTTTTACTTTCAGACTTTAGCATGCATTACACTTTCTAGGAATTTACTTATTCTAAAAATGAAGATGTGGTGAAAGCTGTGAGCCTTCATTCGGCTTGATTCTGTGGGGGCTGGGCTGTGGCCTGGTCCTGCTCTGGCAGTACTCAGGGCTGGAAGCTGTAACACACAGGATTTTGAGAATCTGGTCTATGAAGTGGCAAGTAACATCTGGCATTTCATTAGAAGACCAGAAAACAAGGCACTTTGAAAATAACTCTTGCTAATTTAGAAGGGGATTGTCTTGTCTCTGAAGTACTTCCTCCTGTCAGATCCAAACTTAATTTCATCTTACTTTTATGCTCTTATGATGCTTAACTGCTGTTAATTCTGATGATTTAAAATGTCTTTGAGGAGTTACAAGTTCATGAAGGAAATGTGGACTTCCTGCTACCAAAATACCGCAGCATTTTGGAAGAGGCAGATCAGCTGCTTGAGGAATACAAGAGACAACCTGCGCATCTCGAGAGACTTTATGGTTTGTTGATCAATTCAACTTCTTACTTAAATGCAACTTAACCTCCAGAGGGTATGCTGGACATGACTGAAATAGTTGTGAAGTCAGTATGAGCTGAAGTGATTTGATAAGTGGGTATGCTTGGGTAGCGTCAGGACAATAGGTATGTAAGTATGTCTGTCTGTTTGGTCATACAGCCAAGGCTGCATATTTACATAGTGATTTTGATCATAAAAAACGGAAGTTCAAGGTGAGGCGGTAAAACATAGCACATACTGAAAATGGCTTGTTTGTATGCCACTACAAACTTTGAGTAACTCTCTAAAGAACTGTGCACCTGAGAATTTCTAAAGTTGATTTGGCATCACAAAGCATATCACTGAGAATGAAAATACCAGGATTATTTGTAAGTGACTTTTCTACTTTTTGTTTAATAGACAGCTTCTTATAGTCGGACGATCCTTGTCTTTATGGATGTGATCAAGAATCATATTCAAATTCAGGATGGTGTTTAACATATACAAGTTAAATGAGTGACTAGATTGTTACAGAACATCAGAAAACAGAGAAATGCCCATGGGGTGGGAAGGGAGACTCATAGATCATCTAATTTAGTGAATGAAATTCTGTAACCTTCTCTGATGTTCCCTGTACAGCTTTCAGCTCAGAGAGTCTCTGCCAGACACCAGCTTTAACAAGCTACATATATATGTACATATATATATGTATAGCATAAGCAGAGTCCTGTGGTAGTTCCTCTCGTTCTAGTGTTTCAGATGTAGGTAGTTCTAAGGCAGAAATACACACTTTGGAATGAAGCTGGAATCTGGGCTGTTGTAACAGCATTTTGGGTTTGTTTAAAAGTAAATAATTATTTAAAACATGAAGTTTAAAGAGTCTTGTTTCTAAACCCAGAATTAACTAAGTAGTTGGTACATAATAATGAGTTAAAAGGAGAGATACCTCATGATGAAAACAAGGCAAATAATAAGTCCTGGGATTTTACCTTTGCAGGTATGATCACGGATCTCTTCATAGATAAATTTAAATTTAAAGGCACCAATGTGAAAACTAAAGTTCCTCTTCTTCTGGAAATTCTGGATGGCTGTGATCAAGATGGACTAATTGCTTTTTTTGAGGCTGCAGCCTGACAAGGAAAAAGCAGAGTAATTTTTCTTCTTTATTTTTGTTGGGTTTTTTAATCAAGGCAGTTCAATATTGAGTCCAAAACACTTAAGAAAAACACTTTTACTCTTTTGTTCTACTGTCAGCCTGTCAACTTCATATGTACCATTGTGTACGTTAAATGCACGCGGGGTTTCTCTGTACATAATGTTCTTTATGGCTAAAGAAAACTTAGCTGTAAATACCAAAAGCCCTTTGTGCAGAAGTGGTTTTGGTACTGTTCAGGCCTCCGTGCAGTAGTGCTCTGTTCTCCGGGTGTAAGAATGTGTGGAGAAACTGGTTTTCAGAGAATTAACCAGAGGTAGAAGAAATTTTTGTGGTAAGCTATGCATAGTGATGATATTTGCCTGCTGCAAGGAGAAAGGGGTATGGGAATTGCATCAGAGTTGATGTAGCTGCTGTGTGCGTAGAAGGGGGAGAGGTCTTTGAATTTTAAGCTGGGTCCAGCTCCCTTTGAAGCTAAACCTTAGCTCTTGTTCAGAGTGGATGGCATTAAACTTCCTCCGTGCTTCTCCTAAGTCTCTGTTATTCATTTCAAAACTCCACCTTCCTTCTGCCTCATTTTTATTTAAAATTGCAAGAGCCGAACTAGCCTCTGGAAGCAGAGCCTTGTTCACACGTGAAGTAAAAAAGAATAAACCGACTCCATGAGGCGGAAAGACACATTTCCCCGTGGGGCAGCGCGAGACCTCTCCCTCCCTCCCTCCCTCCCTCCCTCCTTCCCTCCTTCCCTCCTTCCTTCCTTCCCTCCGCTGGGCAGGAGCGGGGTGTGCCGGCCTGGGTCGGCCAAAGCCGCGCTACCGGCACGTTCTCACACAGAGGCGCCCTCCCCTCCCCTGCTCTCCCTTCCCCTCCCCTGCCCGCCGCCGCCCACGCAGCTCCGCCCCGCGCCTGCGTCCCCGGCAGGGCCCCGCCACCTCCCGCCCGCCAGGCCCCGCCCCCTGGCGCTGGCCCCGCCCCCGCCCGCCACGCCCGCTTTGGCCCCTGCCGCCGCCCGTAGGCCGCGTGACGCGCCGCGGCCCCGCGCCCTCATTGGCCGATTCAATAGTCGCGGGCTACTTGAACGGCGAGAGCGGCGCCGCGGCGCGAGACTCGGTGGCCGCCGGCACGAGTCGCGCCCATCCCCCGCCCGGCGGCGCCTCCCGTCCCCGTCCCGTCCCCGTCCTCCGGCGCTGCCGCCACCCGCGGCCGCGACCATGTTGGCGGGGCAGGAGAACCAGGAGAACGTCCCTCCGGGCGGCAAAGCCCCGCCACCCACCGCCGCCGGCCCCCGCGTGGTGCTGGGGCTGCTGCGGGGCGCCCAGCAGCGGCCCGGCATCCCGCCGCAGGTGAGGGGGGGCGCGGCGGGCCCGGGGCGGCGCGGGAGGAGGAGGTGGGAGGCGGGGGCGCCATCTTGGGGCAGCGGGAGCTGTCAGCGGCGGCGGCGGCTGTCAGCGGCGGGGCCGGGCTCTCGGCGGCGCTGACGGGCCGCTCTCCCCGCAGGCGGCGCGGGGCGGCGGTGAGGGCCATGGCGCGGCGGGGCGGCCGGTCGGCGGGCAGCAGCCCTTCGCCATCCATGTGGACGAGCCGGACGGGAAGCAGCAGCGGCGGCGGGGCGACCCGGCGACCCAGAAGGAGGAGGCGGCGGCGGCGCTGGGGCTGCGTGCGGCCGTCTGCGCCCTGGGTGAGCGGCGGCCCCTGGCGCCCCTGGGCAACGCCATGGAGCTGAGCTTCGGTACGTGACACCCACCCCCCCGGTGCTCCGACAGCCCCCGAGCGGGCCCTGCCCGGGGCCCGGCTGGAGGCCCTGCCGGCCGAGCTGCGCGGCCGCTGGGAGGGCGGCGCTGCCCCGGGGCCTTGGTGCGCGCCTGGGGGCCCCGGCCCGGCCCCGGGCGGTGCCCGAGCCTGCAGGGCGGTGAGCTGGGTTGTGCCGAGGTGTGCCCTGGGGAGCGATTTCCAGAGCAAACCGGAGCAGAACTGCAGGTCCTGAAACTGTTCTGGACAGACTGGTTTGGTTCGACTCAGAAGGTACCTTTTCAGCTACTGAAACTGATTTGGTTCCTTTGAGCCTGCCATTACCGTACAACAGGTTTTTCAATGGTTTCAACTGGTTTTCAATCCAGCTGAGCTATCGGTTCCTTGAGCCTCTACACTCCTCTACACTTCCATTCCCTCCTCTTTGTGGGTAGTTTTATGCACGAGAGAAACCAGGTTACAGGCAAGTGCCCTTGCCCTTAAGGTCTCACCCTAGGCTTACCATTGTAGAGTTAGAAGGGGACTTGACTCAGGCAGATCCTCAGCCTTAATAGGCTTTTCTCCCAGTGAATAGCCTGTACTGGTGTAAGTGTTTTGAGCTCTTCCCAGTACGTAAGAAATGGGAGCTGTCAGATCCATCTTCTGTAACACGCGTGTGAATATGAGGGCTGATTTCATCATGGTCCACTTCTGCAGTCTACCAAAAGCTCTGGTACGCCAGCCCCGTTCTGAGCTGCAGTAGTTAAGCTTACAGGAGTCACATCTGTGTAACAAGGTAACACAGGATGCCCTGAGCACTACATGACTGCAAAAGAGTTTCCCATCCCTTTATTCTTAGGGGGGAGAAAGGGGAACGGGAAGCTCCCTGTTGCAGTAACATTTTGGCTTCCCTAGAGCCTCCTCAGCTCCCAGTCTGGTTGGTTGAGTGTCTGCCCTCTCTGCCTGCCCAGGAGGCCTGGGGGGCTGCCACCGCCACCCTGCAAAACAGGGCAGCTCCCTGTGCCGTGAGGGAGGGGTCTGAGGGTGCCCCTTTTAACATGACTGTTATCTTCTGCTTAGATTCTCCAAGCATTATGGATATTTCAATAACCTCAGAAGCAGAAGAGAAAAAACCAAATGTTAATAACGTGCCAGACTATATCAGCGATATCCATACATACCTTAGGGAAATGGAGGTGAGCTGCCGTCTCTTTTCTTATTTGCATACAGCTTATGGGGGAGAAATTTGGGGTTGAGAAATGCATCTGAACATTAATTACTACTACAGTGACTAAACTAAAGCTTACTAGAAACAGAGAAGATGCTGTGTCCGCTGCTGCCCACACAAGGCTGGTTTCTCATGATGAAGCTGATTGTGCCATGCACTGAACGGAAGCTGGAAAGCGAGCTTATATAATGGAAATATAACTGACTGATCCTAGACTTAACCATTGTTTACTTCTGATTTGTTTAAACTGTGGTAAATGGAGCTTAAACTGTTGCTTCCCTACTGGCACTTAGTCCAATCTCAAATCTTATCTGTCATCTAAACCTACAGGTGAAATGCAAGCCTAAAATAGGTTACATGAAGAAGCAACCTGATATCACAAACAACATGCGAGCTATTCTTGTGGACTGGCTGGTGGAAGTCGGAGAAGAATACAAATTACAGAATGAAACCCTGCACTTAGCTGTAAATTACATTGACAGGTTTCTTTCTTCGATGTCTGTTTTGAGAGGAAAACTACAGCTTGTGGGTACTGCAGCTATGCTGCTTGCATCGTAAGTGAAATTGCTTGATTTTAAATTCCACATGCTGGTCTCATACAGGTGGAAATCTTGTGGCTGTTGCATATTCTGTTGTCTATAGCCAGACTGACTCAGGAGGGCTTCACACTAGAAGAAAAATCGGGAGTTATCCCCTTAAAAGCTTGGCAGTTTGAAACTCTGCAAGCAAGGTTCTAGGCTATCTTTGTAGATTGCCCTAATGTGAGGCTTCGTTATTTCTAGCTGCAGCAGCAGAAGGCTTCTGAACAGTATTTGAGGGGAATATGCACAAGGCACGCGAAAGGAAAGTTTTGCTTGCGCCAATTATTAGTTTAGTGGGTTCTTCTGGAATTTCAGTAACTCGTGAGTCCCAAATTGTTTAGTGCTAAAATATCAGGCTATTGTAGCTCTGTAACGTCAAATGCTGCTGATTCAAGAGCTACTGAACCCAGTAAGCTTGTTTGGTAACAGTGCCCAGCTACTTCACAAGTCAGAATTTAAATTAGCATGCTGGCCTTCATGAAATGTTGCTGGTTATCTGTTTTTCTAGTACTCAGTTATTTGCTCATAACTATGTCTCCTGGCAGAAAGTTTGAAGAAATCTACCCTCCTGAAGTAGCAGAGTTTGTTTACATCACAGACGACACCTATACCAAGAAGCAGGTTCTAAGGATGGAGCACTTAATTTTGAAGGTTTTGTCCTTTGACTTGGCAGCTCCAACAATCAACCAGTTCCTCACTCAGTATTTCCTACATGAGCAGACAAATGCTAAAGTGGAGAGCCTGTCAATGGTAAGAATTACTAGCTTGGAGACTAATTCTATTACTATTAATGCACTTTACGAGCAATGTTTCCTAGTCCCAGTAGAAAAGAAATGCTAAAGGATTCTTCAGTCCAGGCTTCCCTGCCTCCTCCTATTTTTAAATGTGTGGTGTCTCTGGGTGAGCTCTGGAGGGTGCGTACATTGTGACACGTGCTCCTCAGAAGTGGTGCCGCACCACTGGACACCGAACTCTCGAACTCTCGTATGGCCACTGAGTGTCTCAGTGCTCCATTCCTATCGCAGGCTGGCACTTGGCCTGGCTCAAGCACGCACGCTCACTCAGAGCAGGCAGAGATTGATGAACTTTAATTTGGGGCTTGTTTCACTGCTAGATGTTTCCCTCTTATCTAAAACTGCCACACCTACCCACCCACTTTGGCTAGAAAGGACTTTTGTTTTGGTTTTCCCCTCAACAAGCAGTGAGCTCTAAATCCGGAGGCTAATTTCTAAAGCACAGCACAGATAGCCTTTCAGCTACAGTTATATTTAATCCTAACTGTATGGCAGGTACCAGAGCTCCTAAACAGAAGCCTTTGTCTCACTGTGCAAAGGTCAGACCTGACTGCACTCTTCTCTCTAGCTCTTATATACCTCTAAATATAAAAGGTAGTGTTGAAAAAGCATGCGTTGGGAACACTGACAGTAGCTAACTGTAGATGCTAAAAGAGAAAGTAAGTGGAAACCAGTAAAAGCTGTTCCTCTGACTGATGGCAGGATTGGAGGCTTAAATTAGGGTTCTAGTGTGACTGTTAAATGCTCTTCTAGTTCCTTTTGTAAGCAGGTGATTCCCTTTCTCTCGTTTCCCTTGCAGTACCTTGGGGAGCTGAGTCTAATTGATGCTGATCCTTTCCTGAAATACTTGCCCTCAGTTACTGCTGCTGCAGCATTTCATCTAGCAGGCTACACGATCACTGGACAAACCTGGGTATGTAGCAGTAAAACTTGAGCCTTCACACACCTTTATGCACATTTAGTGTGTTTGTACGCAGTTGTGAATGTTGGGGCCTGGGCTGCAGGAGTCGCAGCCCCTCCGTGCTCCTAAGCTGCTAATTAGGGATTGCTCCCTATGCCACTTGAAAATGGGGGGACGGGAGGGACATGCACCTCTTCTTGGAAGGAAGAGGCATCTACTGATGCACTTCGCTCCGGTGATCCTCCTCAAAGCTGTACGCAGCTTCCTCCTGATGAGGAAGTGGGTGGTAAGAAAGCCTAAGCACCAGAGGCAAAGAATACTTGTTTAGAATATGATAGTTTTCAGGGTTACTGTAAATCTACATGAACTGCTAAAATCTGAGCAGTATTAAAGTACTTTGTGCTTGAGAAAAGGACACTCTGCCACACTGCTAGAACAACAGTGTTTCAAGAGGAAGCTGAAAACTCCACCAGCGTTGTCAGCATTAAGCAAACAGAAAAACCTCAAATATCCCTCTTCCTTTCCTTTCCCCCTCAGCCTGAATCCCTGTGCAAAGTAACGGGCTACACCCTTGAAGACATCAAGCCCTGCCTCATGGACCTACACGAGACCTACCTCAAAGCAGCACAGCACACACAACAGTCCATAAGGGAAAAGTACAAGAGTACAAAGTGAGTATCTCTAGAGACAGGGGATAAGCTGCTATATTATGCCTGATGAGTCCTGCGGGATGGGATGGGGTGGCGGGGTGTGTCTTGAGTCTTCAGTCAGAACCAAAGCTACTGTGTAAGTGAACCGGTGACAAGACTCCCCAGGTTTTTGCACAGTGTTTTGTTGAGCAATACTTGGTGTTCACCACCAGGCCTGCCATCCCTGCCTGCACCGTCAGGTAGAAACTGGAGGCATGTTCTTGACGTTCTGACAGTTGGTAGGCAGGAGATGGTACTTAACGCTCCTAAAAATCTGTGTCGGCGTGGTAGCCGACAAGCCCCAGAACGTTTCCCACCTTGTGAGAGGTGTGCTTGGCTGCAGTCCGCGTGCTGCTCTTTGCAGCAGAGAGCACTTGAGCAAGATGACATCCTGCGTCTTTTCTTTCCTCCCTAGGTACCATGGAGTATCGCTTATTGACCCACCAGAGACACTAAACTTATTGTAATAATCAAGAGACTGATCTTTTAAAAAGATGTATATTACAAGAAAACGATGTACAGTTTTAAACATGGTTCAAAATTCTAGATGTGATCACTCAGAATATTAATACAGGTTTTGGTGAGCTTAACTATGAAGTTAGTTTTATGTGGTTTTAATGTAAATCTTTTGTACATGCAACTTATTAAAATATTTAGCTGGGTTTTTATAAAAATGTTCTCTTTGAGCACGGAATTAACCATGCAGACCCCGTAAAGTCTGAGACTGCTTATCCAATTATAGACTAAACATGAATACTAGCGGTGCATTATTATAGTAGGGCTTTTTCTCCTTCCAAATAAGCATGACTTGGACTCCAGAGCAATATTTGTAGCATTTTTATACTGTCTAGTTTAAACTGAGACTTAGCATAGATCCAAAATGTGGTTTAACGGCTAATACTGGAAGAAACTATAGCTATGAGGAGAACACCTTGCTGGAATTGACTCTTGCGAGGTTCTTTAGGCTGTGCCAGCTCCTGGAAGCCTGCATTGCCATGTCCTGTATTGCACTGCCAGATCTCCGACAGGTTAAAGGTTGAACGCTCTGCTGCAGGGACTGTGCAGCTAAAATGAGTACACTGGTCTGTGCTTCTCTCTTCTGGCACAGAGAAAATGGTCTTGCTATAGGTATTTTCTAGTCAAAGTGTAAAACTGATACTAATTTCAACCCATGGAGTTCCCACTGATGTGTTAGCTGTCCTGGAAGCCCATCGCTATCTACTAAAAAAAATTAGTCATCAGTCTGCTTACCTAGTACCTCTTTGGGGATGGATGGTGGAGGGATTAAACTGCAGGAGGGTGAACTACTGCTCTGTGCCCTTAAGAGGAGGGAACATCTGGCACAGATGGGCTATGGGCAGAACGGTATGGATTCTGTACATCCCTCTTGCTCAGAAAGGCTTCCTCTGTGGCACGCAGCAAAAACGTAGGCCAACTGGTCTTATTTTTCGTTAGTTCTAGAACCATTGCATGAGCAAGCTAGCACATAATCACATTAGATCATGTAGAAGTTTACCTTCAACCTGTGTAAATGGAGTGATGCTGCCCTGTGCCTGCTGTTCTTTGCATGTAAAACAGTGAGTGCATGGAAGTGGGTTTAATTAAGCCATTTCCAGGTTGGCTAATAAAACAATTTTTACATCTGATGTTAGTGGTCTTGCCAATACCTTAAAATCACCGAGGGGTAGTACTACCATCTTAAACTGGCATTCATTTCTAAAGCTTTTTGGCAAGGGCTGCCCTGTGAAACCTGGGCTGCTTCAACCTGGAAGTTGATACAACACTGTCCTTCTGGTTGTCTGGACACGCAGCAGGTAGCAGTATAAATTCTTCACAGATGTTGAACAGCTGCTATGGTGTCAGCTACTTAAAATGAATTTTTAAAAAATCAGCCCTCTGTCGAGCTGACAAGCATGCATTAGAGAGAAACATCTTGCATGTCTTGGCTCAGTAACTAAGAACTTGCTGCACTGCCCCGACGTCTGCTCTGCAGCCTGAGCCCTCCATGAACTCAGTTACAAAACTGATTTGAGTTGAGCGGTGGTGGCTTATCCAGTCAACAAAAGTATACAGCAGAGGCTGCCTTGTTTCAGTCAAGCTGAGCTTTTTAGGATGCACTTTGACTTTTATACATTTACTAATGTTTAATGAACTGTACTTCATTAGTCTACCATGTTCTCCAGTAGCCTTTATTTAGCTGAATTTCAGTAGGTTGCTACCGAAAACCTAAAACTAGTTGGGGGAAAAAACTGCACAGTGCATCATGTCTGTTGCTTAGTACTGGGAATGCTCTAACCCTGCAGGAGAGGGAGTCTGTACATACAGCAATGCATTTGCCACGCTTGTGCCATCAGTTTGTGACCTTGGAAGGGCAACTCCAAATGCTGACTGGCAATTAAGACAATAGAGCACAGCACTCTTCCCGAGAAACTGGGTTCTGCCTTCCCCTTCTTTTTTTTGTGGTGTATGCTGGAAACTTTCCAAGACCACTGACAAATAGGCACAGTGGAAGAGGAGTAATTCAAAGGAAGCTTATAAATGATGTTCCCCAGAGAAAAGCAAGTAGCAGTACTTACGTGAAAGGACTTCAGTGGTTTATATTAATTTACTGCTTAATGAAATGTCTCCTTGCTCTATTTTCAATAGAGTTCTGTTACTGTTCCCATAGCACAGAGAAAAATTCTCCTTTGCTGCCCAAGCTGTACTTTCAACATATTGATACAACTTCCTTACAGCCTAAAAAACCCACTTGTTGTGGGCTGGCAGCTCTGCCCAGCATGGCTGTGTTCCTCCTGCCTCACTGGCAGCTCCTGCTGCTGCCATCACTATCATTTTTTCCATCTTCTCATTTCCTGAAGTTAATATGGGACAATTCCAGCTCTGGGTACCACGCTTTGACAAACTATCCCCGTTGTACCATACTATTTTGCCTATCCAGTTTAATTTCCAGTCATTTCAAAGTAAACCCTCAAAGGAATGCAGGGTATGAGATTGTGTGTGTGACAAGAGGAGGAGCGGCGCAAAGAATGTTTTTTTCCTGAAGAAGTTTTAAGGTCTCGTGGTACTGCGGAAGTAAGAAGAAACTGAATCTTCACTCGTTCTTGTACTCCCAACAGTGACTTTGGGTTGGAAGAACTGACACTAAGGAAAGGTGCTGGCTTAGCTCCTAGAGGAACGGGGCCTTTGGTGTCTGTCCCTTTCTGAAAGAGCACAACTTGATTAAAGCTTTGCTTGGCTGGGAGCAACTTTTTTTTTTTTTTTTTAATGATTCTGAACCTGATTTGAGGAATGTAATATATGCAACAGGAACTTCTCTCCTGGTCATATTTCATTAAATACTATGGTCACATGTAAAATAGCTCTACTTCGCTCTTGTAAATATGTGCATGTTTCCACTTTGACTTGGTTTTTGAACAAGATATGTTGGAGACCTCCACATATCTTCATTTTGTCTGATTCTAAATTCAGAGTACATTCTTTGAAGACAATTCAAGAAACATTCCTGTCTGCTGCAATATTTAATTAAACATTTTAAGAAACTCCATTGCTGAAGTATGAGTTGCTTCTCTATGAAAGTCGTGCAGAAGTCTTATGCTGGTTTAAGTACGTGCATTTACGTTATTTTTATAAAAATCTGTTTCAGTGAAAGGTGAGGTATGGAGTGACATGGGCAAGAAGGTCTTAGTCATAGCACACCACTTCCCCTGTCAAGGTTTGAAATGCTTCCACAGTGTGCTGAGAGCTACCTTAACTAAAAGCAGCTTTTCCCATCGTTGAACTTGAGCCGTAATTCCTTTCATCACCTGAACTCTGACTATACACTGCTCACTTCAGTAAGGGCAGAGATTGTTTTGATAAGAAAATTCTGCATCTTGTCTCTGACATTCACAAAACTTGGGTCAGTTCAAGTTGAACTAGCGAGTTTGCTGCTTGCAGCAGGTGGCTAACCATAGAATTTCACTTACAAGCAAAGTTTATTTAAAGCTGTACACAATAGTTTTATAAAATAGACATAAAAGCAGGACTAGATAACAGGGTGGGAAGAAATAAAATTATCTACAAAAGTAAGTTCAGTAATGATAGACCAAATTATGTATTATACAGCATTTCTGAAGAAGGGATGATGGCTTTAAGGAGCAGCTCTCTTCTTTTTTCTCCTTTTGTTAAATGTTTTCTTACTTGTATTTTCTTGTTTCAAGTTGGTCTGTGCTCTGTGAGCAAACAACATTTGTATCAAAGAGATGTACTGAATAGTTTCATTCCAAAGAACACAGGCTGATCATTCGTAACAGGGCAACCATCCACCATGCTCAGTGCAAAGTTCAAACTTAGTTTCTAGAAAGCACACTACACGCAACAAGGGCTTCCACGGCTACTGCAGGGGTACAGCAAGAAATCTCACTTCTTGGAGATAAAACTTAAGATTAGCTCTAGTGTAGCGTGCAGAATCTCTGGAGCATCTCTAAGGAGCAGCTGATTCAAATCCCCTTTTTTTATGCTTTTCCTCCCTTTGGGGTGATGAAGATCACTCAAGTATCTGTAACTGTTTCAGAGCGCTGCAGGTGAGCCGGGATGACTGACCTCCTAGGACAGGAGCGAACTGGCCTAGATTTCAACTTCCTTGCTCTCAGCTCTCGCTGCAGTCCCCTTGACCAATTCAGACCTTTCCTGCCTTGCCAAAAGCCCTGTGCTTCCTGAAAATACTCCTTACAATCTCCTTCCCCCTCCAAATTTCACATGACAGCTACCTTGTTTTCCTTGGTAGCACCTGTGGTTCCAGAACAACAACTTCTTCCTCTTCACTGTCGGACAGTACAATAGGTTCATCTGAAAAAACAAACCAACCACTCACAAACTCACAAGCTGGTGATCAGTTTCGTACAAACAACTTCTGTAACTAATAACCACAGCATTTTTAAAGGAACATTCAGAATGGTTAGTGTTTAATTTGGAGCCCTCCATATACTACAGAAATAAAAGTTTTCTTTTGAAGAAAACAGAAGTGACCAGGTGAAGTCAAAGTAGCAAGTGGGTGTAACTCTCAAGTGGAAAGTGGCTACAATGGTTCTCCTTTCTTGTTAAGGACCTCTTTCAAATTTTAATCCTAGACTGTTAATAAAGTGATATACTAAGCATATCTGATATCAAGATAAATACTTACCATTCTTAGTTTCTCCTATCATACTTATATCCTCAGTTTCCATTTTCTGACATTCAAAAGCAGCAGCCTCACTTTCAGCTTCCTCTTCTGCTGCTTCTTCCCTCTCAGATTCTTCAAGCTCTCCCCAGGAGTTCTCTATTCCTTCCCCGATTTGGGCTGTCCCGGGAGTGTGCAATATTGGTTTGGCACAGCTGCAGTAGTTAAGAAAAATCTTGGTGTTTGGTGGTAAACTCTTTGCATTCTGAGAGCAAAGCTTTTTTAAGCGGTCTCTCTTCTCCCTGAGGGAGAATGTCCTTAAAGGGGAGTACTTCTCCAGTTACCCTACCAGTCACTTCAGCCCTCAGTTTTGCACTTTAGGCTAGGAATTAAGTTACCTAAAAGCAGTTAGACCCAAAACCCATACAATGATGTTTCCTCTGAAGGCTACAAGGCTACCTAAGCTGTGAGGAACCCTGGATGTGTGCTGAGCTTCTAGCAGTGCTAATGCAGGGGATGGGAAGCCTGATTGTCCCCTGAATAATGCAACAGAAAAGATACACTTCTGAAGGAGGGTCAGCTTTAGTGATGATTTCTTCTGCTTGTTCTTCCACATTGTTGGTATCAACAGCAGCGCTTTCCATTTTGAAGGCAGTAATCTTCTGATTTGGTATAGATTCTGCAAAGCCAAACTTCCCACCTTCTTTCCTAGTCATTCAGTGACAGACATTACTTCAGGATGTTTCACACTTAAAAATGCTCTCTCATTTCAACTGCAAATATACAAATACTTAACATTTAAAACAAATACTAGTGAAAACAAATTTGCTGTTGAAACTACAGATTGACATTACTTTTTAGCATGTTTCTTAAAAATACTCATCTCCCTTCCTTCCCAAAACACTCACCTAACTTTCTGGTCGTTCTCCAAGGCTTTTTGAATTAGTTCTGTTATTTCTGCAACCTTAACAGCTGTTATTTTACTGCATCTCAGAACCTGTTTGTTATACATACAACAACAGTTTACGATCATGAAAGCAAGACATTTTTAACTAAAACTCGAACATCATAGGAGTCACCAAAATATGACATCTTGGTATGAAGGAGTGGATATATTCCAAGTTGATGCAAAAGGTTAAGACAACAGCCTCTAGCTATTCATGAGTGCAGCCTGAATTAATCTGCAGACTCCCTAAGCCAAATCACAGGGGGAGGAAAAAAAAAAGCATATCTGACCAATGTGCCTTTTCTACATCTCCAGCATAATACACAGTACTACACTCTTCTGCTAGGACCACGTAATCTTTTCCAATTATATCAGACTGGTAATTAATTGATTTCTTAGCCTCCAAATGTCAAGGATATTTCAATATCAAGATTACAGCACAGAAACTAGTTTATATACAACTGAAAGACTGGTCAAGGCAGAGATTTACCTGATCCTTTACCAGCATAACCCCTCCACTGGACTGGATGGTACAGATTTCCCGATGTTTATTCATGGCAATTACAAGGAGGCCATCCATGACGCATTCCTCACGTTCACTTGGATCCACCAATAAGTACGTCCTAGAATCAAGTTTTCAAACATAAGGCAACAGTAAAAGTTTAAGGTGAGTTACTATCTTTCATACAATTAAACAAAGGAATTGGTTTACGTATTAGTAATTATGGGTACACTCCCCCAGGAGATTTTTCTACATCAGCTGGGGAAAGCTGCTGGTTAGTTATGGTGTGCAGAACACATAAATATCCCCCCATGGCACATCACTTCAGATAAAATGTTTTAAGAAATAGGCTTGTCATTGTAAAAATTTTTAGGACTCTTCTGTGTTTAAGATCAATTCTGCAGAATTTACGATAAGCTGTTTCTGTCAAAAGACTTAAAAATCTCACCCTTGCTGGAAGAAGGCAAAACTGACACAAATAGGCATGTGGTGGATACTCAGGGGGACAGGATCACGTTCCTCAGGAGTGTACTTTGGAAAGAATTGGCCCAGAAGACAATTATTTACAAAACACATTTAATCCTAAAATTATGTCCTAATCAAAGATATTTAAAGAAATAAAAAACAAAGAAAAAAAAGGCTAGCAAATGTTTAGTCATTTACATATTAAAAAAATCTTTTTATTCTTCCTGTGCAATTCTTACTGTTTGCTACCTACATAGGTAAATATAGCACATTCATCAGCCTTATGCTTGATTTGGTTGAAATACTGTAAAATACTTATCTTTGACAATTAATATTCCCATAAACCAAGATTGATAAAATTCTGTATTCAGCTGGCTTCCTTGCTATCCTTTCACATTTCAAATAGCAACACACCTATCCTAAACCTTAGGTACCTTGGAGTTTATCTGCTTACACAAACATTTAATTCTCCCTTTTAGACAGAAAGAAACAGCCACCCACAATGCCACAACACTTACGATGATGTGGTACAACTTACCACAGTTACTTCCTCTCCCTGCACAGACACATCTGGTCTGCGAAAATGACACAGAGCTACAATTCCTGCTATGCTGGCAGCATCAATAATATTACCGTCATGATTTAACAGATGCAGGTCCAGACGAATTTGCCAAACCTGAGAATAAGCATACATAATTGCTTGGTAATTTGTGATGTGATTCTACAGAAGTCACTGGTTTTCAAAACAATTTCATTTTTTGGGTCTTTTCTAAAGAAGATGAAAGATCTCGGTCCACTCCCAAGATACCCAGTGTGCTAGATTTAATTATGACAAAATACTGACGCTTAAGTACAATTTAAACTTTATTCTGCAAAGAAATATTTGAGTGTGCAGGATCTCAACTACTTCAGAAAGCCTACATATACATATAAGTTAAAAATACCTGTAAAGTCAGATGTGTGGACCTTTAACCTAAAATCAGAATTTCTAGTTTCCAAAACAAGACGGAGACCACCTTAAAAACAGACTATACATGTATCTTTTAGTTTAAAGCTACTTGAAATTAGCAGGTTTTCATACCTTTTCACCAGCAACAACGCAGAGAGATTCAGTATCTATACATTTAGAATTTCTCAAGCATCGTTCTATCAGTCTGTTCAGCCTCACCAGTAACTCAGATTGCCTGTTAAAACAAATTTAACTCAAACTGAATAAGATTACACTATATACTTACACATATCAAACAGTGGCTCTTATGTCATTCTTGTTTAGTCTTTTTAAGACAGCTACATACCTGCCAGGCTCAAAACCAGGTGCAGCCATTGGTGAGAGCTCAAGATTGAAGAAAAGTATACCTTCTGTAGGCCGATTTGGCTTGGGGGGAACAAGTTCACATGAGACTTGTGCAAGAACCCTGCAAAGGTAAATAAACCACTAAGTCACAGAATTTAGCAGGAAAAAATTCCTACCACTAAAACCAAAATACATACTCTTAAAAGACATGCGTTTAGGCTTGTAGTTTGTATTTCTCACTCCTGACAGTTTCTAATTCAATAACTGTCATACATATTTAAACTCTAGTCAACACTTAAAGAGAACCAAATGTACAAATTAGAACATTCTCCTGCCTTTTAGGATTAAAAATAGACAAACAGACTCAAACACATGAGAATCTGTAACTAAATGTTTACCTTAAGTGCATATATTCGACTTTTCCACACACAAAAAAGGGTCATTTTATTTGCAGAAGAACCCAAAATGTCATGTGGGATGAGAAGTTATAATCATTTTGTATTTTATAAACTCTTTGTAACCTACAATCAACACAGTAACCCCATCCCTTCCCACTTCCCTTTCCACTTTTCCTCTACAGTCCTATCCTTGAATTCCTACACTTTCTAGGCTTCAGTCCTTAAAGCCTGTTTACTGTGATCTCAGCGGGCTTTCAGGCGCCTAACATTCAACGCTAAGCACTCCGTTTGCTTCCGCAGGTTTGCAAACGTAACGCTTTCAAGCGAGAGCCCCAGCGGCGCCCGCAAGGCCTCCCTCCTTCCCTCCGGCCGCCAGTGCCGCACGGTCAGCCCGCAGCCCAGAGGCGGCCGAGCCCCCCGAGCCCCTCACACCCACCTAGTCTTCCCCAGCTCCACGATGCAGCAGCCGTGGTCGGCGCCGAAGGAGATGCGCACGTTCCGGTAGTCATAGCACTGCCGCCCATCCAGGCGCTGCGGGCCCACAGACCAACCAGGTTAATGCGCCATGCCCGGGAAGGGGAGGGGAGGGGAGGGGAGGGGAGAAGCTCTGGCCTAGCGCCGGGCGGCGCCAGGGGAGAGCCGCGCTAGCCCCCCACCCCGGGGCGAAGAAGGGGATGAGGAAGGGGACGGGGAAGGGGAGGCTGGCGCCGCACCTTCCTCTCCTCGATGGCGCGCAGGAGGAAGCGCCGCTCGCAGTTGGAGAGCGGCGTCGCCTTCATGGCGGCCTCTGAGGGGCTACGCGCGGGAGAGCCGGCGGCCGCGTGCGCGTCATCAGCACGCGGCGGCCGCGGGGCGGGGCGTGCCCGTGCGCAGGCGCAGAGCTCCCACCGCCCGCCTGCGGCCGCCGGCCCCGCCCACAGGCGGCTCCCCTCAGGGCAGCGGCCGCGGCCCCGCCCACAGGCGGCTCCCCTCAGGGCAGCGGCCGCCGTCGCTATCGCCGTCCGCAGGGGGAGCTCGCTGCTGCCGCCCGCCACAGCCCGCCACAGCCCGCCACATGATGGGCGCAGGGACGTGCTTCACCGCAGGAGCAACTTAAAAGCCGCGGCTCGGAGGTCCGCTGCTCAGAGCTGCGCCTGGGAAGGGGCTGTTGGAGTAGCTGCCCTGTCGGGGCTCTCCGCGCGTCTTCAGCGGCTGAGGGGACAGAGGCCTTGTGGGATCGTAACAAAGTGCCGGTCGTCGCGGAAGCCATCTGGAATGAAAAAAAAAAGGCATCCCAGACATTTGGAATGCTTAACGCCGTTGTAATGCCCAGTCTTCAAGATGTGCATGCTCCTGCAGCCCCTCGAAAGCAGCCAAGCTGGTAGCGTGAGCAGGACAGTTAGTGCTGTAGACAAAAATGCAGCAAAAGCTTCAAATTTGTCAGAAGAACATCCTTCCCAGTTATTTTCAATTCTGTTGGAACATCCTTTCCTGTTGTTCTGAGGTGTTACCCGTAAGTAAAAACTCAAGGCCTTTAACGATTGGCTTTTAGTTAGAGTTTAAACAAAATCAATTGTAGTATCTTCCCACCAATGTTAAACCCCAGACACTAACATTTCTCACACAAAATTGTTGAAATATCTCAGTTATACTGTCTTTTAAACCTTGTTAATACACTGAAGTTCTAGTGCAAACTAAAAAGTGAATCACATTTCAGAAACTTCAGGTTTGCGTGAGTGAGGACAAGTGCTGTCTGATTTTTCCATGCTGATTTTAATTTTCAGATTAGGATAAATTAATCACAAATATTTGGTGTAAAAGAGTATTGATGAGATTATAAAAAGACCCTCTTTCTGTAGGGACAAAAATAAGCAAATAATTTTCCCAATTGGCACTACATGTGAAGCAACAATAAGGAACAAAATAATATAACGCAACTTTTTCTTTAGCCACGAACATGGTAACATTTGGTGTAAGGCTCTCTCTCATTGCAGCTATATGGTTGATTGGGTATTTTCCTTGGAGTTTAACTAGCAGTCTTTAGGTAGAAATTCTGTTTGGTTTTACTTTTTTTTATTGTTTAAATTCAGTGGTACTATTCATTAGTGAAGGCTTGGGGTTAAATTCTGAAACTCCTCAGTTTCTATCAACAACCTTGAAAGGGTTTGTATTGTTTATGGGAGCCTTCTAAACTATGTTACTCTCCATCAATTACAAAATTGTCAATTTGGGCTTCTGCTGAGATCTGTGCTTGGGGTTCAAGTGGGAAAAATTCCTGTCCTGGCTCTCACTGTCAACCATCATGTGCCTCGATCCATCAGGCTGGTGGCAACGCATCCTTTGGCATCGCTCCTCTTAACAGAGGTGAGTGACAGTGTTTGTGCTGGTGAGAAGTTGCAGTCTTGTTGTTTAGCAAATCACAGCAATTGCTTTTTTGCAAAAGAAGTTTTATAACAGCTTCATTGAAAGAGTATTTTCAAAGGAGTTACATTTTTGACAGTAAACCAGAACAATCAACAGTGCTGTCAGTCATTTCCATTAGGTTTTCTTGCACTAATACACGTTCTGTCAGAAACATTTCCAGAAGTGCTAATTATACCTTTATTGCTGGGGAGGGAGGTATGATGGATTTTTGCTTCTGATGCTGGTCCTGTTCAAGATTAGTACACAGAGAAGTTGATGGTGAACTTCAGGAGGAGCTGGATGTAATTCCAGGGGAACCAAGATGGGGGGGTGGGGGTGGCTGGAAATCATCTATCTCCTTTGATTCATGCCATCTTCTTTGCACAAAGTCTGCTCTGCAGCTTTTGTGCAGGCCCATATGCTAGGAAGGGTAAAGAATTTCACGCACAAATTAAGGAGGCATAAAATCACAACACTGGAAATCTGAAGCAGGCTCATGGAAAATAAGGTCAATATAAGAGGTTAATGATCTAGAAGTTGAGCAATTGCTACTTTTCTGTACCGTGGAAGGCAGAGTTACAATTGTAATCAAGTCATAGAAATACTTTGGGTGTTCGAAACCAGAAAGAAAAGGAATGAGTGTTTTACACTGCAGCGTGAATAAATCACAGGCACTTAGGCTAAAGCAAGAGTTGTCAGAAAGAAGAGCCTAATGATCTATTGTGCCCACATAGAAGTGTTTCTTTGTTTGAGGTGAATGCTGTGTAGGCTGAAATGCTTGAATTGGATTATCTTCCTGAACTAAGCCACAAGGGAAAATCACATTGGAGGACTGAAGAAAAAAACAAACTGCATCAGAATCTCAGCATCTTGACAGCAAGCTTCCAGCAGCCATGTTTTATGGCCTAATAAAAATAAATAAAAAAATTGATCTCCTCTTTTCGTGGTAGCCTTAACTGTGATGTGCCTTCGCTGGTTAGCTGCAAGCCCTGCTCTCCAGTGCCTCCAGTATACACATCTACCCATACATGCGCAACATGATGTGTACGGTATTTCAGCTTATAAGATTGTTTGGGAAGAAAAGCTCCGCACAGATGTAATAATATCATTTATAATTTGTTTTTATGAGAGCCTCTGAGGCTTTGAAACAGGTACAGTTCCACAGGGGTGGGAGGACAGGTAATCACTAAAGCATGAGCGGTACAGCTTACACACCAGCTTGACGCAGTGAGGTGCAGGGTATTCTGGCCCGGATCCAGAGGAGCACTTAAACAAGCTCTTGAGCTGAAGCACAGCCGCAAGCGTATTTGTCCCTTACTTATTAGAAGGAAGGTGTCACAGCTTGCATGGCTAAAGTTTAGGAAAGTAGTTGCCTAATATATATGCTAAAGTAATTTTGTTCAAAAAAAGGGACCCAGAACTGTCACCAAATCATCCAAATACCAGCTTAAAGCAAGTTGGTAATAACTTCTGCTTCATCTACTTGCTGGATGTGTGTTTGATCATCTTCCATCATCTAGATTTTGGAGTAAAACCCCAAAATATTCTTGCTGTTTCCACCCATACTTAGCCTTCCCATAATCTCCTGGGGTTTATTATTCTTCTGAAAGAAAGCTTTTGCGCCAAAGACCCCTGCCAAAAGTTCTGATCCTGTATACAGTGCTGCATTCAGCACTTCCCAGCTCTCAGCAATCCTTTGGGGAAAGTGGGAAGTATTTGCAAGGCTGGATTCTAGACAAGCAATGAAGTTGGGTGAAAGAAATTCCACCTCTTCTTTTTTTGCTGCTACTGCTGCCTGTGTTGCTCTGTAGTCCTCGGAAGAGCTACTGCAATGGCCGAAGTGCTGTCCTGCCACTGTGTGATTGAAATTAATTAATCTGCAGTTTTGAGTCCCAGCACAATAGCAAAATATTGAGAGGTCTGCTGTCTCCACATCCTGCAATTTCTCTGTCTCCAGACAAACTGCATTCATGATTTTTATTGATTCAAGTGAGAACAGTTGCTGGAGTTAATTGTCATGTTAAGCCAAAATTATTACAGCTAGAGTTGAAGGCTCTGAACATACAAAACCAATGTCTGGGTTAAGATTTTAGTGTTGTTTAAGATTTTCAAACCTTTTAAAAGCATTTTCAGATCTCTTAGAAAGTAACAAATGTTCATGTTAAAGTAGAAACTATAGTTTGCTTTCATGTAGAGTAGGCAAAAACAAATCAAAATTGTTGTAAAAAGAAAAAGCACTTTCTTATATCCTGGTCTTAAATATTACTTGGCAGACAGGTTAAATATTGACTTGATATAAGAACTCAGGAGTGTGAAACTGAAGTGAATATCGATTTGGAAACTTTTTTTTTTTCTGTTGGAAAAGAAGAGAGAAAATGTTTACTGATATCACATACGTGTGATCACATCCCACATACTGATACTCCTAAAACTCAGAGGAAATCCAGATTACTGAAAAGCTTATAGGTCATGTCTGGCCGGTAAGAGATGATAGCACATTTAAGAAAATCGGGGGATAATTTTCTCTTTTGAAACCTGGATTATCTTGAATAATTCAGTTCAGTGTTGGGCCACCCTTCTCACAGTCCCCAGTTCTATTAGCCTTGAATGCCAGATTGCCCCGCTGCTGGTGTACAGGTGGAAAAAGTACCTATGGAGCGCTTGGATAACGTGACCTGGATGTCTGCTGCCTATGAACTGAATCTGCCCAGTGTTGCAGCTCTAACCAACCAGTATCATCCCTGTTCCTGGATTCTCCAAAGCGCCATCGTGACGCAGAGTGATAACTGAATGAATATGTATGTTTGGTTACAAACGTGTGAGGAAAATCTGACTGTGCAGACACAGCGTCGCCAGCTGTAACCATGTTAGAACAGCATGTCTTGATGCTATTACAGGGAAGGTAGTATCAGCCCCAGGATAAGCGGGATAAATAATAAATGATCAAGTTAAACCATTAAATCAGAACGCCTCCTTTCAATTATTTCTCCTGCTTATTCAGCTTCCAAGTATGTTACAAACCAGAAATTAGTCTTGACCACCTGATTACTTAAAACAGTGAAAGTCATAATCTTTTCCAGGCAAGTCTTTTTGTTGTCCTATACGGACGACCTCTTTTGAGACTAATAAATCTTGATACTAAAATGTTTCTTTTACATCAGAAGATACATTTTAGAAAATTTACGCATATGCCTCTTCTGAGTAATTCTCTTGCCATTGTTCTGTAGGGCCTGACTGCTTCTTTATATGAAGAGTAAGGATTGGGGAGGAATTCTAGCATTCCTGCTTATTTAGGTTGCATGTTATACTTTCCTTTACAGACGAAAAGAAACAGCCTGTATTATTTAGGTATAGGATTACAAAACATATCAATAGTAAAAGAAAATGAACTATTTCTCTTCCGTACAGCTTTAAGAAATTTCAGAATTCTCGTCTGGTCATAAAACTCCCAAACAACCCCCCAAACAATGTATATATTTGTTGGTTCAGCCGATTTTAAATACCATTTCACATTTACAGTTGTATCTTAAAATTCAGTCATTGTTAAAGATTAAAAGCACGGCTTAGAAGTACCTGCTCTCGTGCACAACAGCCACTCACAAGGCGTTGTATCACCAGTGTCTCTTGCACAAGGGCAGACTGTCTCCCATGGAGCTTCTCATCAATATTCTGTGTGTATCGAATGTAAGCGTTAATCTTGCCGTATTTCCCAAAGTTCCTAATTCTCAGTTCCTCATGAATCAATGCTAGATAAGAAAACTGTGTTTTGAATTGCTCAGTTCCTCACTAATAATACAAGCGGAATGGGAAAGTGCTAATTTTTGTGCCTGAGAGAATAGAGAGCCGGGATGTGTGAGCACTGGAGAATGATGGATGCTGGCCTTTCCTTCTTCTGCCAGATAGTGTTTTCTATAGTACTGATGAATATGCCAAAATGAAGTTTTGCTACTTCAAGAAAAGGTGAATGATCACTTTCCCAAATTGCTTCAAATTGTTTATTGAGCATTATTATGAAGTATTATTCTAGAGGTCCAATAAGGATAGAAGATTTGGTGTGAAATGGTAACCCAATACGTAGTTGTCTCCTTAGCTCAAGCTTGCTATAATTATTTCAAGAATTTGGGAGGCTTTATGAAGTAGAATTTATGCATTTTTTTGGGTGTATTTTTTCAGGAAGTAGCACACTTCCTATGGCCCAGACAAAATTTGCAATATATGCAGCAGTGCTTATGTTCACTCTGTGAAATTTCAGTTCCGATGCTTATAAAACCATGGAGGCATTGGAGATGTGTCTTGAGTTGACATGAATCACATGGGCAAGCAGACAGATGGTACCCAAAAAGTGCAAGCAGGGTTTTCCCTGAGGATAGCAGCAAGCTGACATCCCTCCACCCCCTTCGCCTCATCCGCTCCCCTCCAGCCTCAGTGCATTAGTGCTCTGTGGGGAGCACGAAGAAGCAAAGGGAGATTATATGCAATAGTCTTAGAGTGTGAAATGTGTCTGATTTTTTTTTCCAGTTGGTGCTGCTGTCCCGAGGAGGCCAGTGAGCCACCGCTGCGATCACACTCCTCGCTAATCTGTCTGTTAAGTCTGGAGGCTCATGCACTGAGCAGAGCGTTTCCAAAAGCTGGTGTGGGAGCTGCTGGGTCGTGCCAGATCTAACCCTGGTGTGTCCCTCAGCTCTGAGGGCGGTGGCTCTGTTACCTGACTGACAGCCGGCTGTTAGCGATAAAGGGCATCTGGTATTTTTAAAGTATGTTTTTTCATCACCTTCAAGGCAAAAGTCATGGTGGGTCCATCACAGTTATATCGTTCACCAAAATCTGAGTCAAGTGGCTAAAAATCTGAGTAACTTTTCTATTCCCATGGCAGTATCTGACAAGTGTTTTCGCTCCTGGCCAAGGGGACGGTTCTCAAATATCTTCAAGGAGAGGGACATTTTCTGATACCAACGAAATTCAGAGCTGGTTGGCCTGTGCCGGTGGATGCGTGTGAAATGCGGGCTGGGCAGCTCGGGAAGATGGATGCCACCAGCCGTACTGCTACGTGGGCATTTTGGTTTGGATGGGAGGCTCCGTGTTGAAGCGAGTCACCCCCGCGAGCTTCTCTTGGTGGCGACGGCTGGTCTCGGAGCATCGTTGCTGTAAGAGGGGACCAGTGTCGGAGGAGCCCGGCGGCCAACGCGCCCCAGCTCGGACCACGGGCCCACAAAGTCGCGGGGCGGCCACGGTGCCCTCTGCGCCCACCGCCCCGCAGGCCGGTGCCCTCTGCTGCCCGGTGCTGCCCCGGCCTGCCCTGCCCGGGCAGGGAGGGGCCGCAGAGGCGGGGGCTGAAGGCAAGAGCGGCTCCGCGGGCGCCTGGTGCCCCTCTCCTCCCGCCGGCCGCCCTGCCCTGCCGCAGGGGAGGAGGAGGCTCCGGGCGGCGAGAGGAGCGGCAGCTCGGCCGCCGCCGGCACCGGCATCGGCACCGGCATCAGCACCGGGCGGTCGGCGGGGCGCCGAGCAGAGCGGCGGGCGGCATGGAGTGGGAGCTCAACCTGCTCCTCTACCTGGCGCTCTTCCTGCTGCTGCTGCTCTTGCTGCTGCTGCTGCTCTGCCTGCTCCTCCGGCAGCTGCGGGGCTCGGCGGGCAGCGCCCCCGGCGCCCCCCCGCGCCGCCGCCCGCCGCCGCCGCGGCAGCCCTGGGGTGCGTGCCGGGAGCTGTGAGCCGCCCGGAGCCGCCGCCTCGGGCCGCCCCGCAGGTAAGTCCGCCGCTTCTCCAGGCGGCGGGAGGCAGGGAGGGACGGGGGTAGCCCCCGGGGGCCGCCGCCGGTTCACCCCGCCCCGCCGCTCCTGCTCTGCCCAGCTGAACGCTGCCCCCCGGCCGCCCGTTGGTCCCCTGCTCCCTCCGGAGTCGCTACGTTTTACAGCGCAAAATTCAGGGGAAATTTGAAGGTGAGCTCGCCCTGCAGCTTTTACTCTGTAACAAAGTATTATAAAACTCCCCTGGGGCCCTCTTTGCAGAAGAGAGAATGGTGGCTTTGCTTTGGCATGTGGAGATCTGAATTTGACCCGATTAGAGCAGTTTTGAATTTAGCGTTTTCCAGCGCAGAAGAAGACACTCACCTTTTTGAATGACTTTTTTTTTTTTTTTTCCTTTTTTTTTACTTTAACCACATCTAACCCAGTTTTCCTCCTTTTATTCTACAGGAGTTATTCCCTCATATGACTAAAATGCTAAGCAGCCTTCGCTCCCCGTAGGTGGGGACAGACCTGGCAACATCCCAGGCTGGCCTCTCCCCATCCCCGATGTCCCCAGGGACCGCTTTGGCCCCAGCACAGCAACGGCTGTTCCCCTGGCACTGCCTGGGGCTGGTGGCCTCGGGCTGCGTATGGAGAGCCCTGGGGCATGGTGCACCCTCCATGGTTGTGTATGACCTGTGCCCTGACACCAGTTTTGATCCAGTCATTTATTTACGAGAGCCTCTCACTGTTCCCATGTTTATCAGTACAAAAATCGGTGAGGGGGATTTTGGAATGACTTTTGATGGCTGGAATGGCATGTAGATACCTGCTGGGTCTGTGAGACAGAGGCAAGCTGCTCAGTAATGCACTACATTAGGCTTGAGGTTACTGAGCCATTGAGGTGGCAACTGGCAGACACCAAAGTGAACCACCTTGCACTTATGCAGGGCAAAGAAGTAAAGCTCTCCAGTGAGTTTCTACACCATGGCAAAGGGTGGACACGGATTTTTCCTTACAGGAAGGACACGTGGAGAAGTTAAGGATAGGTGCTAACAGCTGTGCACTAAGTTGGCAAAAGGAAAATCTTTTGGTGTTCTTGTTTAAATGCAAGGAGCTGGTGCTCTTGTTTAAATGCAAGGGGTTTGGGGGTTCTTTTTTTAGGGCACCTTAGACAGCAGCTGTTGGGGGCGGTCTGGCTGCAGAAAAGCAGGCAGCCAGGTCTCCAGCGTTGCCATGGGGCGTATTTTACAGGGCAGAACGCTGCTAATTCGAACAAGTGCCTCTTAGTACACGCTCTGCCTTATTCACGCCTGCCATGCATTTCTCTGTTGCAAGGCAGTGTGCTGCAAGGACGAGGCCACTGTTAGAGGCAGCAGTGCCCATACGCTATTCTGGCTCCCCAGCCCTTGCTGCAGTGAATCTGAGCCCTCTTCTCCTTCTGCTCACTGCTGGATATGAGGGAAATAACCTGTTGAGAGTGCAGGGGTAACATGAAAAGCAAGTGGGAGCAGCCTTCCTCCAGAGGGTGTTGGCATTGCTCAGGCTTTTCTTCCATCTGGCTGGCCCTGGCTTTTCGTTGCCAGCTTTTGGAACTGTTGCATGCTGTGCTTTGTGTCAGTCTCTTCTTTGTATCATTATGGTCCCAGTCATCTCCTGTACAGGCTGTCCCAACATGCAGTCCTACTTGCCAGGGGCTTTGTGAGATATAGGCCATTGTATCTGGGCTACTAGTACAGGAGGCTTGGAGCTGATGCCATCCTGCCTCACACACCTCAGACCATGAGGATTTGCTGTCTGTAGCCAGCTGGAAGGAGCTGGTGAAGTCGAGACTGTGGCTTCCACTGGCCATGGCAGCCCTTCTGTGATTCTTGGAGCCTGGGGTTGAAACTGGGCCATGCAGGCAGGAATGGCAGCTCTCCCCCATGCCCAGCGTGCTCCTGCACCAGGAGGATTTCAGCGCACAGGGTGACAAGGACAAATTCAGGTCAGCTGAAGGAAACACTATCTGTCAAATTCCCACAGAGTGGGTGCATGGATGAGGGCCAGAGCCTCAATTCTCTCTAGTTCTGCCATGCTACCTCCTGATGCTCCAGTTGCCCTTCTGCACTCTTGGGTGGGATTTTTCAAAGTTGTGAGAAAATGGTGAGAAAACAGTACTGCATAGGTTTTACTGCCTGTGACCAGTCAACCTCATACCTATATGGTTTCCTTGTTCTTCCTCTGTAAAAATGGTGGGAATGACTTTGGCGTCACGTTAGTGATTAGAAAGAAGAGTGGCTAATGGTTTTGCTCAGTTAATATAAGTAGCCATAAAACTGTAAAGCATATTCTGCATGAGCACAAAAGGATTACCTTTATACCCAGCTGACTTTGCAGATAAGTATCTCTGAAGTATTTCAAATCATGTGAATGTTGGGGCACTTTTAATAACTTGATCTGCAGAAGCACTTCATTCTTACTGTAGTGCATGGAGTAGAGATAATCTGACTTTTGTAATGACTCTTCACAAACGTGACTGACCAGGCTCAGGCTGAGTTACCTTTATTTGGAAAATGGAAACTAATAGATGGTTTTCCTCTGACATATATGCATTTCACACCAACACAGTGCAACAGAAGAGTTTGGGGGGGTTACTCAGTTAAACATTTGGAAGTCCGAGGATTATCAGCTCTTTGCTTTGTTTTGCTTTGGTACTAGTACTGTATCTCAAATATCCTGATTTCTCAAATACCTGCAGTGTAGGAATCAATACCCCAAACTTCCAATGCAAGTAAGATGAGTGCTCCTTGTAAGTAATCTTTATATTTCAATGCTGTCACCTGCAACGTAATTTGGAAGGACAAGCGGGGGAGTTGTTTGGCATCCCACACACAAGTGGCATCAAGCATCTGCATGAATTTCCATTTCTTGATATGGATTTTAGGGCACAGCTGTGGAGGCAACACCTTCCTCTCTGGTCACAGGGCAGAAAGATGAATGGAGATCAAGCTCTTCTGTGCTGATGTTGTATCTGATTATTTTTCCAAATGTAGATTGATGCTGCCGATAGCCCCTTGTCCTTTTGCTCAGAGAGGAGGGCGGGCCACCTCTTGCGCAAAGAGTGCCTGTCCCACTGTCCAGAGCTCTTCTGGGAAGTTACTAAATTCCCAGTGTCCAACTTCACAACAAAAGACGTGCATCATTTTGTTTAATCAATGAGGAGAGTCAGAAGTAAGCCGAAGGCCCTGAAAGATTAGCCAGATGAATCATCTTGGGAAGACGTAAACAAATAAACTGCAGGGCAAGAGAAATACAAGATGTGATCATTAGTAGTAAATTAATCCTGAGTTTACAAAGCAACAGAAGTGTCCTGTGTGTTGCTGAACTGCATAGGCATAGGTATCCTGTCCGAGGAGGGGGCAAGGTCTCTTTTCTGTTCAGCCCTAACGTGCTGGGCGCTGTCAGGACCCCTCATTATTGAGCTGTTGTTGGCAACCACAGGGAATTCAGATCAGAGCAATGAAAAGCCTTTGGGGAATTTCGAAAGAAGGAATAAAGTAGTTAAATATGTATGCTTTTGTTAGCTGGCAGCTATAGGGGAACACCATCATCTGCAAATACTTGAAAGATGTGAACACTGAGGAAGAAGATGTCTTATTTAGCATAATCCGTAACTAGGCATGATGACACAGAGTACAAATAGGGACTAGTAAAACTAATAGTAGGAGAAAGTACTTGATGATAAGGTGTGTTAAGTCAAGAAATATTCTCCCAAGGAAAACACACAAAGCTCAATGTTTACGTGTTGAAAACTAGACAGTGCACAAGAGGAAATGAAGCTATGCTTTTATGAAGAGGCACTGGCTATGTAATCACCTCTTTTCCCATCTTTAGATTAAAAGACACAAAGGTTTAGTGGATCAAAATCGTTTCCAGTGAGGCCTGAAGAAATATTCCAGAAATGTCCTACTTTGGGCATTTGCAAATACTCTAAAACAAATACAACAACCTATTCCTTTTTCTGGTGGTTAACCTGGTATGAGTATTTTCACAGTGACATGTAGCATAGTTCTACTCACAGCCACAGCTGTGCAAGACCTGCTCAGTAGCCTTCATTTCTCGGCATTCCCAAGAAACTCTTTATTCTTTTTCTTCCCTTCAAATGTTGTTGCATCTCTCGAATTTTACTTTGAAAATCCACCTCTGTAGAGGGCTATCAAAACTCTGACAGTCATTTAAGACCCATTTTGAGGTGCCTTGGTGGGACTTCAGCCAAACAGGTTTTCCGTTCAGGCATACTGGTACATCTGAGCTCCTGCAGCTTGCATCGTGCTCAGAAGATTCAGTGCTCGTTTGAGAGTCCCAGCTCCTGGACTTGGGTGAGTGGATACAAATGTGTTTCCATTTCTAGAAAGCTCTTTAGATCCCATGATGCAAGGAAGAAGTTTGAAAGGGAAGAATGTTGTCAATCAAGGCCTTGTGGTTGCATCTTACTCCTTGTGCAGAAAAGACCTGATCCTTTTTTCAGATAGCTGGAAAGGACTCCAAATGCACAAAGCTTTCAATATAGAATATGATCGTCCATCTAATTTGGGCTTACAGAAGAAATTTTTTTTCTTAGATTGATATTTTAGCTTCCCTCATGGTAATGACTGAAAGTTTTAGAAAATGAGGAGTATGTTACTTGACATAGTTATAAAAATTGAAGTACGATTCAGTTCTATGAGAGACCTAGAGAATTATTGGAGGAATTGTTTAAGGAAAGTCTCACAAATCCAACCGTTACATATTTTCAGAGTGACTTAGTGAAATTCAGCAGCATATGCTTCAGGTGGCTTCTCTCTGAAAATGCATGTACTTTATTTTTGATTTCAGAACAGACCATGTCAATAGCAATGGTCTTAAAATGATATTCCACTTTTTCTGGTTTGGTTTTTTTTTTTTTTTTAACAATCAAGGATAAAACATATGTCCTCACTCTGCTTAGTTTATTACTTCTGTTTTTGTGTGTGTTTTTTAGAAATTAATGTTGCACCCTTTTTCTGAACCTGTCTTGACAGAAACAGCACTTTGCAAAAAGGGTTAAAAGACCAAGTTCCTGCTTGCTGAAGATATGAGATGATGGAGAAAACCAAATTACTTTTCATTCCAGTTTTTGTGCACAAGGCTTTACTTAATCTCTACGTTAGTAAATGGCACCTCTGCTCTTCCAAGAAGATTCAATATAATGTTTTCAGTACCTTTAAATGTTGAATTAACTGGGAGTCTACTGTGATCACCAAGGCATACTCACACCTATTTAACACCTGGGAATTGGTGTGTGCTAGCGTGCATCTCCTGCTGAATGTTAGACCCCGCTTTCCTTGCTGTAAATATTATTTTCCTTGTGCTTAAATTTTCTAGAGCCATTGGTGAAGTAACTCCTAACACAACCTCTCTCTCCAGACTGCTGCAGTGGGGTGATCACAAGCTTGGTGTGTTCCCGTGCCAGCAAGGCATGCTCTGTTTAAGATAAATCGATGTATAGTAAAAAGTACTCAGTTGCCTGCCTTTGATTTAATTTTCGGTAGCGCAGTCAGGAGACAGAATATGAACTGGAAAGGTTGTTAAAAGATGGTAACAGCAAATGTGAGGATTTCTTTCATTGCCTGTCTCCCACCACCTGCCTGGTGCTTTGGACTGGTCTCATCCAAGGGTCTTTCTCTCGTCTTTAGCTTTTCATGACCCCAGACTGCGTCTGCCCTGGGACACAAGTCTCCCCTGTTCAGACTGGAGCCCCGTATATGCTGAAATGGCATGAAGTGCTGAATTGGGGTGAGAGATGCGTGCCACATGAGCTGTACCCGCCGTGCTGGGAGGCCACTTTCTCCTAGTACCTCGGTGGTCATGCAGAGGCTGCTTAATGATCTTCTCAGGCAGTCCTCCAAGCCACAGTGACTAAAAGCAATGAACCTTACTTTGGTTTGTTAAATAGGAACTGTGTTAGTGTAAGGCAGTGAGGGAGGCTGAATCCAAGGGAAACTCTTTAAAGTGAGATGTTTCTGTTACACTCTTACATATCTATTTTTCATTTTGAACTTAGGTTTTATTGTACTCTCCTTCCAAATGAAGTGAGCCTTCACATGCCTGGGTATCCTTCATATAGATTAATGTTACTGTGAGCTGTTTCTTTATCAGTGTTATCAAGAGATCAGAATTTAATAATCAGTGTGCCTGATAATATAGTACAAGTTCTAATTTTTCAATTGGTACAGTACTAATATTTGTAGAAATCTAAAAGTATGTCAGCTATATCAAAACTGTTTTACAAAGTGATCCATAACACCCAATACACCAAGATTAAAAAAAAACAAACCACAAATACAATGCTAAAAATTAATTCCATGGCTTGTCTGCAGTATCTTTGTATTGACCTAATAAGCGCAGAATGACCTAGAGTTTTTTTCCTTATCCTACCAAGTACCTGTAGAAAAAAATTATCCATTGCTTCTGACCTTAATACAGTCCCCTTTTAATAGTGTTTTTGGTACCCAGTTAATGATTCAAAAAAGCAATTTGGATTGTCTAAGTGACTTTGTAGCAGCTGATGTGAGACAAGTGATTATTAGGAAGAGCATGATGGATGTAAACTTAAAACCAGATCCGGAGCCTGCACACACATGCTGCTGTTTCTCCCACGTGTGATTAGCAGATTTTCACCAGTGCCAGGACAGGAGGTGAAAAGGAGCCATGGAGAATTGTTTTCCTAAAGCTCAGCAGAGTCTGTGAGCTGCACTGTAGCTGGTCGTTTATGCATGCCTTATTAAAATTTATGCTGCGTTAAGGAGACTGTCAAGAGGCAACTCTTTGTCTTAACAAATGTTAATGAAGTTTTCAGAGGTATCTGTTCTATTGCAAAAGATCATCTATCTTTGGTAGAACAGGTTTTGCTAGAGCCTTGATTGATTGCTGAAGACAAGTTTAGCTATTCTGCTTGGCGAGAAAAGATCACTGGCGTATACTTTTCCTCTTTTGTTTTCTCTTTCATTGGGGTGATTGATGTACTCAAACTGGTCCTTTCTACATGACGTGAATGCCATGTAACATCAGACGCGTGATGAAAACTCAATATTCCCATGCTGAAATTGATAAAAGCCTCCCAAAACCAAGCTCAGACCTTCATATTATGACAGCGTCACCAGCTTCCCAATTCTTTGGGATAGCCTAGGGCTGCTTCTGCGAGCCCTGCGAGATGCTGCCGGCCACAGGGAGCCATGTGGGACGTGAAGGGTGGGCAGGAGATGGAGTGGAGTAGGATGAAATACGGGTGTTGCCAGTAGAGAGGGGAGCTGGCTTGTTTACTTGCAGGGGAGGGTGGAAACTGAGAGGTTAAGAGGAGTGGGACAGGTTTGCTGGAGAGAGGTGAGGGCTGGGGAGGGGTGTCTGAGGTCTTACCTGCTGACCCGGGCAGTAGCGATGCCCTCTGGAGCACCCTGGTGGGTGTCTGTGAAGAGAAGCAGGTAAGGATGCAGAGAGGTGGAAGGGCCCAGGTCAGAGGCCATCTAG
Organism: Strix uralensis; assembly: GCF_047716275.1. NCBI lineage: Eukaryota > Metazoa > Chordata > Aves > Strigiformes > Strigidae > Strix > Strix uralensis. The sequence continues at coordinate 71,086,734 of NC_133975.1, read as the reverse complement.
GAAAAGCAGATGGTGTATATATGTGCTTTGCCATACTTGATTTCTGATGTGTAGGGAAGATCAGAGGCCCATGGTTTGTTTTATTTTTGTCTTCTTCAGCCAAATAATACCCAGGAAAATAGTGAGATTTTACAAAGCATTAGATAATGAGACCTCTCCTGCTTTCCTTTGCCAAATCTGGGCATGAGACAGGCCCTGGGGCTGCACAGGAGACTTGCTGCCTTTATCTTCACCTCCAGACCCTTGAAGAGGAATCGGCCACATCATGCTGGGCATGGGAAGGGAGGCCCTCGACACCCCTACATCTATCAGGGGCACCCCAAGCCAGCACATGAGGAGATATGGAGGGGTCTGTTAGCATGCTCCCCAGCACTTCTATAGGGGTCTCGGTGTTTGTGCAGAGGTTTTTCTGTCTGTGAGCACAGCTGAGCACCCTCCTGCTGGAGGGAGGCAAGTCTTGCTTTAGAGTGAGGTGCCCTCTTTAAAACTGGGGAAAAAAGAGAGTATATCTCTGTGGGTTTTTCATAAGCTCCTAACAAAATGATCTCATTAAGATTGACTTAGGGTAAATTGTCAGTAGTTGAAGTGATATAACTTCTGTGTTAAAATGCACAGTTTAGTCAAAATAGAAGTCTTTAAATTTTGTAATTCTGATTTACTGAAGTCTGCTTTAACTGACCTGTCTGTGTCTGTTGCCCTGATTCAGATATGAAATCCCTAGAGACTCTTCAGCTGTCAGAAAATTATGGATGCTTAGCAAAGGAATTAGAGGTCTGCAATACATTATTGTGCAAGGAATAAGCATGGAGGAAAAGATGATTCATCGCAGCTCTACACCAGCCCTGTATTCATGTAACTCATTCAAAGTCAGCTGAGTTCAATCACCTTGTACATGGCTAAAAAAGCCAGGGAGGGGCGGGAAATGTGCTGCACCCGGTCTGCGTGTGCACTGCTTGTCCTCTCCTGGCTGCCGTCTTTGGCAAAATCCTGCTACCCTAGTCCCTCAGATGGGGAAACTGAGGCATAAACTGGCTCTGAGCATGCAGAAAGTCAGAGTTACTGACAGGAATACAACACAAGCCCCTGGTGGGGATCACCCGTGGGGAGCTCATGTGGCTTAGAGCCACGCCTGTGTGCACTGTTATCTGCTGCTTAAATGCTGGCCAGAAACCCAGAAGGTTGCCACAAAGTGTGTTATAATGCCAGGTAAACAAAGCTTGCAATTTGTCCTTCTGCTCAGCGAAAACACAGCATTTTTTCCCCTTGTCCTGTTGCTGTGTGAAAGACAGGTGAAAGCTTAGGGGGAAAGGAGTGTTTACAGTCACTCAAGCTTGTTCTGCCGTGTGGGTGCCTGGTTACTAGGAGATGCATTGAGGAAACTTGCTTAAGGAACCCACAGAAGTTTCCCCCTTTGATAGCAAGTTGGTGGCTTCTACTGGTAGCTCTAAGGTCCCAAACAAACTTCCTTTTCAACCTCCCCTTTCTGCCACAAGCACTGTAAATAACAGCAGGCTCCATGGAAAACGGGAAGGTGGCAACATTTTAGAAAGTAAAAGACCTCAAGCGTCAACAAATGCTTGTGACAGAGCAGAGCTGTTTGATGTGAGAAGATGTGTAACAAACTAATCAGTTTGCTTGCCTCAGCCTGCAGCTCTGAGAATAGAAATACTACCTGGGAGCTTCTGTAGAAATACTTCAACTTTTAAAGTAAGTGCATAATCTTGAAACTGTGCAATGTTAATTTAAAGAGAAATTAAATTTAAAATAGTCTTTTTTTTTTTTTTAATTTAATCTGGTATCTCCAGTTTAGTGCAGTCCTTTGAGCATAGCCAATTGAAAGCAGTTTTGCTTGATGTCTTTTACAGATATCAAATTAAAAAAGGTTTTCTTGACTGAAATCTGACTCCGCTGTACAGACAGCTCACTGTTGTGAAAATCCTTCCCCCTTCATCTTTCCTTTGAAGGAACTTATTTGGATGCTAGAAAGTGCTGAAACTCTATTCAGTGCTAGTGCAGAGGGAGAAATGAAATGCTTTTATGAATTGTGATGGTTTTCGTTGGAGTCTGTACTGAAGTAACCTGACTGATGTACAGGCTTTACTGTTTTCTCCTTATTTGTACATCACTACTGTAGGATTTGCTAGTATGCAGTTTCTCAGGCATGAAATCTCTTTCCTCAATGTGTAACCCATAATCCAAACTTAAATGCAAAGTCTTATTAAGGACTGATGACAAAAAACATCCGAAACCTCAGGACCTTTTATTTTTATCTCCATTGACCCTACTGCATCTGTATTGGGTCCATTTCCAGCTCAGAAATAAGCTTTCTTGTGTTAAAGACAAACTTAGCATGAGATTAGCTATCGGTATGGAGCATTTGACTTACAGAAACCTGCTCACGATTTCATACTGAGGAGAGCAGAGCTAGCGGGGGATCTGCCTACAGCTGCTGGGAATGCTGAGTAAACAAAAGTATTCTGAGATCAAATACTAGGATGTGTAGGAGATAGCATAGGTAAGCAAAGCCTTTCTTTTTCTCCAACACCAGAGCTCTCTGCTTTAATTTATTACAAATAATGGCAAAACCATGGTATTTCGAAGTCTGAATGCACAATTCAGATGCAGTGGGATGGCATCATGTAAACCTTTTGACTGGTTTTGGGGGAGAAAGGGAAGCAAAGGGCAAGTATGTGATAAAACGAAAAACCCATCAAGTGGAATACCTGCCTGATCACTTGGTGGTATCTTTTTGAAATCTTTAGAAAGGGAAATTGTTGCATGAACTCTCTGCCGTGTGTCAGGATTTTGGAGGACTCTTATGTGCTGTCACTGTTATTCCTCTACTTTGTCACAGCCTTCATGGAAGAGGGTTTGAGGAGACATCGTGTCCCCTCCGTGCCGCAGTTCCCGCGCAGTGCCACTAGATGTCCCGTTTTCTATAAGGTTTAGGCTGCTTTCAAAATCACTGGTATTATTTTGTGTTTGAAATATGGGAAGGGATTTCAGCAAGTCAGCATTTACATTATTCATGTTTTCGCTTCCCCTTTGACTATTACCAGAGCTATTTTGGAAAAAATTTGCTGCTAAGAGTGCTTTACCGTGGTTTAACTAAAATTCCTACAGCAGCTGAGACTGGGAATGTGGGTCTGACAAAATGCAGGCATCCTTCTCTGTCGCTGTATTCAGCAGAATAACTTGTGATAACTTGGTTTTGAATAGCTGTATAGCAATGCTACTATAGCAGGATATGCATCCTAATGAAATCCTTGTACAAAACTCAGGCCCTTGGCTCTGTAACTACTAACAGTGGGAAGTATTTGGCATAAAGTACTTTTTTGTGGGTTCCTTTGATTTAAAAATAATCTTGAGGCAGAGAAGCAGAGGGTTGGTTCCTCTGTGCAGCAGTATATGAATTATACCGTGAAATACTGCCAGTGCACATTCAGATGGGTACATTCACCAGTGCCTTCATGCAGATGATACACACTAGGGCTCCAAAACTAGGCAGGTGCCACCAGTGCGGGTTTCTGGCCTCTAGATCCCAAAGGACTGTTTCTTGATCCTCTTGCGATAAGCCCCTGGAAGCTTGTCCCACAACCCCTTGTAGCGAGTGCCAAAGCTGTCTCTGCTGCTCTGACCCCAAGAGCCACGATGTGGGGCAGGAGGAGTGTTGCTTGCCCTTAATGACTCTGCAGATGAATGCTGGTGTTGCTATGAAGTTTGTGTGTTTACTGGTTTCTTCCTGTGGTTTGAGGCACAGCGGCTGCTACCCATTTCTGGGACGTATGGCTGCTCGCCTTGCTTGGCTCAGCCTCACTGCGTTGCCTTACTGCAGCAGTTCAGCCAGGTGAACCCTCACAGCAAAGAAAGGGAAGTCCTAATTAGTCATAAATATTTATTTATTTTGGCTGAAGGAAAAAAGCTTATTTATGTCTGCAGCTGTCTTCAGCAAATAATATAACACCAGGAAGCAAATAAGTTAGGTATTAAAAGAATAAAATACATCTGTTCATTTTGGGTAGTTTAGATGCAGTTTAAATGTGCCAATTCGCCTAGTGTTGGAGGGATAAGGGCAGGAATTTCTCCACTTTCCCTTGGTCTCACCAGTCCAGAGCTGGGAGGTGTGCAGTTCTATGGGAGCAAGATTTGCCATGTTTAGAAAAGCTGTGTGTCAAAACTTTAGTGCTCTCTGACCTCAGTTTCACTGACCTGCTGCTACAAGTGCAGGCAAATATGCAAAGGAATAGTGAGGTCTGTCTATTTTTTCTTCTCGTTCTAGGAAGATGATTTGTCTGGCTCAGTCGTGGCATCTCATTCCTCCTTAGCTCCACGCATGTATTTGGGTGTTCGCTTATTTGAGGAATGACCTCCAGCCCTGAAATGTAACAGCAATTTTATTGGTAGGGTTTTGATTACCTGGGATACGGGTAAGTGGTGTTGCAGGCAACCCACAAGAAGTCATTCAGACCACCGATTGGAAATACATGCAATGAAATGAAAAGCTCAAGATATACAAGGAGGAGGCAGGGAATGGCATTTAACGTAAGGCAGTCTGTGGTTCCCCTTGCAAATGTGCTCATCCTGTTGCATCTGAATGCCAAAAACCAGTCTGGTTTTGGTCTGGTAATGGATCAGGGTACGTGGCAGTAGCTACATGCACACTGAGAAAACAGGGCTAATCTATAGTTTAGGATTCAGTGCTTGTTACTAGTTCTTGTGTAGACATTTCCATCGAGGTTCTTTTATGAAAAATAAATATTATTTTAACCATATCCTCCTGGAAAAAGAGAATTGAGGTTTCATAGTCTAATAGTGGATCTTGAAAAGGACTCACAGTCCTGACTTTCAATTCATCCTTCTACTCTGGGAAGATTAGCATTACAAAAAGCTGTCAATATGATCGAGAAAACCAGGTTTGCCCTTAAGAATACTTTACCTGAATAATAGCTAAATATATGTTCTTGCTGGGAGGGGAGAAAACTCCTTTAAGTAAACTGAACTGCAGTCTGTAGTTTTGTAATTTGTTACTGTGTTCCTGTACTCTAACTTATCTCTAGTTTATCTAAAGCTCTGCTGTGATTACTGCTACTGGCAGTTCTTGGTGTGCTATATTAATCGTTTTATGCTTGAAAATGCAAATTAAGGTAAACAAAAACTCCACCCAAAGAGGAAATGCGGAGGCAACGAGGCTTTTTAGAGGAATTTTACCACAGGCATTTCTCCCAAACTAACAGTATATTTTCCAGACAAACAGCTAGTTTAGGAAGAATAGAAATATTCTGTCATACAGCCAGCTCTTAAAAACATGATGGGAGTGAGAAGTTTAAACTACTGGCAGTGCTGACTACACATACAAATTTATCTGAACTCCATTATATTTGCTGCCTTGCTTTGCTAAAACTTGGACTCCTTGAATCATGTTATCACCTGGAAATCTTTTTCATTAAAACAAGCAACACACACAGACAGAGGTACCCAACATTTGTTGCTATGAAGGGATTGACAATATGATCCAGAGAGAATTATAAAAGAAATGTCACACTACTTGAAACCTAGTCCTATTTTTGAACAGTAGGGCCCGTGATCCATGGAGGAAAAAAACCCCTTGTGCCTGGCAATGATCAAGATGGGAACAGGAGAATGCTAAGAAATGCTATTTAAAGGTGGGTTTGAATATTTTCTTGAGGTGAGGGTTGGGGCTTAGACTGCAGCAGGCCCTTCAACCTTGTATGAGAGTGAGCGAGAGAAGGTTTATGGAATTTTGTCCTATACAGGACTACACCCAAAGTCTCGTGTTTGTGTGGCTTTGTCCATGCGTAAACCTTTGAGTGACTTGCTCACCTTTCAAAGTTTCAAAATTAAGTAAAGAAATGGAGCATTTTTAATCCAGAGTGTCTGTGTCTGGGTGCAGAATGGCAATGACTTATCAGAAGCAATTGAAACAGACAGTTTAGGTAGATCTGTCCTAGTTCATGTGTCAAAACGTATCATAGAAACCAAGAAAGGGGCTTTAGAGGTCTTGAGCTAAGTGCTAAAAATGTTTCTTATGTTTACAGGAGCACAAAACATCCAATATCAGGGGAATATATAAAGTTATGGAAAAAAAGAATGGAAGTAAGTTAAGTTCCAGACAATTATTAAGGCTCTGTAAGACACCAGTGCCTCTTGATAAAACTCTTGGGATATCTAGGTGGTGGTGGGGGCTGCACACAGTCTGCAATTGAAGCAGTCTGTTACTCAGGGTTTTGGTGAATAGTGGTTTGGATTGAGGTCAACATGTTTTAGAAACATAATGAAAGGCTGAAGAGAAAACCAGTCAATGTAGGCTTTGTCTGGTTTTGCCTCCAGACTTATTTCCTCATAATCAAACTAAAATTTTGTGGGCCTTATTCTGCTCTTACTTATGGGAGTCAAGGCTTGTGCTGTTTCGGGTGAGAACAGCTGCGCAGAGTGCAGGGGTGGGAGGGTGCTTCTTATCCCAGCACCTTTAGAATAATTTATGGATTCTTTTCTTCTTGTCAGTGAATACGTAAACCAAGGAGGAAGTTTTCAGTGACACTGAGGCCCTTTGGCAAAGTAAAGAGAGAAAGAACAGAGCAGTGCAAAGTCAGTTGCTTGTGACTTGAAACCTGGGTTCAGTTACCAGTCACCGGCGGTGACCTTGGGGAAACCACTGAGCCTCAGCTTGCCTTTATTCTCCATTTGAAAATGAAGATAATAGTGTTCCTGTATCTCAAGACTCTCGTGAAGATGCTAATGGTAGGGCCTTTGATGAGAAAGAGGTCTTGTTACAGGACCTCAGTTAGAAGTATTTGGGAATAATAAATGCAAAGGCCAAACTTGTTTAGTGATGTTATGCCAGTTCATTTCAGCTAAATTGATTCTTATTTGTTTTCCCCACAGAGAGGGAGACAACCACTCATGGATTATTTTTATTTTCTTCCCTCAGATTTTTTGAATTTCCATTAAATTAACAGAACTGAATTATTTTTCTCTCTGCTTCTCTTTCCTAAGCAGAATTAATATTTGCATTGGTTACTCTTGATAGTTACTTAGTGCTATCCCAGATGTTTGCAATGGCTCTTAAATTCTTCACATAATGCTTCAAGTTCCTGGATGGGGGACAAAACAAGTGTTCTGCTATTATTGATGGGCTGTCCCCTCCTACACCATCACTGTGTGGAAGTGTGTAGAGCACAAAGCCCAAGTGATCTGCTCGAGATAAACTGTAGTGCAGAACAGCTGGAAATACAGAAATATGACCTAAGCACCTGTCTCCTTTTCTTTCCCTTTGCACCAGAGGAGGAGTCCATATCACTAGTCATCAGGGATGGAAATTCTGTTTCTCAGGAAGAATTAGGCAGCCTGGAGATCAAGCCGTCCTTTAGCATAGTGCTGCAGAAATGTTCTAGTAATGAACATTAGCATTCAGGGCCCAAGACAAGTACTGGAATCTGGCTCAAATGATTTATCTTTGCTTGAATGGAGATTATTGCGTTGATGATATGATGTGTCTTTCTCTAAAGACAATTTCAAAGAAACCTGCACCTCCTCTGAATAAAAGAAAATAAATATTTTTCCAGTAAGATGAATTCGGTTGCCTGATGCTGTAACTGGTATGAATGCTCTTAGCTCCTGTTAACCTTTTCACATTGTACTGGTGTCCCAAGAGAAATCAAGAATCTGACAGAGCACTCCTCTGTAATGGGTTGTGGATTAGAAGTAATGAATCACTTACAGGAAGTTGTCTTTGCTGGAATATAAGCCAATATTTAGTCTCCAAAGCAAGTCTCAAAGTGCTTTTAAAAAAAATAAAATCTTCTTCTATTCTGTACTCAGCCTGTCCTTCAGCAGCCCCCTGATGCTGGCACATGCAGCATGGAAAGAATTTTATAAACGTTCTGTCAGTATTAAGATCTGAACTTTTTACCCTGCCTGTAAACCAGTGTCACCCTCCCCACTTATCCCTTATTTTAATAGCGTTACTGCTTAGTGTTCACCTAGTACCTTCCACCCAGGGTGCTAGAGTGCAGCACAAAGCTCTCTTCATTTGTGCTAACAGCTGAACTGTTTGCTGTCCTTGTGTAAGAGTGGAGGGAAACGAGACGCTGAGAAATTGCCATCCACTGGCACCCAGTCTGGAACAGAAGTGATTTCTTCTCTGTCAGTATTAATCAAAGCATGACCCTGAAATTGCTCTCTTTTTTTCCCCTCCCTCACCTTTGCCTCTGAGTTGTGGTTCACTGAGCAGTTTTGACTGTTTCACTTCCAAAGAGCCATTAAAGTGTGGAAAAGCATTTAAAATTCATCTTCAGTTATAATTTCATAAGGAAACCGTCTGCTCCATGAAATTTCCCAAGCCTGAAAATCTCCCTCAGTAAGCCTATTGCACTTCAGTGCCTCTACAGTGGGTTTTTAAATATCTTGCAATGTGATTTTTTTTAAGAGAAAATATTTTAACTAGGACACTAAGTGTACTTGGCCTTTCTATCTCATGTGAAAAGGGCTTTAATGTGATTACTGTGCTCCAACTCTGTTAGATAAATGGAGGGACCTTTCCCTTTTCAGCAGCCTTCGGATATATAGCAGAAGCAAACTTTCCTTTAATATGGGCCTTGCTCTTTTTTTCTCTTCGGTGATGCACTTAAAGGTAGCTATGTAGTGTCACATAAAAGCTCAGAAATACTATCGGTAGCAAAACGATGTATGGTGCTTTTGAGCAGGAGATGAGGACACCCACTGGAAGACTGTCTTGATACAGCAAACCATCCATCTTGCTATTTATTTATTTAAAAAAAAAAAAATTGAAGTTACTGGTCTTTCTGTGATCTAGCAGCCTGCTTTTGACAGCAACTGCAAGAGGGCATGCTTTTGGAATGAATTGCTTTTGTGCTAACTTTTCATCCCCTAAGACATTGTTTCTGGAAAAACATGCAGATGCATTTTAGTGCTACAACCAGACTTTGAAAACATTTTCCAGCCCCTTATTAGAAACCCCATATCAAGTTAAATATTTCACATATTTGATGATTCTTGTATGCAATCTTTGCCTCTTCTACAACTGGAACAACTCTGTTGTGTAACTGTGGTGTGATGGCAATTTTGAACTTTATACTGTGGTCAGTGCTCAAGGAAAATTTGCTTACTTATTTATTTTAAATATGCCTAGACCTTACATACCTGACTTTCATACAGAAGTCAGAAGGTTTACTGAGATCACGCTTCTTTGGGTAGCGTGTGCATACTAGTTTTGTCCTATGTAACATGCAATCCTGCCACCAGGCTCTTGAACCTAGGCTCAGAGCTGCAAGTTATACTGAGGTTTTAGATTTTTTTTTTTAAAGGAAAACAATATACAGAGGAATAGTTTCACAGAACAAAAGGTGGCTTTTGGAGCACTTCTTTGGGAGGCAGCAAAACCTGTGTTCTCCCAAAAGTAGAGAAGTGTTTGACAAATGGAGATGGGTCCCCATGACAGTCTTCCTTTCTTCTGTCACAGAAAGAAGATGCTGTGAGGTCCCATAAAGCAGGGTTTCTCGCTAGCCATGCATCTCCCAGGTTCTCACCTCATTGGAGGAATAGAAACGCACAGCCAGCAAGCCTTGATGTGGATTAATCATCTCAATTTTTTGTCATGATGCAGTTTTGGATTAATGTGCAGCTTTTAAAATCCCTTTTCAAGAGTTTAGGTCAGGGGAGCAGTAAGCTGTGACACAGCACCACTAGCCAATGTATCTCCAGAGCAAAAAACTGACTCCAGAATGTATCCCCAAATGGATGCAATCCCATCTTTGCCTCCTGAGGAAATGCAAGGTTGCAAATGTAATCTGTGCTTCTGAGGTTACTTTGGCTTTCTGGCTGCTGAACACTTCTAGTTGCTTAATTGAGGCACATTCAGCCTCAGTGTGATGTTTCAGAATTTTGTTTTCCTTTGAAAGTGTGACTTTGAGACCAACCCCAGAATTTCGCTCTGTATGGACAAAACCTGTGCCTTGAAGTGGATTGGGAACTGACAGGGCCCTGCTTGCAGAGTCACAATGTGTGCCAGAGGTAAATACATCATTAAAGCGCTGCCGCTCTGTTTCTTATCATATTTTATTGCTTTTTGTTGTTCCAGGTGTTGTTCCAGCTCTGTGTTAAGGAAGGATTTGGAAGTGCACTGTGCCAGCAGCAGCATTGGGAAGCAGACTGTTACGTCCCGGTATGATTCTGCTAGTGTTTGAAGATGCAAAGAGCAAGAAGGGGCTTGGAAGGGGGAAAGACTGCTTTCACCTCATAGGGTTTTTTTTCTTGTGTGAAAAATAGGCTTCATTGAAAAAAAAAAAAATGATACTAAATCTAGAAGGCTTATTTGTGGCTTGTGGGTGAACACTATTGAACACCAGAGCTGCTGTTCAGTTAAACACTTGCCCATGGTGACCATGAAGGTCCTGCATGTGATGCTTATGAGTTGCCATCTGTAACTGGCTTAGCCTAACTTGAATTGTTTCCACTGAAGGCAGTCTGTGCAATAGGCATTTTCCTCCAGGTATATGTTCATGTCTTCAGGTTCATTCTGGATTTGCTGGTATAGCTATTTCTGCCTCTTCCCTTTGCATTCAAATCAATGCAAAGGCTGAAATTCTGTGATGATCAGTAGATTTTTATTTTTTTCCAAACATCTGCTCTTGCCAAATGGACTGACAAATCTTTCACATGGTGTTACTCTAACATTTCCCCCTGTATCACCCCAGGCCTCTTTGCTTCATGAAGTTATGCAAATATTTGCTTGCTTAAACACATATTAGATTGGCTAGAGTAGATTTTACTCCTAACTTCATCTGTTGGCAAGAAGATTGTTCTCTTCTCTGTTTAACCTTTTCCTACCATTGCAGTTCATCTTGGATCATGTATGTCAGACCTCCTCCAGAGCAGGAAAATATTCTGTGTTCTCACATGCAGGATTCTTTTCCCTGTCCTTCACCGATTAGAAATCCAGAGGTTACTTTTGATTGACTGAACATTACCTCATGTTTGGCTGAGGGTAAGACTGTTCACATAGGTTAGAATAACAAGCTATTGTGCATAAGCTGCTCAAACGTAGAAGAGTGGAAAAACATTTCAAATATCTTGAAATGAAAGAAGGTAGACTTCCTCCACTAGAAATGAGGAGCAACGTGTACACAGAGGCACTTACTGCAGAACAAAAGGCCTGTGTTAATTTGATGCCAAATCCACAACCTCCAAGCACAAAGTTTAAAGGGAAAAATGGAATTAAAGACATCTGTCTGATAATTTCCTTAAGTTTGAGAGTTGCTATAAGTGAGTAAGGATACTAAATAAGGCATAGGAAACAAAAATCCTACAATCCAGAAAAATCCATCCTCCTAAGTCAGAAGGTATGAGAAGAGGTGGGGAGAAGACAAGCTTTTTTCCCCCTGCCTCTTAATGTGCTATATACTCATGACACACTGCAGCATTTTCATTAAGCTAGCAGAAATTGTATGTCACATTGCCTGATTTAAACTGTAGTTGGCATTATAGGAACCCTAGAATTCAAAGCTTGTATTGCAGTGCTGAGAGCCAGGAGGGGCTTGCTGCAGCGGAGGGGAGGGGAGGACTGCTGTCTTTTGGAGGCAGTGCAGTTGCATTCCAGGTGGTCACGTATTAACTGCTAAATAATTTGTTAGAGAAATATACACCTTTTTGCAAATTATTCAAGTGTTTGTTTTATTTATGATGTTTAATAGGTACATTTGTGTCAGTAAAGGTAATGTACCAATCTTTGTGTATGCTGTTTGCTACACAGCAGAGAGATTCTATCAACGTATTTCAAAGTGACAAGGACTACCGCTTTATTGGTTTCTAGATACCTAGTTAGTTGTTCACATGATGCTGATAGAGCCTTTTTTCAACTTTCATGTTACCCAATAACTTTTCCTTATCACACATCTCGGTCACTAACGAGGTTTGAATTCCATTTGGCTGTGCTCACACCTGTGTCATTTGGCACTTGGCGTGCAGTTACCGCTGTGTTGTGTGCCTCAATCTGATCGACAGAATTTTGGAGTGTGTTAAAGAGCGCAGATTTAGGTCCCACTGCGTTTCTTTGTGTGTGCTTGTGTGCACTTTCTAGATGGTAAAGCTTGAAACATGGTCGCAGCATGACCTCTATCTGATCTGGGTATAACATATAAGGAGAAAAAGACTTACTTTTGCAGAAAGAGGTGGGGGTGTGTAAGCAAGGTTGTGCTTAAACTAAAAGCAACCTGTTTGAATGTCAACCACTATTTTTTAAACCATTTCATAACCCATAATGTTTTCTTAAATATTGTTATTCCACATCTAATCCAGATGTGCATTTCCACGTGCATATTACGAGCAGCTCACTATTCCCTTCCTGTATCTTTGAGCATGTGTGGAATGCCACTTCAATGGATTAGATTCAAATTAGACTTTAATAAATAAATCAGGCCATTTTAGCAAACCATTTGATTCTCAGTCCTGCAAAGGAAGCCAGCTGGGTGGATCTCATGTTTTTGCTGAACTGCATGTGCACTTCTGGGGCAACAAGGAATGATGGACAAAATGTTTAAATTTGCATCACAATCTTCATTTCTGTCGGTGTTTTCCGAGGTAAACACAACTCACTTCAAGACAGAAGTGACTGTTACATGTTAAAGTGCTCACGTAGGGAGATTATGTTCATGTCTTATTTTGGCAAAGACGCTAAATTCCATTTGTGTTGCAGTCTCTTTTCCTTCTTTCATCTGACACGCAGCTGGACTGCATTTGTATGGGTGAGGGAGCAAGTCTCCAGTTTTAGATGAAAACGCTCGTTGAATAGCCACACTGACTGCATATTTGTTGCTCTCCCAAACTGGATGTGTCTTCCCTATACCTGGGTCTGTGAAATGATCCTGCTGTAAGATGTTAAGGAGTGTCATCACCCCAACTGCTTACTGTAGTGGTAGTCTACAACTACAGCCCTTACATTCTGTTCCAACATTTTGCTTATTTTACTAACCTAGCTTGCTTCGAAGCTAACTTAGGACAGCTAGTAAAATGCCTGCTTTAAACTTCAGCACAGACTTGTCCTTTAGTGAGGGGATATGATCCTCTTCAGAGTAACGGGAACTGATTTTTGTACAGATTTCATCAGGAGCGGGCTTGAGCACCCCTTGGAGACTCTCTATCTGCAAATGTAGTTTTTCTTCTAAAAGGTTTATTATTCCTAAGAAACAAAGCACTAATTACACCCTTCCGTGGCATAACAGAGATGGAGGAGAAAGCAATCCTCTGAAGGGGAGAGCCGCGGGGAGGTGAAGCGGTGGAGGGAGGTCTTTCTCTGCGCTCCTTCCGAACCGGCCGCGGGTCCTGGGGGGACCAGGCGCGCCCAGACCTGCAGGGTGCCCCCTCAGTAGCCGCCGGGGAGGGGCTCGGCCCGGGTACCGCCTCCCCCGGCCGGGCCGCGGAGCCCCTGGGGCTTGACGGGGTGAAACTGCCGCCGGCCCGGCCTCCAGGCGGCCCGGGGGAGGCGGCCATGGCTCGCCGCCCGCCCGGGGTGGGGCCTGGCCCAGCCCCCGGCTGAGGCAAGCAGCGGCGGGGCCCGCGCCCTCCCGCTTTCCTCAGTGCGGCGGGCGGTGGCGGCGCGGCGGGGCGGCTCGTGGTGAGGGCGCCGGCAGGCCGGGCCAGGCCAGGCGAGGGGAGGCGGCCGGGTTGGGTTGGGTTGGGTCGGGTCGGGTCGGGCCGGGCCGGCTCTCACTATCGCATCTCTCTTTGCAGACACGGACTCGGCCCCGACCCGACGGATCCCCGAGATGGCGAAGGTGAGGCGGGCTGACGGCCACCCTGAGGGGCTGCCGACCGCCGTGGCCCCTCGGCCGGCTCGCCCCTGCCCGGCCGCGGCCGGTCCCGGGACATCCTCCTCTTACTTTTACTCCTCCGTGATTTATTTTCGGTCTGCTCTAACTCAACCCATCCCTAAGCTTGGGGAGACTCGAAGAGGAGGGGGACGGGGACGGGGAAAGCAGCTAATCATGTGAGGCGCACGTCAGGCACCACTTTTTTTTTTTTTTTTTTTCCCGCTAGTTTCCACTATTTTGGCCAAGTTTTCAGTACTGTGTGTTTATATTGTGCTTGGGTGGAGGCTCCTTCCACTGGAGGAGGAAGGAGAAAAAAATACCGCCGTGGCTGTGCCCCGTGGGGTCTCGGGGCTCGGTACTCCCGTCCCCAGCTTTCCCGTATCTAACTTGAATTTTTCTGGAACCTTTGCAGCTTCGGCCAGTACTTCGTCTCGTTTTTTTTTTTTTTTTTTTCGTTTGTAGCACTTGTATCTCTGTGTTTTGAGCCTGGATGAAGGCTTGGAAAATGGGGCTGACTCCGGCGTTTGTTTCTATAGTTGCATCAAATGCATATGATCTGGAAAGTAAAAGAGTTTAATGGCATATTTATGGGTTTTGTACTGCTGTAGGAAGTGAAAGCCATCAAGTTGTATGAGTACCTTCACAAAGGTCAGGGTAATTGCACATTACTGTTATACTAGTTTCATTATTTTAACTTAATGAGTGGAATGATTAGGGGTGTTTTAACACTCCTGTGAATATTTACTCATACTGTGACTGGATTTAGTTTTAAAAGAAAGGGTACTTCATTTAAAAAAAAGTTTTTATTTTTAATAGTATTCCACTAAATCCTTAAAGTTTGGGAGTGGGTTGTTTTTTGAGGGACAAAGAGGGGATTTTTCTTTCTTGAAACATCAGGACTGGTTTGTGTGATGCATCTTAGGGATACAGGGACCCCTATCCATGCCAGTGCAGGGCATCTGACCAGGCAGAACTACCTGGACAGCCTTTTATTGCCGTATATGTAGCATTGCATGTAGGCTTGAGGGTAACTTCCTTTTACTAAAAACATGGAAATTTGCAATTCTCTCGTCTACTCTCAGAGACACGAACTTTAATTCTTGATGTTTGTAAAAGGAATATTTTATTCTTTGCTAGTGCGAAACAGTTACTCTTGTCTTCACATAGCAGAATTTTCTACTGCCTGAGGTAACACTTGGGGCTGGGTTACTAATTGTGGTGAATGGTGGTAGGTTGAAGACATTGGAACGATGAGGTCTTGTACTAGGTACACCTTGTCCTAGAGTTTCCATGTTCAGAGGACTGCTTTTCTCTTCAGTGGTACTCTTTGCCTGTGCGATTATGCAGCCATGAAAGACTGGGAGTGTTAAAGCTTTGTAGCCTGGAATTCATTTTATAAAAAATAAAATAAAAAAAAGTTGAAGAGTAAGCTCTGCTCCTCCTGGCAGGTGTCTGTTCTAAATTTTGTTGCACCATGAAGTAATGTTAAGAAATGAAAGTGCCTATCAATCATGAAATGTTGAGTGTCAATTGACAGTGGTTATTTATATGTACAACTAAAGGTTCAGGGTTCACAAAGGCTGCACACAGTGTACTAAAGTCCAATTTAGTCTAGAAACATTACTGAAGAATAAAACCTTTGAAGAAGGTAAATTATCTTTGGAGTCTTGGTCACTGAAATATTTGTTCTTGATCAGTTATGGGAAGATTTTTTTTCCCAAAGACCTGTGGGATTTTGTGTGTTCCATATCCAGGACAAGAAGGTTCATTCATTTTGTGGGTGAACTACAGCATGCTGTAATGTGCTGTGCACCCTGGTCTCTCCATGCCTGTGGTTATCTCCTTGCTTTGGAGGAGCACTGCTGTCCTAACAAGCTGCCTTTTCTCGTGCATCTGTATGTGTGGTGGTCTTTGTTAGTGCATAGATGTACATGGTATGATCTCTTGCTGCTTGATGAATGAGCTGCCTTGGAAATGTTACCCCGTGTTTGTGAATTCAGAAATCTGGAAGGAAAGCAACAAGAATATTTTCTGCTTGCGTGCTGTGGACTGATCTGGTTTGCTCTGCTACTCCCAAATCTTTCCCTGAATGTGAAGTTGGAAGTATTCCGTGTATCCATTTGTAAACTGCCAGGAAAGGATTGCTTGCTGCTGGTGAAGGTGTGGCTGCTGTGAGCTATATCTGGAGTTCCTGTTCTGCCAATGGGCACCTGTGGCTTGGGGCACAGGAATAGTATCGCCAACTCCAGTGGCATTTCAGAGGACTGTGTCTAACGTTCCAGACTACAAACGCTTTTTCAGAATTGGGTCCTAAGCAGGGCTTTGGCTCTGTTGAGGTTATGAGTGAGGATGGGTTCTTTGAGTGGTTTTGCAAATGTCCCTACATTGGTTCCTACATTGCTGTTGCTTGCTCTTCTCTCTCTTTCCCACCCTCTCCTCTTTTTTTTTTTTTTCTTTCTCTCCTCACTATCTCTACTGACTCAGAGTTTAGTGCAGATGTTGTGTAATTCCGTTTTTTGTCAGGAGTTTAAATTTAGTGGGGCAGATGTGAATATAGTCTGCTGACCAGAGCTTACTCCTTCCATTTAAGTGCACAATCTAAAGCGTTACTAAACTTAGAGAGGTGTTTTGCAGAGCTGTCTTTCTAGTTGTGCATTTGCATCAGCTCTGCACCTATATTCATCCACTCACAATGTAATTTGCATCTTACTGCCCTTGACATTTTGGTAAGGATGTAATGAAATAATTATATATTTCTTACATGATGGTAATTTTAAAGCACAGTTTGATCTGGGATCTCTGTGTGGTCTTCAATGGCTGCAAAGGTTTTCAGTTTACCAGTGAGGACTGTGGTGTGCTTTATCTGCAAGATGGCTATTCTTGTGCAAGAAATCTTAGGGCAGTCTTTAATTTATTCTAGCATGTCACTCTCTGGGCTATCTTCTGTCTCCTGAAAATAGCATACCTTCTCTGTTTGTCAACCTGTGTGCTGGAAGATATTCTCCATTTCCATTCTTACCGTTCTACAGTTTTCCTGTGCCATTTTGTAAACAGATGGCTGCTTAAAAAAAAAAAAAAAGTCACATAGCACCTTCTCTGGACTAGACACTGGGCTTTCCAGTGGCAAATTGATGAGACGCTACTTTTGTTGCTGCAGAGCAGCATTGTGAAAGGGGGTAGCTCTACATCTATGGGAAATCTGACTGGGAAGAACTTGTTGTGAGCCGGTAGAGAGCAAAAGTAGATGAGAAGTCTGAATCAGTTCAAGTATGGTTTTTTGTTTGCTGATAATGAATGTTTTGTATTTAACAGTGGCTAAATGTGGGATCTTGTGGGTGGGAATTTTTTTGTGTGCTTGGTGGGAAAAATGAAAAGGAACCTCGTTAAGTGGCTATTGTTGATCTTACAGATAATGTTGTTGCCAGGATATGTGGCCACATGACATCAGATTGTGAAGCCGAGTTGTCTCTAGGGAGAAGTTAATGTAGCTCTGAGGTGCTGGTTAGAAACATCTCGCCTGATGACATCGTATCTTCTTCTGCAAACTTTTGCTACAGAAGAATAAACAATAATAACAGACAACATTAATTTCCTCATTTGGAGGGGCATAAATTCTAAAGCAAGAGCATCTCTTGCTTTGAAGTCTTTTTTTTGTCTCTTTTTTTTTTTTTTTTTCTTCTTTTCTTTCTCTGCCTTTCCTCTTCACGCTATTTTGTGTGTCTAGGGGCTTCATTGGTCTCATCGGTAGGTGTCTGGAGAAAATGGAAGCTGCTGTTTATTTCTAGTGTATAATCACAAATTGCCCTTGTGCTACACATGGTTGCTTAACAAGTCAGTGCACTGGAGAATGTAGAAACAAAGGAATGTGGGTGGATTTTGGGTGTCATAATCTTGTGATATTCTTTCTGTTGAGGTCTTGCACGTTGTGCTTCTCTTTATATTTTACTGCCCAGTGTAAGGTGTTGCTATTTAGTAAAGGATCGCTCCAGATTACAACAGGATTTAAATCAAAGACTATTTGTGTGCTTTGGGTTCTACTGGGTGGGAAACTTACTAACCAAAATAAAAACAACCTGTGAGGCTATAGTGTTTTGCATAAATGGCGAGGAACATTCGTAGAGATACTAAAAATACGATAATTTATTTCCCTCTATAAAAAGTTTTGATGTTTGTAAATAAATGTTAAATAGTTGTCTTTCAGTTCACCACTTTTCATATTAGGTCAGGATGGCTTAGCAGTTGTGATGCTGTCATCCATCTGCAAGAACCAGTTTGTTTCAATAAAGTTTAAACTCTACTTAATGTTGAAACTGTAGCTGAGTTGTCGGATAAATGAGTGTCTGGCTTTTGACAGGAACTCTTCTGTATGGATCTATTATATTATTAGAAATGTCTGGTTCATAGTTCCTATTTCAGTTTCTCTGTGACTGAAAGTTGACTTCAGTGGTTCAGGCAGTGATGGTGGTTTAGAACATACGCTTGCCCTCTCTTTCTCTGGCCAAAAGGTGCCATGTTTGGGAAGGAGGAGACAGCTGTTCCCTCCATGGACTGAGTTTGTTACCACTGCAGAGCTTTCTGCCATTGTCCATTGATTTTGCAAATGAGAAATTGGGGCTGGAATAACTAATAAGGGTGCTTCTGGACAATGGGGGTGTTTTAGATGGATTTGTTGTTGTTAAACATGGTGTGCCTGAGTATTTCCTGCCATACCCTGATCGCTGGGCCATGCTGCAGTGCTCTAAAGAGCTAGGTGAGTAGGCTTCTGATGTGAAAGTTAGGGATGGCTCGACACTTTCCCAGTGATGGGCCAGCTGTTGTCAGTATCACAGCTACCTGCATGTGGCTTCTGAAGGCGGTTAGACTGTAGCTTGGACTCAGGCCTGCAAAGATGTATCCAAACTTGTCTAATGCTAACAGCCCCTGCTGTGGTTGTGCTCTATTTCCACCAGCATGGAGTGTCAAGGGCAGCAGGTGTAGCTGGAGATTCTGCCATTGTAGCTGCTGTCTTTGTGGTACCCAGGTGACATGGATTTTTATTATGCTGGATGACAGAGCCACAGCAATATTTCTGGTTTGCAAGCTATGTGCAGCTCAAGTACTGATTGAGGGTGATTGTGGCAGGTAGGTAGCCAAAATCTAGTAAACACTGTGCGTCAGAAGGGAATGCCTGGAATGCAAATGGTGCCCAGACATCAAGAAAACTTTCAGACTACAGCTGCAACAGAAGAATTTCAGGAACTGTTCATCAAGCTTTGTGTATGTTGAGGCTTTCGTCACTGTGCTTTGGAAAAGAGAGTTATGGAAGGATGATTCTTAGCTAACAAAAATGAGAAGGATGATGGAGAGAGAGATTTAATACAGCATTTAGTGTTCACACATATGTTGTCTAAAACAGTCACAGAGGAATGTTGGGCTGTTGTTGCAAGACTTGGGAATTGTGAAGGGGAATTCCACTTGCTTATAACAAGATAAGCAAAGGAAAAGTTTAACTTAAAGATCAATAACTATTTCCTTTCAGACGTGTTGGCCATTGGTCATTTCTGAAGTAGAATTGTGGTAGTTCTGTAATACTAGTTATGCTAAGATGATACGAAAGAAAACAGCAGGAAATACACTTTTAAGTAACCCCACGCTGGCTGGTGTGGTAGTAAGGGAGGAGGAGAAATACAGAGGCTTTTCAGTCTTTATCTCTTTTACCAAATTAAATTCCGATTATAAAATTGAGTCCCAATTTTTGTGAAAGCCTTTGGAATTATCTAGGAAAATGACAACAAGTACATATTTCTGGGCCTAAATTTGAAGTACTGCCCAAAAACTTGCTTGTAATGGGAAAAGCAGAATGCTTCAGGGGAATTGCCATGCATCTGAAGTATGCTGGATATTGGAAGGCATCTACCAGAAAGAAGTTTGTTGTTGCTATTAAACACCATGATGCTTGGTGTTCTGATTTGCTGAAATACGGCAGAGATAAATCTAACTCATTAGTGCTTCTGCAGTGGGAGGGGTAGAGAGTTTCTGATGGCAGTAACACACAGGTGGCCTGAGAGGCAGCAGTGCCTCAGGGCACCAATTTCTGGATAGCGCTTGCCTGCTCTTTTCTGTCTGTGCTCTTCTGGCTGACCTATCTTGGATGAATGCATTGACTTGAAACCAAAGCACTGTGAGGCTGAAATTGCTAACTTGAGGGAAAAGCTGTATTGCAGAGGCCAGATGGCTGTGCTGCCTGTGAAATAATCTGGTGCCAGTCTCAGTAGGTGTCTTGGCACTTCCTTTCATGCTTTTTCTTGAGAGTGGAAAAATGTCCTGCCTGTACTGATTACTACTGTTGTACAGCAATGCTTACCAGAAATTTCCCTTCTTCAGCTGTTAGAAAAACCTCCCTATTCCCAAAACCCAACTGTTTCCCCTTTTGGCCATTGTCTGACTTTTATAGTTTATAATTAACTACTGCGCTATACACATACAGGTTCTTGAACTGCCATGTTTAAGTAAAGGCAAGACTTTTCCATAAGGGTGATGAATATTGGTGTTTGACAAAGTCCCTGAAGATCCATGTTCCATGGAAACCTAGTGGAATTATTTTTGTGTTTAGACGAGCTGATCTTTTATCCTTATGTTTGAACTGTTATTTCTTTCTAGCTGTAAACTATGATGAGAAATGTAGCTGAATCACTTGAATAAAAAGTTGCTTATGTCAAAAGAAACACAACGAACGATTGAAAGCCATTGCAGAGTTCAGTAGGTTTCATTTGCAACATGATGGAAACAATCTGTGGTACAGGTTGAGAGCTCCAGTAGGTTTTTCTTGAGGAGGGGAGGTTCTTATTTCCAAACGTGTCTTGGATCTTTGTGCAGCTTTTCTAGCATCTGTGATTTGTGCAATTATTTTCCCAAATTACTTGAACAAATGATACTTTCTTAGTCATTTTCCTGCATTCGGGCTCTAGTGTTGTACATACAACTCCTGCAAACTACCATTATGTAAATATACCTGAACTTATCTGGTGTACTGTTGAGTAAAACCATAGTAGTACCTTTTGAGTGAGCTGTGTTTAAATACACACAGACTGCTATTCAGTTTGCAAGAAAATATAATTGCAAGAAAAATGCTATCGTCTTTAGGACTGTGGGTTCAAATTTAGTCTGAGCTCATGTATGAGGAACTGAAAGATGCTATCTTCTATTTCATGGCCTTTTCCCTTTACCCCCACCCCATTTTTCCCCCTCTAGTACACGAGAGGCACCGTGACAGCCTTCTCTCCTTTTGATGCCAGAGCTGATGCAGAAGCTCTTCGTAAGGCCATGAAGGGAATGGGTAAGAATAATTTATTTTACGAAAAGTAAAGGGCTCTCACTCTTCTGAAAACTTCCTTTCTGAACTAATTTTTTTATATTAGCAGATGAGGGTAGGGCGTGCATCTACATGCCATGGAATGACAACCCCAGGACTGCACAAGTCTGGGCGTGTCCTTGTTTTGACTGTACTGCTCTCAAGGATGTTTATTTTTAGGTTAGCATGAGGGCAGAAAGAAGGTGGTTTGCACATTCCCCATTAAAAATTGATACTCCACAGGCTTCTCTGCACACGGTGTTTTACTACACAGTAAGCTAGACTGGATTTACAGGCAACAACTGTGGAGAGTTACGACAGCATAGTAGAAGCTCTGTGCTTGAAAAATGTGCAACAGCCCCCTCAGTCTGGAAGTGCGTAAGCACGGTACAGTTGCTCTGAACAAAGAATACAAGCACACAGCATGAATGTAGACTAGCAAGTGGTCTGTAAACTCACGCTATTGCTTTCTGCCCCAAAATGTCCCTGTGAGAACAAATCCTAACTTGCTACTTTTTTTGAAGCTGCCTCTGCGGGAGGAAGCAGGATGAAGGGAAGAAGGGAAATGTGATACACCTCAGCTTATTGCCAAATTCAGTAGGGCTAGTAAGATGCTGTGCTGTGAGGGCTACCTTGCAAGCTATCGTATATAAAATGGATAATAGCTCCACACTTCTGTACTCTGGGGTATTTGGGGTTACTGGACCGATTTTTGCTGGGAGTCGGCAGATTGTTTCTCCTAAAGTAAATCCCTTGGTGAGCCCAAAGGCAAGGCTCCTGTGTAGAATACAGACTGTGACTGAATGTTATAGCTGATACCTGGGGTGCTGGGAGCAGTGTCTGGAACAGAGCACTGATGGAGAACAAACAACACATAGGTCCTCCAGTCATATTTTTGCAACAGCAGAACACCAAACCTGGTGGCTCAGTTTGGGGTATGGTGACATTTGTTATTTAAATGCTTTTGCTGTTTGTCGGTAGGCTGTTATTTTCAAAGCATGTTTCATTCCCTTTGGAGTTTGTGCCACTGCTGTTTGTTTTTTAGAGAGTGTTTGTAACTCTTTGTTCTTTCTAACTTCAGGGACTGATGAAGAAACTGTTCTGAAGATCCTTACCAGCAGAAACAATGCTCAGCGTCAAGAAATTGCATCTGCCTTTAAAACCTTATTTGGCAGGGTGAGAAGAAGAAAAATACCTCTAGAAATGAATTGAGTGTGGCCTATGGTGATTACTTAAAACTGTGAGGCACATTTATCATGCTCCCTGTAAAAGATTCCTTCGAAGAAAATCTAGTTTTGCTTCTGCCTTCATCTCTCCCCCACCCTGCTAGCTAGATTAGAGTCTTCCTTTTAGATTAGAAATTACTTCCTTTTTCTGTATTTTGGTCCAATATGCCTTAGACGGATTTTTGTGCAAAAGCTCTATAGTTTCCTGTTAGTATGCTTCTAGTACTGACCTCACTCTTGGTATGGAAGGAGTTATCAAATATTTTGATGCTCGGTCTGCAGTGTAAGGTGATAGCAGGAAAAGAATATTTTAGAGCTAGAAAATGCGACAGAAATAAAGCAGCCTAATACTGTAGTAGGAGAGAACAAAACCATAAGTGAGTTGAAAGCAAAGACAGCTTGTTTCTTTCTTCCAACATTGTTGGATCCTTTAATATTCTGGCTGGGTAACCTTTGTTTCAAATAGCAAGTGCAGTGAACAACTGGGGTTTAAAGAATTTCTATATTGAAAAAAAAAATCACAGTATGTTTCAGGTTTTCCAAATGCTCATGTATCCTTTTCTTCTGCCTTATTTGGCTACATTTGTTTTAGTTCAGGTACCAATTAAAACAAAAAGAGCCCTGTCCCTTGAGCTTCTTGATGTGTCTCCAAAGTCTTCTAGCTTGCAGATACACAACACATGCATCCGTTTAAAATGGTTAGTCCTTGTTGATTACAGCACTGTTTGTTCTGCATTAGGATCTTGTAGATGACCTGAAATCAGAACTAACCGGCAAATTTGAAACACTGATGGTATCTTTGATGAGACCAACATATATTTTTGATGCTCATGCACTGAAGCATGCTATCAAGGTAAGAGGAGTAGGGGAAGGGAATATATTATATGAAATGTTTGTTGCTCTTTTGTTGGGTTTTAGGAATGAACTTTCAGTTGGTAAGGGGAATGCTAATAGAAGTACCCTTTTTTTTTTAAATTAGGAATGTTATGCTAACACCTAGTATGATTGCTAATGCTATGGTTTTGCCTGGTTTCTTATTCATCCTAATAACTCATTAGAGGCAGTTTAGAAATCTAGTCTGTATAATGTTTTATGTGAAATTATTTTCATGAGAAACACTGTAATCTTAAGAGCACAGTGTTCCTGTAGATACAGATTAAAATCTACGTAGCATAAGACTTGTTCCTTCTGACTTAAATACGAGTAGATATGCGTGTTGCTTTTAAATTCTTTTTGCTGCTAAAATGCATTGCTGAAGTCCAGTGGACGCTAGATTCTTCTGCTTGTGAGCAGCCTAGGTTTTATAGCTATACAGCTATACACATAGGCTGCAAATTAGTTCAAGGCATTTCATTAAAGTGTGATCTTATTTGTATGTCTGTTCTTGACTGTTATTTAAGCTAGAGAGTGTTCTGCTCCTGATGGATTACAGTGCAACTCCAGAATTGATGGGCTAGCATACTTGTGAAAACTGGTGTCCACCAAAATTATGAGCGGGTATTATCTGTGTTACTGAATGTGTTCTAAAAGCTGCCTCCAGTAATACAGAGGGAAGAGTTGATAGCCCTGTCAGTGCTACCTTTCTAGCATTTCTCTTTAGCTCAATGCATTTAATGCCCTTCTGGGAAGGCTAGGTAAACAAACAATTTACAATCTGTATGTGTAGATATTTTAGTGTGTTTTCTTCCATGTGGTTCAATTTTATTTTTTTTTTCCTCTGTCACCCCTGTCTGATATCATCAGCCTGTGGAAATTCAGGAATCGGATGTCCTTGGATTAGTCACAGAATCTGTTGATTAAAGTAAAGGACATTGAACTTGACTAGTGCCAGATAGTGCTTGGTTGGGTGACACTTAGACATAAACTCCCAAGATCCTTGATGACCAACTGGTTAATATGTAGGCTTTAGTCAACTGTGCAAGCTAGTGCTCATGAACCCATGACCCAGCAAATAGTATCTCAGACAACAGAAACTTTAATCCTGGAAATTTTCTGTAATGTCTTTATATGCAGTGGGGGAAGGGGAGATGGCACCTGACAAAGAAACTGATAAAGGCCTTGTTGACTAAAAGGAAAAAATGTATTCCCAAGCTCCTCTTGTTGACTTAGGAGTCAAAGACTGACAGGGAAATGACAGAACAGTTGGGTGTAGGAGGGAAAATAGAGATAGTGAAACAAGAGTGGTTTTGTTCTTGTCACAAAAAATGATATTAAACACAAGATCATAGGATTTCAGAGAATGTGCATAGGAAAAGATGTTGATACTAGCTGCAGTTCAGCTTAGGTGGATAACAACAGTAAACAACATGCGATAGCAGAGACTTCAGTGCAAGATAATAACTTGGCTAAGAGTGTTAAGTCTGTGCTGAAGACTGTCCTATCAATTTTCACTGCTGCTACCTAGATTAGAACTAATATAACTGTGCCTGCCTGTCTTGTTGAGTAAGCTTGCTCTTGAAGCAATCTGTATTTTGAAAATGGTTACATGTAACCTGGCAGATTTCTATTTTGGATATCTTTGTGTGCAGTTAGTATTCAGATTTTCCTTACAGGAAAGGTTGTAAATAACACGCTGAAGCAAAAATACACAGTATTGTATTTCAGTGTTGTTTTTGTGAAATTAATCCTTTGGAAGTGTAAAGAGCAATGGCTTATTCTTACAGGCAAAGTAGACTCAGACTTGTGGAAACAAGATACTGACTTGGCTTTTGTAAATTTTATCCTTGTAAAAGTGAAGAGTGCCTGTCATGCCTGATGTAATTAGAGTGCAGCAGCTTAAACTATCTGGGTTAACAATTCTGCTGTAAAATACATGTGTTTGCAGTGGAAGAGAGAGTGGATTTAACATAGCACAATTCATAGAAGGGTAAAGAACATTGCTGGGTGGCTCTGTGTTTGTCTGTGTACTAGTTGATGAAAGACAGTATATGAACTAGAGCAAAGATAGAAACTTTTACTCCGTTCACTTACCTTGATGTCATTGACTGTAATAGTGAAAAACTGAGGAATATCTGTGTGTGCTTGAACATGGAAGGGCTCATCGGAATCCTGCAGCTCTGAGCCTCTGTTGAGTGTTGGGAAGCTGGAACAGGAAGATATTCTTTCTAAAACCCCACAATATACCAGAAAGAAGAAAGTAATTTTTCTTTATTTGGTCCGAGTGTATAAGCTGATGCTTGCTTTTGATTGTCAAAGGGAATTCTTGTTTTCCTTTTGTTATTTAATCAACTGATTTATACTTGCACCCCTGCAGGGAGCAGGAACCAATGAGAAAGTGTTGACTGAAATTCTTGCCTCCAGAACACCTGAGGAAATGCGGAATATTAAACAGGTTTATCTGCAAGGTAAAGTTCTGTATAAAATAAAGTTCTACGGTCTCCATTCAGTTCTCTTAATATAATTTTAGCTCATCTTTCAAATAAGGTCTGTCTGTGAATTGATGGATGTGTCCAGTAAGTGGGATTTCATTCTGCTGTGTTGCAAAATTTCATATTGAAAGAAACAGAGTTTGGATTGTAAACTAAAATAGTTTTTATTTCAGGGCTATGTATGCAGGTTATGGCATTTTGTGCTTTATATTTACAATTCATTCAAATGTATTTCTTTCTTTCACCCATTATTTTCCTCCTTTTGACTGAGAGGAGATTTTTAGTAATTGGAAACTAGAAAACTGGTATCACATAAAAAACAGAAGTGATTTTTTTTTCCATTTGCTCAGTGCTCTGTTCAAATGCATTTGAGCTAAAGCAGATGCAGCATTTTGGTTGTCCACAGGAATATGTGCTTTTACCCTGTCATTGTGGGTTGTTTTTTTTACAGCAGTGTTTAATTCAACACATTACTTTTACTTCTATGCAGATTCCTGCCACACAAAAATTCTCATGTCTTAATATGAGGGAAAACTTACAGTCTCCAAGGACAAAATTTATTAGTACTAGACTTTTCTGGGCTCACAGTTGTACAGTTGTGAGACTGCCATATTTTAGTGTAGTTCCAGATCTGTATAGTCTTTAGTTCCTTAAAGAGCAGAATCTATGCATGTCACCTTGTATTTCAAAATATTTTGAGTAATCTGCTCCTGATACTAGGTGTGAGATGCTATCTCTTCACTTCTTTTACAACAAGGTTAGGCTGTAAGCGAAAGCAGAATATGTCTTAGTTGTTAAAGCTGTTTCTGATAAATGATTCTACAACCTGGGAGTCAAAGTAACTTTTAGCTTTTCCTTGCTTTCTCCTCAAAATAGTGAGGAAGGCTGTAAGGTGGTGAAAGGGTATTGCTCTTTTACAGAGTACGAGGCCAACTTGGAGGATAAGATCACAGGAGAAACATCAGGCTATTTTCAGAGACTGCTGGTGGTCCTGCTGCAGGTCAGTATCTCTTTGTGTGCAGGCATGTGTGTATGATTTTCACTTCTGTGTTCCTGTCGATGTACACTTGTCACTCTCTGCTTACTAAGCTGAGATTCTAGGTAGACCTGGTGATGATAGGCAGGACTAGTTCTGAAACTGAGTCACTTCCCTGACTTGCAGGGTCAGTGTTGAGCTCTGTTATGGGTCATTTCCACATCACTGAATTGAAGAACTTCTGTGATGCTTGTGGGTATAGCAGAATGCCTGCTGCGTGGGCTTTTGAAGGCAGTAGGAGAGGAGAATGTTTATTTCATAAAGACACATGCAAGCAGAGGGGAAAAATAAGGTGATTTTGGAGAAGATGCATTAGGGGTTGACTTCTTGCAGTAACTCTTACAGGCTCAATATAACAGATAAGTTGTTTTTTGATTCAAATATGATTCTTCAGTTTAACAACTTGTAAAAATTCTCTTTAGGCGAATAGAGATCCCGATGGCAGAGTTGATGAGGGTCTTGTTGAGCAGGATGCTCAGGTGGGTGAATGACTTCATTTTTGGGACGTTTCTATAAGTTATCTTGCAAAGAGTGTATTCGTCTAGAATTCAAATGTGAGAGAGAAATTGATAAGGTTTTCTATGTGTGTGTGTTTTCCTGTGCTTTTATACATTCTGGACAAAAGAAGTGTCAAAACCTGAAACAGTGGGATCAAGATTTTTGGCACTTTTATGTTTCAGTGTAGAGCATGTCTTGTTTTGCTTAATATTTAATGAGGTGTCTGAATGGAACAGTGATTAGATCACTGGAAACAGAAAGTCATGATTGCTGAGGCTTTGTGATGCTGAGACACCCACTGCTGGAAAACTCAAGAGATACTAATGGTTCATTCCATAATATCTGACTTGAACTTTTCTCTGAATTCAGTCCTTGCCTATCATGGGTCATATACGTGTCCTAGTGAAATGTTAATGCTATTTGATGAGGGATGCCTCCATAGAGGATGAAATACTAAAAAGAGAAAATATACTAAATATTCTGCTTTACTTTAACCAGATGACAGTCTAAGTATTGCCTCTAAAGGGTTTCTAGAAACTCATGTATTGCCCTTTGCAAGTATTGTCCATGACTTTGTCACTGATGCTAACCTGTACTCTAGGACAGGAAAAGGAATACCAGCACTTAATTGATGTCCTTGATGCAGTCTCTTGCTGGGTGCTGTTGGCTTTGTTCTTAGTTGTAGTGATGGTCAATATTTCAGCGATTTGATTACAGAACTCATTTAATGCATGTTTCTTCTTGGTTATTTCAGATAACTCTGGGCTAGACATTTTTCCTCTCATAAATTGTCAGTTGAGATGAAAGAAAATATATGGATTGTTCAAGGTGACAAAGACAAAAAGCAGAATACCAGATCAAGAAAACATTCTCCTGATAGCAGGGCAAGATGGAGAGACAGACTGGCACAATGTATTTTACTGGCACAGACCTATCCTTTGTTATGTAAATTCAGAAAGCATTGTCTTCCTGCTACTGAAATTAATCCTGTGGAAATTTGAGCTTGAACATTAGTGAGGCAAATGTTTGAATCCTGAACTAGACTGTTTCATGAAATTGTGTCAGTCTTGCCTTTAGTTGGGCTTACGTAATTGAGGAGACCCATAAACCACAGGCCTTGGTAGGTCAGTAGATTCCTTCTGGCCTCTTTAATTGAGCTTAAATGAGCATCTAAATTTAGGAGGCACCATACATAAATGTTGAAAAAGTCCTGGTTTTCTAAATGGCTTCTGTGGTTTGTTATGTACGTTTGGCTTGAACTGGGACCCAAACATAGAAGTGTTCTGTCGCATTTCTCTTTATTGATATCTTTACGTTCAACATCTAACATAGCTGGAACAGATCCAGAGAATTTACTAATTATTATTGCCAGGTACAAATGGTCAGAGTTGAGGTATGTGACTGTGCAAATGTAAGACTATTTTTGGCTTCTCAATGTTTCTCTTTATTAATGTGATACTCTGGGAAGGATTTGATACGTTAGAGGGCAACCTCGTTGCTCAGTGGTGTTTTTTATTTTTTTGGGGGTCTGTGATTACTAAACATTAATTCAAAGCAGTTGGGGAATGGGCATTCATGCTGTGAGATAGTATGAATATGCAACGAACTTGCAAGACTTTTCTGAGAATGCCTGAAGGAGAAAGTTGAACTTTTTGGAAGAGATTTTGTGAATATCACTTTTTAAAAGTTATACAATTGACATACATTTTGGGTATTGCACAGCGTCAAGGCAGGTAAAAACTTACAGCTCACACAAAATGCCATTCACAACTTTTAGTATCTCTAAAGAAATGCATTCCTGGAGTTTTTAAATGCTGTGCTGGGACTTCACATTTACTACTGGATGGAGAGTTCTGGTATTCATTTGGAGAGCTTAGCATGTATTATTTGAACTAAATATCCTTGCAGTGGCTTAATAGTGCTTTTTGTTTACCCCACTGTTTTGTACTCTGTACCATTAATATTAAAAAGAGCATGCAGCAGTCACAGATGTGTTTTGAATAGGATTGTGGGACAAACATAAATAGGAAATCATTAACATCCCATCCAGGTTTTACAGTCTGGACAGACAGATGGCCAACAGCATTGCTATGCAGCAGATTTGTTTGTGGGTTTTTTTCTAAGAAATATTTGATTGCTTGAATATAGGTGGTAACCTGTTTGCCTGTCCTCTGCTCAGTGAGGAGGGATAAAAAATACTATATACTACGATATGTACAAACCTTTCTCTTTACATGGTGTTTAGCACATGATTTGGAAAAAAGCTTCTGAGTGTCAGGAATTTAATTTTCTGAATTTTTTTTTCTTTCTCATTTTCCTTCTTTTCTTGCTTATTCCAACTTCTAGAAGTGCTTTACTTTCCTAAATGCTGCTAATTGCCTTCATTGTCTTCATTGAAGAAAGACTTGCCTGAAAAGCAATGAATGTGCTAAAATGATTAAATGATTAAAATCTGGTTTCATATCGCTAAGACTTTAACAGCCTTCAAATCCTGTTTCTGAGAGCTTCTAAATCCATCTTCCCCTCCTGGAAGTTCCTCCTGGGCCAAGTTAGCATGGTTCTCCCATTGATATGAGTCATCATGTAATAAAGTTTTGCTAGTCTGATTTGAAAAAGGGGGCAGGGGGAAAGGCAGAAGAAGCATTATTAGGAATGGATTTTATGTCCTGTATTATCACAGTTTCAGAAAATTTCAGGCTTATGAAAGGGGCTCTGCACACAGTTAGTTTTAGAGTCTTAAGCAGTGTTACTCATGTAAATGCTTTCACAGTCGATTTCAGAATTTATCATTTATTTCTTTCTAAGGTCAGTTCAGTACTTGGCAATTTTTTTTTTTTTTCCTCCACTCCAACTATAGCTTATTAGTAAGTTTAATGCTCCTTAGAGTGAGACAAATAGATCTTTTCAACAATGTGTGTGGACACAAGACAAATGCTGCTGTTTTGATCTCTTGAATTTACAACAGGTTTTGTTCAGAGCTGGGGAGCTGAAATGGGGAACAGATGAAGAAAAGTTCATCACTATCTTGGGAACTCGAAGTGTTTCCCATTTACGGAGGGGTAGGTAGTATGGTTCATGTGTGCTTGAAAACTTCTGCCTGAAGTCTCAGTATTACGCAGCTGGCGGTAGAAATAGTAGAAAACTTGTTTCTGGTCTCACATTTGTCAAGCCCAGAAATCTTTAATCACCTCTTCCCTCTACTTAATACATTTAATTTTGTTTCCTGTAATTCAGCTTTCCCCAAGCAGTGGTGATCTCCTGCTTGAAGGAGTGGTGCAGTAGATCTGAGGGACAGCTGGGGTGTTTCTTTCTAGATGCTTAATTTTTTTTTTTTCCCCTTTTGAGAGAGGTCATGGCAATAGAAGGGATGCTGGCGTCTGTTATGAGTCGTCATAATCTGATGGAGATCCAGCCCTGAAAAGATCAACCCTTTTATAGGTGCATACTTTATTAACTGTTAATGAAGAGACAATATTTTTTTTTCCCCTGCTCCTTACTTGTTCATAAGTCTATTTTACAAAGCTGTTTAGGCCATTGGAAATACTGACCAGTAAGTTTTGCTTTGGTTCTCCAATCTTTTTGTTCTTCCTTTTGAATCTTTGGATTCATCTGGATTTTCAAAGGTAATTTGATTTGTGAATTTACTGTTTAGTTTTTTACCATTATTTGCATTAAAGTAATCCTAAAGTTTGTTTTGATGCACCCAACATTTACTTAGCATGATAGAAATGTAAGATTTCATAGAAAACTTGGGTCTTATGGATATTGATGAACACAGACTTGAATAGACTGACAGTAGGACAGTTTGTGTGAAGTTAATTTAATGTAGTAGCCCAGTGTAGACAAGATCTTAGATTCAGGCTAAATTATAGTTGCATCCTGGGAAAATTGCTTAGAACTTCCTAAAACTTTCCCACTTCTCTCTGCACCCTTTCACTGGATTTGTTCACAGAATCATAGAATGGTTGAGGTTGGAAGGGACCTCTGGAGGTCATCTTGTCCAACCCTGCTTGAGCAGGGCTACCTAGAGCAGGCTGCCCAGGGCTATCTCCCAACACTCCACAACCTGTGGGCAACCTGTGCCAGTACTGAGTCACCTGCCCAGGGAAAAAGTGTTTCCTGATGTTCAGATGGAACCTCCTGTGCCCATTGCCTCTTGTCCTGCCACTGGGCTCCACTGAAAAGAGCCTGGGTTCATCTTGTTTACACCCTCCCTTCAACTATTTGTACACATTGATGAGATGCCCCCTTGAGCCTTCTTTTTTCCAGGCTGAACAGTCCCAGCTCTCTCAGCCTCTCCTCATAGGAGAGGTGCTCCAGTCCCTTAATCATCTCAGTCGCCCTTCAGTTGCTCCATATCTCCTTTGTACTGGGGAGGCCAGAACTGGACCTTGCGCTCCAGGGGTGGCCTCACCAGTGCTGAGTAGAGGGCAAGGGTCACCTCCCTTGACTTGCTGGTGACACTCCTCCTAGTGCAGCCCAGGACACCATTCGCCGCCTTTGCCACGTTGGTGCCTCACGTTCAGCTTGGTGTCCACCCCAGGACCCCCAGCTCCTTTTCTGCAAAGTTGCTTTCCAGCTGGTTGACCCCCAGCATGTCCTGGTGCCTGGGGTTGTTCCTCCCCAGGTGCGGGAGTGTGTTGTATAGTAGCAGTTTGGGAGGAAATAGGTATTTAAAATAGGACAGAGGGGAGAAGAGTGGATGATAGCATTTGAACTGTGAATAATGAGGTACAGATGGCATTAACCTGTACTGAGGAGGATACTGGGAGAAATGCTGGCTATACCTGTGACTAAGCAGACTTTCTGTTTTGCAGTGTTTGACAAATACATGACTATTTCCGGCTTTCAAATTGAAGAGACCATTGACCGTGAAACCTCTGGTGATTTGGAGAAGCTGCTTTTGGCTGTTGGTAATTAAGTCTTAACAGATCTAGACTGGCCTTCTTCATTTACTCCCAGGCCTTCTTAAATTGCAGTTATTATAGGAAGTGGCATGAAAACATGGTTCCTTTTTGAAGTTAATCACCTGGGATCTCTTGTTGTATCTAGAGAGTAGGCCTTTATTCTTCCTTTAATAGATGGAGGGCTAGGGGAGAAGTGAGCCAGGGCGTGGTGATGAACTGTGTTCTGTTCAGTCATGTGCATCTCTATCAGAAAGTAAGACAAAACTCTGCCTTCGTTTGTATTCCTGGCATCTCATTTAGGACAATGTCGTAATAGATTTGTAACTGGGAGTAGAATTTGACTAGCAAAGCCTCTGTTAGAAATACATGGTGAATTCTAACTCGTAGAACTCAGAGATTTAGCAGAGGATCAGACTAGCTGACAGCTGTATATTTAATTGTCCACACTGGAGAGAATGATCCAGTAACACACGCCTTGTCTTGACAGTGAAAGATTGTCCTGTATTGAATAACAATCAGTAATTTAATCCTTTGCCTTTTTTCAGTGAAATGCATCCGAAGTGTGCCTGCTTATTTTGCTGAGACTCTGTATTATTCCATGAAGGTATGTACGTGTTTTCCATATGTCACTTCCCATCTCCCCCAGCTACAATTCCTCTCCCTTTGGCTTGTTCTTCATTTGTTCTTTCACTGTAAATGCCAACAGGATACTGTATCACTAAGCATCTGCAAAAGGTTTGGGGAATGCAGATCTGGGAGAGGATACAAACGATTCATAAGCTTTGCTTCGAGTTCATCGTAAGTTTGTCAGACCATAAATGTTTTACAGGAAACATCAGTCTCATCTGCTGTTTTTGGAGTTGGTCTTGTTACATTGGAAAATGTCTGGCTAGATTCACTGGGCACCTTCAGCTAAATAAAGATTATGGTGTCTTTAGGTGGTGGAGGAAGTAAAGATGACCAAAAACTAAATTGTAGATTGTGCAGATTTAGTGCTCTTTGTTTTGGAGATGAGTATTTACAGACTGAAGGTGTAGTTAGCTTTGAAACACATTTTGATGACTATCCATCCCATTTTGAGAAGGAAAAGAAACTCATCAGAGAAAAAGGAAAGAGGCTTAAACAGCTACAAAAGATTTCTGCAGGGCAATCCCATCAGCGACACAGCTGTGTTTGTTGGCTTTGCCTTCTCTTGGATGGGAAGAGATAAGCAGGGGAAACTGTATTTTTAACTCACAGTGGCTAATATTAATTAAAACCGAGGTAGGTAGTCTATTGTTTTCAGGCAAGTTATCAGCTTCCCTGAAGAATTTCTCCCTTCCTCTTACTGAAAAGTACTGAACTATGTTTGTCACCAGATGGTTGTGTTGATGAGGTGTCAGCATGAGAATTAGTGAAGAGCTGAAATGATAGCTTAATTTTTAAAAGCTGCTTTACTGGTTTTATAGATACCAGTGTAAAATAAGGTTCAGGTGGAAAATACAAAATATTACACCAGTATGCTGAGCTGTATGAAGAGGATTACTCTTCTATTGTTTATCTATTTATTAATTTTTATTTTTTAAAGAATGCGATAGAAAAATCTTTTCCTGTAGGTTTTAGATTTGTATGTGCTTCTATTATGAGGGGCCTGGTTAATGCTGCTGGTGAGATCCCCAATTTTTAAAAAAAATATAAGTAAAAATCATTAAGCACTTCAGAAGATCTTCATCAATTATTACTTTGACAGAAGAGTTTGTAATTCTAATTTATCAGTTTGGCATGACAAAGTTATACAATGAGCAAGGTTTGCTTTCATGATTAGGTGGGGCAGAGCCTGGCTTTTACTGGATTCTAATGTCAAATCCTACTCAGAAACCACCGGACTCATGGCATAACTTCTGAGCAGCTTTAGGGCATTTTTAGATGTAATCCGAGAATATTGCACCCAGTCGAAGGATTGAGTGACCCTGGACGTTAGGCTGAAGATGATCGTGGGGGCTCTGCCAAGTCCTTTCCTGAGGTGCATTAGCAGGTCAGCATGTGAAAACTTGTATTGCTTCAGCTTGTGTGGAGTCTGACTTGTCTGGGCAGGAGGGGTCAGGATGTTAGTCTGGCACAGCCTGCCAGCACAGGAACTTAAAATGTTTAAAGCAATAAAGATGAACAAAAGAGTGGAGCATGATTGCGTGGTTGGAAGAGGTTTATGAAGTTTGCCTTCGTAATAAACAGCTGGATAATTTGTGAAATGAGTTGCTCTGCCTTTGTCTTGCTGTACGATGTTACATGCTTTGTATTAGTCGTTGTTAGGATTTATGTACCCAGTTCCAGAACTGACTGCAATTCTGCAGTCTCAGACTACATTGAAAGGGTGAATTGCATGTGATTCTGATTGTGGTGATCAGCTATACTACTGTGTAATCTTGGAACTGGATTATTTTGAATTTGTATGGGCATTCACAGTTGAGGCCTGTGAGATGAAACATGAAATAAGAGGTCTGACCATATGGCACTTCACAGAAGTCCAGGGACTAGAGCACCTTGCATGGTTGGTCCTGTGTTCTCCACATTGCAGTGTGAATGTCTTGTAATACTGTCCCAAATATTCTCTGTTTTGGAGTAGAAATGTAATGCAGGAGTGTTTTGAGACACCACTTGTTGCACTTGGTGCTTCCATGTTGCACCGTGGTTGTTTGTATTTGTGGTTTTGTTAGAGCATCTGTCCAGAACAAACTCATATTTTAATATTATTTAAACTCTTCTCTTTAGGGGGCTGGCACTGATGATGATACCCTGATAAGAGTCATGGTTTCAAGAAGTGAAATTGATCTGTTGGATATTAGACAAGAATTCAGAAAGAATTTTGCAAAATCATTGCATCAAATGATTCAGGTAAAACTACCATTCTGTTATCAGGGAAAACGGGGGTGATTGAGATGTCATTGTTTGCACTGTTTATCTTTATGGGAAGGGGTGGATGTGAGTAGAAGTGGACAACTCTGAGCAGCGGTTGGTGGTTGGTCTGCAGTTTTGTGAAGTACCACATAGTGTCATTTAGATGGGGGACACTTCCTCTGAAAAGCTAAAGGTTTCTTTCCAGTGTTCACTAGGAGAGCAGATGTGGTTTTCTGAAATTACAATTACTCATACACCATTTTTAGTTACTGCTTCATTTCCTTGTCTGGGTTCCTGCTGATTTTCAGTGCTTCAGAGAGGGTGCTGGCTCCAGAGGAACAATATTGGGGTTGGGAGTCTGAATTACAATGAGGTTGGAGTTTAAACCTTGGACTGTGATGTGGAACTTTTTGCACCATTTCAAAGTGGAAAGCATTTCACTGTGGAATCAGTTTGAATCATAATCTCCTTTGAATGGATGGGAAGGAGCAGGAAGGGAAAGAGCCAGGAGGAAATCCAGAGCCAGCTGTTTCTGTAAAGTTAAAGTCAAAATGCTTTTTGTCCTAGGAATTTTTTGGGGGTATTTTGTTTTATTTTTAAATGCTGCTTTTTACAATTTTCAGTTATCAGTCCTGACATTATGCTCTCTTAATTAGGCTGGGTGGAGTTGCTTTTGACACTGCCAGTTGGGCCCGTAGAGCTCTCCTGTGGAATTAGTAGCAGAGCTTCCCGTTAATTACAGGGAGCAGGGCTGGGGCCTTTCTAAGTGCTGGCAGGTGCACTTTGCACATTTAAAGGTTTTTGCTTTTGGGGCTGCTTTGGGCTTCTCCTGTGTTTGGACTTTCTGACTTGCAGGTGAAGGCATTCTAATATGCAATGGGTGGCTCAGTTCTAGTAAAGCTTTTGGAGGTTGTTTCTGAAAGTCTGTCTGTGTAAATATAGCTCTAACATAAGAGACAGAGAATTTCCTTGCGTCATTACTGAGTGGAGAGTCATCCAAGTGGATTTCCTGTGGGTGGGACAAATGTATAATCTGTTGGAGTCATCCTAGGCTGGTGCTTTTCTTCACATTTCTGTGGTTGTGACTCATGGTGACTCGTCTGTTATATTAACAGAAAGATACATCTGGGGACTACAGGAAAGCGCTCCTGCTCCTCTGTGGTGGAGATGATGAGTAATGGTGGCAGTGACACGAAGGATTTGTTGTACTCCAGCTTTGCAGCCCTTTAGTGAGCATGTCTAGCTAAGTTTTTGTATCTTAATGCTTTGTGGCTGTTTGAATTTATACTAATATTGCACTTATTAAAAATGAGCATATTGTTATCCAAGTGATAGCTGATCTCTCCTCTTCCTGACATCCCAACTTCCAGGAATTTCAAGTGCCTTCTGTGAGTATGTGAGAGTCGTCTTCATGGAAGATGGGTACTGAGCACAGAACACAGTTCTTTGCAAGTGTTTTGCTGAAATAGGGAAAAAAAAATCATGTATTTCACTAATAATTTGAAGATTATCTTTTCTTGCTTTTATTCCTTACATTTCCACGGAGTATTAAGCTAGCTCTAACATTGCAAATGAAGAAAAGTTATCGTTTGTAATATTCGAATGAATTTGCTGAACATAATACAAGCAATCATTGGAAATCTAAAGGACCAATAAATTTTTTCTGTCTCAGCACAGTTGTATGTGGTTTTTAATGGACAAAGATCTATTTTCCATTTCATGTGATTCCACTGCTTCAAATTGTTGGTATATTTTCCCTACTATTATGCAGGCTTCTAAGTATATATGATGTTTTGCAGCTGTACATCTTGATGTCTAGTCTAGTATATGGGTGCTGTGGTGATGCTGCTGTTCAATACAGTTGGAATAGCAAATTGTTGGTACTTGCTGAGCATTGCATTCTCATTTTGTGCTGCTTTCTCTTTGTCTTCTCCTCCAAAGCTGAGGGAAGGAAGGAGAGCCGTTTGCACAGTGCCAAAGTAGAGCAGATATGCTGCACTTGTAGGACCAATCGAAGATTTCTGGAATGAAAGCAGGTGGAGATGGGAAGACAGTGATCGGTACTTCAGGGGTCTTGGGTGAAAAGAGGATGGTTGCAGCACTACTTGCTCATCAGGTTAGCAGGGAGCAAAGCACAATGTGAGAGAAGCACCAGTCTGTTATATAGGCTGCTAGAAATTCACTGCTTTAGTTCATCATTTATGCCTGACTCTGAAAATTAAATTGACGTGTGAAGGAGAATAAAGAGCCTTCGATTTCATGCATTATAAGGTCTAAACACCATGGTTCTAAATTTAGCTTATCGGTTAGTTGCATACATCAGCTGTAGAAACCACACATTTTAGTAGTCCTGTTGAAATTGATTCTTCACAGATTATTAAGAGCTTTAAAACTTCCATAGTGAATAAATGTAACCTTTTAATTTTTTTATATTGTAACTCTGAATTATTACTGTCATGATCTCTTGCTCGTAAGTACTTGATTACCAGTGTAAAATATGAAAGCTCTTTTTAGAATAAGTTAACTAAAGCCTAACCCACTCTGAAACCTTCTTTGTTTCACTTTCTCTCACACACATGCCCTCACTCTTTCCTGCTCATGCACTCTCACTCTCTCTCCCCCCTGCTGCTTTTTGTCCAAATTTAAGATTTACAGACTTAATCAGCACAACTGATTTTTTTTTTTTTTTTTTTTAAAATGAGACAGTTAAATGCTTTCCTCTGCTGCTCTTGGACAGTTTACTGAATTCTCCATGTCGTTGCTGTATGCAGGGATGGCTGTGGGTGTGGTTTGCATCTCCACCATAGTTTAAACTGGTCTAAATGGTGCTGCTGTAGTCCTGCCCCGTCCTTTTCTTCAGGCTACATGTTCCCACCTCTCCTACATGCTGGCACTGAAACTTTTCTGAGCCTTTGGGTGACCTGACCCTGGGCTGTCAGAATCCAAACATGCAGCTGCAGGCTCATACTCTCCGTAACTCAGTGGGGCATCTGGTGAGGGCAGCTGCTGGTGGAGGGAAAGGCTAGGAACCTGTGCAGGGTGAGAAGAGATTTTGTGGAAGGGGAGGTGGGACTCAAGATGGGTTGCTCTGGATGGGTGTCTGCTCTCCGAAACTGCACCTGGGATTACAAGAGTCTCACAATATTAGCAAAGGGATTCTTCAGATTGCTTTCTGCAGCTACAGACCCAAATTAAGAAGTTTAGGTTGAATGTGAAGTCAAAGGTGCAGCTTGAAATCCGATGCATGAATCTCATGACTGGTTTAATCATAACGTTTCCTCTTCCAATTTTATTTGGCTGTGAGGGAGACTGGGGAAGAATCCAGATGTAGGGAAGCTACTTAAAAATTAAACAAAATGTGCATAAATTATATTTGAGATTTTATGCATATAAAGACTTAGATACGTCTAGACTGACTGTATTTAAGCTGTATGGTTTGTTACTGTACCAGTTACAAACCTTGTCTGTCTATATTGTGTTTACCAGCTTGTCAGTGTGGTACAGTGTAGGGTTTTGGAATATGATCAAATGTTTTCCAAATAACATGATATAATAGTAATATTCAAGCAGTAAAATTTTTATTTAGATCTTTAGGTGTTTGTCAGAAGGAAAAAAAATACGTGTTTGGATTTTGTTTTCTTCTTGGGATTAATTTTCAGCATTTGTCAGTTTTGCTTTTTGTCAAGTCTTTACAAAACATGTTTGTAAGGGGTGTTAATTTGCAGTTACTCATCCTTGAGTAACATGGCCAGCTGCACACACACTACAAGCTTAGCGCGACCACTGCCTAGAAATATCTTGTGTTGACAGAAAGTTTTTTGGTGTTGGTTTGTTTTTTGTTGTGTGGGTTGGTTTTTTTTTGGTGTTTTTTTTTTTTTTTTTTTTTAGTGAGGTAAAGTCATGCACAAAGTAATTGCTGGTGAGCAGCTGTGAAAATGTGTTGGATCAGCTCTACCTAGCAATAGTTGTCTTCCTTGTTTGTATGCTTATTGCCTTCCCAAAAAGTTTGGGAATAGATGTAATGGGCAAGACTTTCTTCTCCCACAAGCTGTGCTGGCTCTTCTGCAATGTATTGCATTTATCATGCTCACTCCTGGTGTTCATTATTATGTTTTTTATGCCTTTGTTCACTGGGATGTTGGAACTACTGCTCTGTAGCTTCAGCCCAGTAGATCCCTCTACAATCTTTGCTGAGGTGCCACATTTGCTGCTTTCTACTGCTCTGGAGAGTAGATGCTGTATTTTAATTTTTCAGCTTCTTTCTTTGGAATTCTTAGGAAGATAGCATCTGATCTTCATGATTTGTTACCGATCCTTTTGTAGATTTTGTTGTGTATTTTCTGTGGACACTTGAAATGTGTCCTTCAGTGTGTGCCCTGTAAAGAAGACTCCTATTGTGTTTCCTTCACCAAAGGCAGAAGAATCTGTGATGATTGGTTCACATATGAAACTATTCCAGCAAAGGTTGATCGTTGTCACAAACCTGATGCTTATGGCTTAAATTTAATGATCTAAATTACTGCCAGAATTTATAAATAGTAAATCTGAACAGGAGTTGGGTTAGGAGTCAGTATAAAAATTTTAAGATGCAAATGGTGCAGAAGCATTTGAAATTCCCTTTTGAAGTAATTAAACAGAGAAAATGAAGTCTGACAGCCTATGTTTTCTCTAAAAAGTATAATTAACATGGAAAGAAGTTTATTGAATTATAATATTTCTAGTATTTGGCATGTAACTTCCCTTTAGGAATACAAAATATGGAGTTGCCGCTACAGTGCAGTCCTAAAGTAACTTTAAACTACAGCTGCCTATGGATTAATTACTTCCTTTGCAGCAGTAGTTAGTCATTGGTGTGTTTGATTATTTTTTTTTCCTACCTTCTGATTCTGATTCATGGTAATTTGTGTTAATTTCTGGCACAATTCTGAAGTGTTGAGAAGTCTTATCAATCTCTTCCTCAGTCGAGAGCAAGTTGTAACACAAGCACTGAAATCAACCCTCTTACCTCTAAAGAATCTATTTTAAAGCAAACTTCAAGAAATCAAATATTGGTTTTGCCTGAAGAGCATACTCTTCCTCCGTCTCTCTTCCCCCCCCCCCCCCCCCCCCCCAAAAAAAAAGTGGTTTAGGAGATACTCTTTTACTACTAGAAATGTGATATTATTTATCTATTTGTTTTGATCACAAAGTGTTTATCTATATTACACAAAGTGTATTGGACAAAAAAAATTGAATTTACTAGCTTATTTACTTGACTTTTTTCCTCAATTTTTTGTTGATGCATATAAAAATACAATTTTGTTTTATTTGGATTCTTGATAAATGCTTATTAAACTAAATTGAGCTGTTTATTTTCTTGTTAGATAATCCAGCCATTTAGAGAAAATAATCTGGTTGAGGCCTTTAAATCTAAAACTAAAATAGAAAAAAAGACTTTTGCTGAAGCATAGTTAATTTTAAGAATTAAACAGGATTTTGTGGACATGTATCACTGGATCACCTGATGTGATGCTGTTCATATTGTTTCTTTATCCCATTTCAACTCTATGACAGTTGGAATTGCTGTTGGGATTTATTTACTCAAATCTGTCTTGAAAGCAGTAATTTATGAATAAGTCAATACTGTGTGTGAAAAGACTAAGCAATAATAACTTTTCTCCTTTTTGATTTAGTGTACAATATATCTAAAAGTCATAGATCAGCAGAGTATGTCCAGTGTATTGGTGAGTCATTACACTGAAGAGTGTGGATGATAGCTGTTGTGTTCTGTGTAGGTATTTTTGGCATCCTTTAGGAATGCAACTTGATAGCATTCAAAGCTGATATTTTCCTCCCCTTCCTCTTCCCCTCCAAAGAGAAATGGGCTGGGGAGGTGCAGCTGCTGGACCAGTGACAGGGTACAAACTTTTTTACTTGCATCTTCATTTCAAGCTTATTGGAGAGCGACTGAATATGGAGACATGAGATTAGCACAGTCCTTAACTAATTCAGATGCTGGTTTCTCTGCTGAAGCTGTTAATAGAGATGCTGACTTTGAGGATGATTTTTGTCTTGTCAGAAGTATAATGAAATGGGTCCTTCTCAGAGCTCGTTTAGTTTCTGTTTTTCCATTTCATCACTGTGACCGTAGCTATACATTTGTCTGTTCTTTAATGAAATGAATTATTCTTCATGTAAAATACCTGCTCCAATGCCTAGGACAGGCAGAACAAGGCAGGCCCTTATCTTCCTCCTCTTGTCATTCAAGGAGAGGTGAGGTGGCTGGTGCAGAACATGCAGCTGCCTTGGATTGCTTTCATCAGAAATAGTAACTTTCTCCTCTGAAATGAACCCTTTCTGTGCCTTGCAAGTTTTAAATGATAAAAAAAAAATCTTCAAAAAGATTATGTTAAAAATGATGTTGTAGTTGAAAAGAATCCAGAGCTTGGAATTAGGTATGTGGAATGTGACTAAAAACCACGTTGTAGATAACATATCTGTCAAGTATCTGTAGTCCATTACTACTGATACTGCATTTCTGACTTGTAAATGAAAGGCTTCATCTGTTTGACTCAGAGCTTTTAATCATATGGTTGCTTTTGTCCCTGTTCAACAAAGCATCTACAGAAATATTGAAACCTCATGGAGGCGTCTCTGGGCTAGTCATCTCATTGTTGTTAGGGGTGCTGTGAGCCTTCCAGTCACAACCTGTGAGTAGTAATCTGTGGCCCACGTTTGTGTGAGCAGTGCCGGGGAAGATGATGAGGAGTGAGCTGGCGCCTGCTGGAGCGGCTGCGTGTGCTTCCTGCGTTCAGGGACGGCACGTCTGGTGGGACTGCAGTGACTGGTGGCTGCCGTGTGGACGGACTTGTTCTCTCTGCGTGATTTTTCAATTCAGTGATTATTTTAAAGAATGCAGCCACTGGAATAGGCTACGAGGCCCAAGCTGAATCCCAAACATTAATGATTGTGGTGTTCATGTCTGGCTGGGTGCAGGACTCGTGGGTCTCTCCCCCTCAGCTGTACCTGGCACCTGAGGGAGGGCACCCATAGCCTCTTCCCTCAGGTGCCAGCAAGGATTCTCTCCATGCCTGGCAGTGCACTAACCTCCTTCAAAAAGCAAATAAACCACAAAACGTTAATCTAGTTGTGAGTTCAAGAAATATTTCCTGCTATAATTAGAAAAACGAGCTAATTGGAAGGGCTTGTTTCTGGTCACTCAGTGTCTGTAGTTAAAGTGGAAGTTCCTGTGTGTGTCGATGTAGTGAGTGAGTGAGTTCAATTCCCATTTCCCAAATGGGACAGGAATGGCATTTTCTCCAGGCGGTGCCTGTGCCATTCGCCGTGTGGGCAGTGGATGGTGCTCTTGTTCCAAGTAATCTCATGCAGATGATGGTGATGCTCAAGATTATCTCATTCTCAAATCACTTGCTTAATGTTTTTTTCAGATTGCTTTTTCTGGTTTCCTCAACCTAAAGCACAGACCAGACAATTCAGTTTTTTGTTGTTATATTTTCAGAATCCTTTAACATAATCTTGTTTTCAGTATGAAATGAGAGAGCATTGATGCGTGGGGAGTAATGAGCAATATACTTCATTAGAAATAGAAGCTGGGTTTATGCACATGACATCTTAATGTTGAACGTTTACGTTCTACAATCTGAACATACACAATATTCGCTATTCCTCCCCAGTCACAATTATGAGAAGTTAGAAGATAAATTTTCATTAAACTCATGCATTTACAATTCCTAAATTTAGTGGAACAGATTTTGCTGTGCAGTATTATTTTATATACAGAGATATTTAACTTCCAGTCCCTGAATTACTACCATGTTTTAGTAAGCCTGTGTCATTCTTTCATACCTTTCAAACACCAGTATAACTGCCCTGCACTCTCTAGAGAAACTGGAAGGCCATGGAGGATCTGATATTTTAGAAAGTAACTGTGTAATTAGAAGAAAAAACTCATTACTCTCAGGGAGCAGAAATAAGTGGAAAGATGAGGTTTTGAATTTTTTAAAATTTCAGCCAGTTGTGGTAACAGAAGGCAACTGTATGTTGTGATGACAAACTTTCAGAGCAAGAAAGAGGAAGGATGCTGTAAGACATTGACTAATCTAGTCTGCTACCACAAGAAGTCTTTGGCTCTTTTCTCTTATGGGCTTCTGTTACCTGAGGAATTGTATGCCTGGATTTCTTCTGTCAGATCTAGCTGCTAATCAGCTATATCAGAGCTGCTGAGCCGTGTCCCAGCATAACTTCTGGAGAGTTTTTGATGCACAGAGGAAAAACATCTCTCTCTTACCAGAAGGAATAGTAAAGTAAACATCCTCAGGTTTTTCTGCAGTTTCTTAGCAGATGTTCTAGATTCAAGAGGTTAAATGCTGTGATATACTGGGTATGCAAAAGTTTCAGCTCGGGTCCACAGCAACAGTACTTAGCATTTATCTTCCATTGATATGTGTGGGAAATGGGCTCCTAACTCCCCCTGGATCTAGAGCATGTGCTAATAGAATTTCATCCACAGAATAGTTTAATAATTTTAACTTTTTGGCTACTTCTAGCCAATAGGTAGCAGTATTGTAGAACAAGATGTCAGTCTTGATCGTTCTTTTACACACATCTATGACAGCAAGGTAACCTGAAGGAAGGAAAAAAAAGGCCAACCTGTGTAAGTGGTTATTTCCACACACCTTGCAGTAAATGTTCCTTCCTCTTACCCTTTCTGTTCTCAAAGCCTTCCTCAGTAATAACAGGCTACAGGCTATGAGGCCTAAAAGGCACGACAGTATCTCTGAAATTTAGTGAAGATGTCATTAGAAGTCTTGCTCTGTATTACTTGCCAAGTATTCATTCCATCTTATGTTCTTTCACACTGACTGCTTTGTCTTTGTATGCAGAAATATTAAATCAGTGAAGTTACTCTGTGGATGCCTCTAAAGCTTCATTAACCATGTTTCACCTTTTTATCTGTGCTTGGCCTTCTGGCATTTTATACTTACTTTCAAAAAATGGTTGTCTGATGACAAGGATGGATGGAGCAAATTAAGAGTGTATGGATCTTGACTATGCCGGCACCATAAAGTGAATATGAATATTAAAAAAAAAAGGCACATTAATTTTTAGTGTGTTTCATCAATGGCAGCTTTGAAGTAGAACTGATTTTCCAGTGTTGTCATCTGCTGCTACTAACAAATAAACTTAGTAAGCCAGCATTTAATCACAGCTAACACTTTTATTGGATTGACCATCTCAATAGCACTGCTTGCATTATATGCAGACCCATATGTGGACTTTACTTGAAACAGTCTCTCTCAGGTTGTTCCTTACTAGACAGAGCCAAAATTTTCCTTAGCAATGATATAAACATAGTTGACATGACTCGTGAAGAGAAGAATGAGGCTGGGTTGTTCCCCCCCCTCTTTTTCCTCCTGCTTTATGTTAAGATTTGAAAACACTTTATGGATCCTGTTATCTTCAGGTAATCTAACTTGCTGCTTCATGAAGAGCATATGCAGTGATTCTCCCATACAGCTGGGTATAAAACACTTGTTAACCTTAAGGTTATAATATAACAGCCACCTCATAATGCCATTTACAGTGAGTAAAAACACATTGACATCCATCAGACATCCTCTGGCTAGAGGAAACAAAAAGTCAAAATGATTGCTTAATTATTTACCTTATTTACATAATGTTTTGCCTTGGCTCAGAACCTACTGTGTCACCTTCACTCAAGGCTGATGTATTTTAAATCTCTATT
The DNA here is from genome assembly GCF_047716275.1 of Strix uralensis. Lineage (NCBI taxonomy): Eukaryota > Metazoa > Chordata > Aves > Strigiformes > Strigidae > Strix > Strix uralensis. The sequence goes on along the minus strand of NC_133975.1, from coordinate 71,041,906 downwards.
TATTTGGAGTCTCTTTCTCTCTGTCTGACCTATCAGACTCTTCTGTTGCCCAGTAGGGTCCAAGCAGCCCTCCCAGCATGCGTGGTTCAAGATAACACTGCATTTAAACAAAGGATAACAGTCACAGTTTGCTTCAGTCCATGTGCAGGTAGAGCCTTGATGTTACTGTGGCCTATAAGCTATACATGCTGCTTAGAGACTGAAAGGAGGCAGGGACTGCTGCTGAGGAGAAGAATGACTGCTGGGGAAGAGGGATGAGAGAAGACTATGAACTGATAAATGACCAGGAGAAGAGAAGGAGTCATTATTTACTGTTCTCATACTGAAAGAGCCAGGGGCCCCCAGCAACATTGCCAGGTAGTAAGTTTAGAAACAAAATGAAAGGAAAATAATTTCACATGACGTGGTTAAATTACAGAACTTGCTGTTGCATGGTACTGTGGAGACTGTGACTATAAATGGCACTTCCAACATAAAAAGACAAGTTCATGCAGATAGGTCCATTGGTAGGTTTTAAACCAGATACAGTGTCTAGCTCACACTGTTCCCAGCTGCTTTTTCTGGGAGCTAGCAGGGAACCTTGTACTTGTTCTGTTTCTGATGCTCTTTCATCACTGTCGCTGCTGGCAACCTATTACTGGATTAAATGGCTCATCCTCTGACCAGGTGGCAGGTTCTATTTTTTTTCCCTCCTTCACTCCTTGGCTAGCAGTTTGTCTTCCCCATGGCTGCCTGCTGAGTCACATGTTAAAAAAGCAAAATATTCCCCTAAGGCTTTCTCCACACAAGAAAGTGCTGCTTTTGTCAGGAGGTTGTTGATTAATGGCCTCTTGGGAGTGACCTAGATGAATGCCTAGATGAGCTGAAGTAATGCAGTGGAGGCAGCTGTCTGTCAGGAGTGTTGTAGATGTGGCTGGCCCTGCCCTGGGGAGGGGAGAAGATAGGTCAGTGTTTCTCAGCCTATTTTAACTGAAGACCAACCTAAACCTATTTGGGGGAAAAAAAAAGAAAATCAATGAAAATGAAGGAAAGCTTTGAACATGCATCTGTTGCATCTGTTTCTCCCCCCTGACGCCTTCCCATTTTATTTATCTGCATGAGGGTATATATTTGTGTAGACGAACGAAACCTTTCTAGTAAGTGTTTGTGGTGGTTTGCTAGGATGTATTCTGTAAAATAACACTGACTGCTCAAGGGGCCTGTTTCTTCTGTGGTCTGAAGGGGGACAACAAAAATCCAGTGGCGCATTTTTTGCAATGCAAAGGTGGTGGTGGCAGGTACGTGCATATGTCAGTCTCACACAAGCACCTGCAGTGTTTGGACACTGGCTCTTAACCCTTCAGTCTGTCTTTCCACAGGCTCACTTTGCAGGACTGAATGCAGCGTCGTAGTTTTCTTACTGTTCACAAAATGCACTAATTGTAGTCTCACTATTAGTTTTTTCAAAAGAAGTGAGTAACGTGACTGCTTTCTGTGTTACTTCCTTTCTGCATACAGCAGAAAGCACTTCAGTTCTGGAAGAGTTTTGTTTTAAGCAGACTTCTGCCAGTTGCTAGTCTCAGAAACAGCGGATGAGGAGAGGTATCCCACCCTGCTGCACCCTCACCCAGGGCTTCTTGTGCTTGTCTGGAGCAATGCAAATACTGATGGACTGTAAAGATCTGACATCAACAGAAGCAGGTCGGTCTCTTTCCTGTTTACACATTTCAGAATGCCCACAGTTACCTATGTAACTCCCTTCTCGGAAAAATTATGGATATGCATAATCTCGCTGTATATTAGCTGCCGCTTATAGATCTGGGGCACGCTCACCTTTGTGAAGCTGTTCGCGTGTGCGCCCAGCGCTGCAATAAAGAATGCCTGCTTTCTGAAACTCCAAAACGAGTCTTAGAGTTCCTCTGCTGGCTTTTATGGCAACAGGAAACCAATCTTTCCAAAGGGCAGGATCTACTCCAGTTCCCCACAGACTCAGTGGCCGATAGCTGTCTGGCAACACCATGGCCCTGGCAAGGAAGAGGCAGGAAGGGACTACCTGTCTGAGTGCGTTGGGCCAGTGGCTACTGGCGCTGCCTCGCACAAGAGGGGAGTGCACAGGCTCCTATCAGTTACCTTAAATTTCTGAGTATCTTGTGTGTGTGTTGATTGCAACACTTAAGAAACTTTCACAAAACCTGTACTCACACTGTCTGGCTTACAGGTCTTGTGGATTTAAGCACATCCTGTTACGGAGTCCCATGTTGGAAAGAGTAGTTAGGTTGCCACTTGCATTAAAGATAAGGGTTTAGAAGTTTGAACTTTGGTCAGAGCCCTCTGGTATGGAGGCTCTGAGGACTCCATGGTTGAGTGTAGCTGTAATTGGCTCACAGCCTCTACAGAGAGAGACTTGTCTGGGCTGTAGTCATTGCGTTTATTCCACTTGAAAAGGTCTGGATGTTCTTCTCCATGGGAGCTGTAGGCTTGGCATTCACTGAGTACAAGTGTGGCTGGCTTTCACAGTAGTGGTGGAAGAGGCAAGCTTGAAAATAAGTGGCTTGCTAATTTGCTCTTTGGAAGTTCTTTTTTCTTCTTTGTTCCTCTGATAATAGCAAAGTTTAAGTAAACCTTTTCTGCAGACTCAAAATTAGCCGTTGTTCATAAAAGGGCCTTTGAGCATGCTTAACCGCGCACCTCTTTCACCTAAAATTTCCTGGAAGATTGTGAGGTTTTGTATTTAAAAAGAAAGTCAGTTGCAATACTGTCAGTGCTTGGTCCACTATTAGTGAGAAGTTGAATGAGCAGAGTAATATATAGCAAAGGATTACCCCTCTCTAAATTGCGGAGGTATGATTTGACTTTGGCCTTAGATAAAAGCCATTAGGGTATTCAGGGTATTATGCTACCCTGAAGCTATCCTGGGAAATACTGACTTGCTGACATTTCATTCCTTCCCTGCTGTCTCTCTGCTGCAAAGAGAGATGTGATCATTTGTTGCTGGCTTGCACAGAGAACTGGGGTGGATGAGGAGAGGTGGTTTTGATTCCATAAACATGCTGTCAGTCCTGGAAAAAGCAGTGTGGCAAAGTGGTTCAAGGGAGAGAGGCATGATTAAGGTTAAATTGTGTCAAGTCACAGCCACTAAAACTGTAATGTGGGCAAGTTTCTTGAGAATAGGGTGGTGGAAACAAATCAAAACTTTATGGCACTTTAAGAGCAGTTTTTGATTGCCTTTCATTCTCGCTTGATCCTCAGATAATGAAAACCTTGCGGAACACCATGGCTGGCCTGAAAAAATTGCTTTTGGTATCACACTGAGTGAGCTTACTTTTTCACTCATCTTTTTCTAGCAAATGTTACACCAACAGAGTGTATGTTATAGAAACTCATGGAAGGGAACAGGGAAAAATAACATCCATTCTGAACTGTCAATCATTCAGAAAAGTACTAGTTTATTGTTGTGGTTTAGTACTTGAAAAGCAGAACCTAATGTAGCCTTTTGCAGTAAGAGCCAGTAGGTAGCCCAAGCAGCAGAGGTTTCATTATTTTTTGTTGCTCTGGCCAGAGTTCTGTGGCTGTCTTGTGATCTTGCTGCTTCAGAAACCAAAACAATTGGATTGGTGCTAAAAGTCTGGGGGATGTTTGTGTGAAAATTGTGACTTTCAGTGCAAGATGACAAATAGTTGCTGTGAATGAGACATGATCATATCTAAACCTCAGGCTGACTTCAGATTTCTAAATCCAAGTAGGTAAAGATTTTAAGAATTAGTGAAATAAAGGAGTGACTGGGATCCTGGTAGGTTTGAAAGAGTAATAACTGCATATTTGAATTGCAGCCTGATCCTGTGTTGATTTGCTGCTGTGTTTATTGATGGAAAATCCACTGGCAATCCCTGCCATTATCCTGCAGTAAACTGATGTAAATGTGAGATTCTTCTTTAATCTGTATTTCCTTCTGAAGGAGTGGCTGCCTGCATCTTCATCCTTTCCTTCAAAGTTGTGCTTTCTCTTTTGCTAGTTGGGGTTTGGCATTGATTTTTTTTCCTAAGAAGAAACACACAATTATTTGAAGAGGTACACTTTAAAGGAGGAGTGAAGAGAAAGAACATTTTATTGGTAACATAATTAACAGAACTTTTCGTTTAATAGCTGTAGCCATAATTGCTTTAGAGATGCACTGCCAACTTCAGAACGTGATGTCACTGAAGAAAACCTTTAAGTTACAGATAGTCAAGTTCAGAAAATGTCGGCCATTCTTAGGCATGTGCAGGAAAAAAGTAAGTACTGAAAATCTACAATGAAGCTGCTTAAATGCTTAATACCTGGTTTTGGGCATGCCCAGAAATGCACCACTCCTGTCATAGCTCAGTCAGCTCTCCCACCAAAACCTAAACAGAATTTGCAACAAAGATGTTTAGATGTTGTTTTAACCATCTGCATAAGCTATGAGACAGCCTTTTGCAAATGAAAATGGGGTTTTGTAATTTTTTTGGTTGTGAAAATGGAAGCAAAAGCCGAAGTATCTTGTCCAAGTTCAATACAGCAAGTCAGTGACAGTTTCCCCCTTTCTGGCATCGTGGTTATTAAACCAACAAAATGCTCAGAACACTACAGAAATGTTAATTGATGACTCATGGGATGGCAGTATTGTATGTGAATTGCTAATGGATGCACGTCACATGGGAACTCTGACTGGAAGTGTGGAAGATGTAAAGTTTTGTCATCCATCATTTTAATGGCAATGCTGTTATGCATAGATAAGAAAAAACTACTGAGCTGGAAAATACACTGAACTGATACTTCTGCATGAAGTCTTATTCAGCTGTTGACTCACTTTGGGCATCGGTTCATCTGGCTTTATTATGATGTGTAATTTAGTTCCTTCTATGTAATATACTTAATAGAACTTGATAAAGCTAAATGGATATTCTACTTTATGGATCTCTGCTGTGTACAGCTGGAGAGCGATCTTAGCTAAATGTTGAATAAACTCGTAAATTCCCCAGCAGCAAGTTCTGTAAACGCTTATCTTTTGTCATGTTTTTCCTAGGACAGGGGAGTCTTGAAAATAGGGCACTAACATAGGGACAGTTTCCTTAAAAAATTACTGATTGGTAGAAGTCACTCTGTGCTAAATGTGGAAAAAATAGCACAGAGGCAGGGAGGAGCTTTCTTTATCTATCTCTGAGACCTGCACTGTTGGAGTTGGTATCTCTGCCCGCACAGAGGATAAAAGTTCTCCTTGGTTTTGATATTGATAGTGAGCTCTGAAGCTGTGAAGACAGATAGAGGAGCTCCAACAAGAAATCATGCAATGTTAAGTCTGAAGAACTTGCCAGAATATCTTACAGGAGATTTCAACAGCTCATTAATAGCTAGAAATCAGACCTTATCAGGTCTAATCAGAGTACCATATGCCTGATACAGATACTATGTATTACACAGGTACATTGTCAGGGGTGGACTGTAGTAGAACACATCTAACAAGATGATACAACCTTTTAATGACATGAAGATTACTGAGAACTTGGGATCACGTGTGATAAATGTGTGACTTCTAACATGCTCGAGTGGGCCATTTCAGTAAAATCTTCTTGCAAGCCCTCTTAGAATTACTCTTTCGTTAGATACTGTTACCATATGGGCATCAGTTTTGTTGCAGAATTAAAGCTATCTGCTGCTTTTCTTCCACTTTTTCTGGGCTGGAGGAGCAGGGCCGCAGCCTCTCCTGCCTTGGGGCTCTGTGGCACCCCTGGCTGCAGTGGCTGGGGGTGCTCTCAGGCTGCCAGCCCCACCGAGGCCCCTGGTCAGGCCTGCTGGGGGGCTGCCTCTCCGCTCCTGCCTTCAGGGGTGCAGGCTTTTCGCTGTAGTGAATCTGCTAGCCTTGTCCTTCCCACCCTGGAGCCATCTCTCCTCTGTGGCAGTTCTCTGGGCTGTAGAGATACTTGGGACCTTCCTCTCTGCCCAGAATTGTGCCCTGTGTTTTCCTTCACTTACTGTGAGTTCAGGGACCATATTTTCTGCCTCATGTAGTTATTGGCATTAGAGCACTGAACAGCCAGACAAAACAATCTCAAATATGATGATGGCTTTTGAAATCTGTGTCTATGTCTATAACAGCACCTTCCTCACAGTAATTGAGAGCAGAAATTTAGACTGCAGCAGCTGTGGTTCTTCATGACTTCACTATCATTGGGGTCCCTCCAGCTAATTCACATTTAAATAATCACATGAAATACAATGGTAGCTTTTCTTGAAAAGATAAATGCAGATAATCAATAAAGCCTTTTCTGGCTGCTGGTTTAATTCAATTTCTGTTCTATGACTTCTAATATGCAGTCACAATTTATATTTTAAAGAGATTTTAGGCTGTAACACGACGTTCTTGTTCAAATATATGACTACTTCCAGGACCTGCAGAGAAGAAAGGGAAGTCATGAAAACAGTGAAAGAAAAGAAGAGACCTGGAACATGTTAACTTTTGTATCATGTTGGCAGTCACACATCAAGGAGTATCAGGCGCATCTGTTACCGGGGGGAATGTGACTGTCCTGTCATCAGGTGCCTCCAGGTTAATCAGCCTGACGATCATATCATGAAGCCACAAAAATGCACAGAATACACTGTAGCATGTCCCAAAATGGCTGTAAGGGAGGAGTAGGCAGCATCAGGACCTGGTGCTGGTAAATCTGACCCATGTGAGAAGGCTACGTGCAGCAATCTCTCACTTGGTTTACATAACAGAGGGAACTAAGCAAGAAAGGTGGCACCTTTGGCAGGCTATTGAGTAGCCAGGAGGAGGGAAGTGTCAAGAAGAGCTCTGCCTTCCAAAAGCAGAGCTGAGAAAACAAGCCAGGAAGGGAAGGGACTCACCGTGACAATCCCATATTACTTTATGGCAGTCTCTCTCTCACAATGTATTTCCACTGCCAGCATTGAACAAGACAGCAGCTTTGAGAGGAGAGGGGAAAAGTTTTCTGCGCAGAGGGTAGAAAAAAATTAATGCATACATTTCCATAATGGTCTGAAAAAATGTGTTTGAATAACAAATCAAAATTATCTTTTTTTTTTTGTTTTGATGATTGTAATGTGTTTTCCACTCTAGTAATCTCTACAAGCTCCAGTGAATATATGAGGCTGTATGGTGGTACCACAAGAGTCTTACATTCTTTAGCTTACAACCTTCTGGAACTTTGAAAAAGAAATAATTTAATGGGTAACAGATATTTAGCCTGCTCTGTGAAACTCAGCTCAATAAGTAAGTACAGAGAAAAATGCAAGGGAGACATCAGTGGAGATTAAGGAAATGTGTTATTGTGTTTTCAATGAAAAATGTCAGGAGGTATTGGTTTTTCTAGAGTGTTATACAAAAACAGCTGAAAAAAACCACTCAGAAAATGAAATGCTAGCGTGCTGGTATAATGCATAATAACAAGATTAAATTAGATTTTATGGTTGAATTTACATGAATTAATACAGTATATATTAAGAAAGCCCTTGGAAATCAAGGACTGAAGGTTTCCTTCATAATGTAAAAAAAAAAAAAAAAAGATGGAACATAGTACCCTTGGGCTATTCAGTTTCTTCTGTGTACCAAGGTTGGGGAAAAGACTTTATTTTTCCTGCAATTTTTTAGTCTTAATTTATATTCCTTCAAATCCTCCCAGAAATGTGGGGGTTTTGTGGGGGAAGGCATCGCGGGGGTGGAGGATGTTATTTTTCTCTTTCCAGAATTTAGATGAGGCAAATGGAAGTCTCATGGAAATAAAAACAAAAGACTGAGAGATTGTTGCTGGCTCAAATTAGTCTGAACCTGAATTTAACTGGTGAATTAGTTGTTCAGTAGACCAGAGCAAATTAGTTTGTTAGTTTGGATACATCTGAACAGACAATTCTTAGATTTCTTGGCCTGATTTTATGGTAAGCATATGCAGAGTTAATTAATTGTTATCATTTATTGAAGAGTGAGTTTACAATCTCTGTAAGAGAAGGCTTGAAGCACTGATTTTGCACAGTAAAAACTTGCTTGCAGTAATGGCATAAATGCATAATGACTTTATGATCTTTGGCGGAGTTGTTGAATGCCGGCTGATTCACAAGACTGCAATTTAAGAATCCAAAACACTGAAAATGGAATAATTAAACAGAGAAGCCGTGAGAAAATGTATGTAAAATTACTTGAGTCATGTCTTACCACTGAAGACAGGCTGATTTGAATCTTGGAGCTAATTGGCACTCAAAAGCTTTGCTCCCTGCAGGGTACCTCCGTGGCTTTATGTGTTGAGTAGTCACTGTAACAACAGATCAACCGGTAAATCTGAAGTCTTACTTGACAGAGAGGTCTGTAGCTGTGCCTTTGCTACCATGAAGGATGAGTTCTGTGTTAAACAGTGAAATCTATTGATTCACTTAATGCATCTGAGGAGTTTGAGCTAAGTTCAGAAAGAAACCCAAGTGATGAAGATAGTGTTCAAATCTGCAAGACTTCTATGCATCAACATGTGGGGAAGGTCAGTATGTGATCTTCAGCTGTCAGCATCCATGAAATAGAGCTCATTATTCAATTTTACCTGAGACTTTCCTGTTTACTGTGGAAAGCTCTATGTAGATGTGGTAAATGGATTCCTGCAGGTAAACTGGGGCTAATAGCTTTCTAGAACTTTTGCATTTTGCCAGTATGTTCTGTAAAATATTGTTTGATGGGCACATCAGAAGCATTTTAGATTTCTGGAGCTTCAAAAGAAAAGGCACAACAAATGCCTCCTCTCTGTGTTCCTTGCTTCTCTAATATGATCTGCTTCTGATCTGCCTTTCAATTACTTTTTCAGTGATTTAGACTGTGGACCCCTATTCAGTGAATTAGTTTCTCATGAAGGAGTAGGAACCTTGAAGATTTTCTCTTAGATGTCTTGCTTAAAAAAACATTTCTATCTGCTGTATGGACCACAGAAAAAAAATCGGCAAAAGCTGCATACTAGCCTAGCGTACAGTTCATGCTGATGTATCCCTCCTGATAATACCAAGGGACGTGTCCTGCTGAAACTTCATATGTATATTGCAGTGCTATTGGGTTTTTTTATTCTACTGAGCAAGAATCTATCTGAAGGTTGTTTGTCTGTTTTATAAAATATTAGGCATTTACCAAGACATGGGAAGACATAAGGGAAGGTGACGTGTGAGGAGACAAAGCAGCACATATGCGCGGACTAAATCCATGTTCTCCTGCCTGATTTTTTTTTTTTTTACTCTTTTGTATGCTCTTATCCTCTTTGTCTTACATCTTTCCTCAGTGTTGCGGCCAGCCTCTGCCAGTCCTTTTATGTCTGTTTTTCATTCAGGATGAAGCTCTTAGGCAGGGAGACAGGAATGCTGTAAAATGTGTAATGGCAGAGCCCCAGCTACACTGCCCCACATACACCACGGCACTCCAGGGCACAGCGAGGTTTGGCATGCAGTCAGCTGCTCCTGGTGTTTGCGGTGGCTGCAACTGCCACCTGCACAGTGGAGAGGAGATGGTACATTACCTTCCCATTTCAAACAGAATCTTTTGCTCTGCCCATTGATTCAGTCCTGTAATTCTTCATGCAGGAGTTGTGGATTCATTGCTTTTTTCATTTGCTCTCTTTGACTGTATCTCAACAAAATTCTGCTCTGCAGAGTTTCCAGCCTTCCCCTTCTGTGTCCATCCTATATGTAGATACGTGGCTTAATTCTTAAAGGTCTAATATACTCTTCCTTTCCACCTGCCCAATTGCCCCTGTGGGAAGGATGGCTCAGACGCCATGGGCCACGTGCTGATCAGCTGAATGTCAATGTCTCCTATATGGAGGGAAGATTCATTTTCATCCCTCTATCGCAGGCTTCTTGCACTGTCCTCTGAATCACCTGCTACTCGTTTGGTAAGAGAAAATAGACACAAACAACAAGTTATTCCATAAACAGCAGACTGAAGTCAAGTTTCCTGTGAACTTGTACTGTTGTCCCTTGAACAGACTCTAGCTCTTCACATTTCTGATGGCTGCACCACTATCTCCACAATATCTTATATTCTCCTTCATGCTCTCATGGTACCACTGCTGTCTGCCACTACTAGGTGGGCAAGGGGCATCATGTGCTCTGGTTCCTTCCACCTGTGTGACTGCTCAGTGTGCGTGAATGTTTATATATATATTTTGAAACATTTAGAAATATGATTAGCTTTGAGACATCTGTCTATCAAATCTATCTGATGTTGGCTCAGTTGTTTCAAAAGTTATTGCAGGTTTGGGAGGCAGTGGTGAGGAACAGTAGACAAACAAATGACATTGCATTGTATGGTTTATGCCTCATTTCCACAGGGCTAGCAATCAAACTACTTTTGGGTATACATTACAAAGATTTGTAGGCACACAAGCTTACAATATTTACCTGGTCTTTGATCTCACATTAAATTTACATTGAAAGGGAGCTTTGAAGGTCATATAGTCCAACCCAAGACTTGCTTTAAAGTTAAGTCAGGTTGTTCAGGGATTTGTCTAGCTGAGTTTTCAATATCTCCAAGAATATCCTATAGTTTTGCTGAACAGTCTGATCCCGGGCCTAACTACTACTGCTGTAAATATTTTTTTCTTATGGCTAGTCAGAATTTTCCTTGCTGCAACTTGTGCTCATTTGTATTAATCTCTGCTTTTAAATCTATTTTACTCCAAAATTAATTATTACATCTGTCTTCTGTTAAACAGTGCTCAGAAATCATCCTGTTATGGGTTTAAGCATAACCACAATGCACAGCCTCAGTGGAAACCCTAGGACGTGACATCTTCACATGAGTCTTGCAGTTTTCTGTAGCCTTTGCCCTGATCTTCTGCCTTGTCTGTGTCAAGCCCATCATGTATTGCACCCATACCTAAAGCCATTATGGTGTAAGGCAGAAGACTGTGGTTTGGGGCTCTCTTCCTCTCCCGTTGCTGCCCCTTAAACCAGCCAGGCTGTGACTGTAGCTGGCAGCACCCCGTCCCATCTCTGCTCACACTTTTACCTGCACAGAAACAGGACTCCTCCTCTCCCAACCCTTTGAAACTCCTGGAGTGGTTAAGTATGGAGAAGGGTTGACACTCTGAAGGCTTTTTTCCACATAAAAATTATTCCTATAATATTCATGAGGCTATTCTGTATTAATTAGATAATGTTGACCATTAGGCTGTTAGATGGTATTTGGACTACCAACACATTCTTAGCTTCATATATGTTCCCTTTGGCTCATGATGATATTTTGGGCATCCTGATCTTGTGCTCGTGGAGGGTGCGAGGAGCCTAGGGCCCAGGAGCCCAGCAGCGCTGCGCTCTGCAGCAGGCATCAGAGCGGTCAGGCAGCTTCCAGCAGGACCAGCCTCGCTCACGGTGGGCCCAGGACAGGGAGTAAAGGCAGGATGCGTGCCCCACTGGTGTCTGATTGCTGTGCTCCTCTGATATCTAACCAACCAAAGGTAAGCAGAAATTTAAGGTAACTTGTGTTGTTGAACATTTTGTTATTTATGTGGATAAAGTAAAACTTAGGAAATCCACCAGATGCTTCTGTATCAAATCTTATCTGAACTAAACAGCTGGAGACTGAGCAGACTTGACGAGTCAGTGCCTGTGGCAGAGTGTTTTACAGTCCTGCCATTCAGATTAAAGACATGATTGTATCTACTCTTTCAGCTCCCTTCCTGGATCTCTTCCCCAGGAAGCCAATGCAGAAGAACCAGCTTTTGCCTTGATGTAATGTGGGAGTAGGACACAGCTGGATCCAGGGGCCCAGCTCCAGCAGTCAGAAGTGAGCGGGAACGGGGACCCATAGAGCCTGGCAGTTGCATGGCAACACAACTTGTGAGCTTGAAGTCCTGACCCTTTCTCCACTGCATGAAGAGTAGTAGAGGAAGAGCTTTACACTGAGACCGAGGTAGGGGAGGAGATACTGAAGTGCTCCCAGGCCAGTGGCAGAAGGGAGCTGGAACTCTCTTGTCGCCCCTCTGGGCGCTGTGTGTTTCCCTTAGGAGAGGGGGAGAAAATTCTGCTGGAGAGGAAAGGGAAAAGCAGGAGTTGAAAAAGGTGGGAAGAGAAAGTGGAAATCGTTAAAGGATGAAAGAATGGGAACAGGATTCTACAAAGCACAAACAGAGTGGAGAAAGGAAGACAGAGGGGGAGATAAAGCCACTAAATATTATAAAAGCATGCAGAAACAGTTGAAGAGCAGGAGAACAAACCCTAACTTTGGATTCTTTATTATGCTATTACAAATAAAAATGTAAAAACATTTCATTGGCTGTGAGCAAATGCTATGAAAAAACAGCTGTTTATAGTGGAGAGCAAACAGTAAAACTGTTTTGCTTAAAAAATGAATAAGCAGATAGATCTGATATATTGTATGAATTTTTTTCATTAAAGTAGGAAATGAGGCTGTAAAACTGGGGTGAGGTCTGTAAGGTATCCTGTGCTTGCATTTGCACACCCTGTCTCTCTTGCTCTCATCTTGGGCCCTTTGGGTTGGGTTATGATGCAGTAGTCTTTACATAAGTCACTTTAAATTATAGTGTTGAGTTGTCTTTAAGGTATTTTTGACTCCAAGCTTTCTGAAATGGAATGAATTCTGGCAAAAGTTTAAAAGAATCAAACTAGGTAATTCTGGATTTTGAAACAGGGGAAATGTAACACTAAAGGAAAAGGAATCAATCAATCCCATTTCTCCAACCTCCTCCCTACTGCTGTGTGGGGACTTAATTCAGGATTTTATATATGAGTTTGCAACTGCTTAGAGGAAGAAAAGGAGATCATATTTTTTACCGGAATAAATTAATGCTGGCTTTTTTAGTTGTCACAGTTTTATGAACGCCACATAAAGGTATGAGTAATATTGTAATAATGGCACAGTAGGAGAAAGTGGTGAGAAGTACGGTGGTGACTATTTAATGTATATTCTGAAAATGCTCTTACTGCAAGAAGGGAAAAAGCTGCTTTTTTTTACCCCCACATCAAAGGGTCTGACATCTTCAGAAAGGTCTGGCTGGGTCTTTGTTTTTCTTTATGTGAACAAAAATGTCAATAAGTTCTTTCTATTGCTTCATATCGGCTGACTAGTTGTAAGCCGGCTTCAGTAAGCATTATTAATGAATACAGAGAGATGATTGTCTGCTTGGTGTGTATCCAAAACAGATTGCAAATAATGGCGAACATTTTATTTTATTTTCTCCACTTGAATTTCATTAAATAACTTTTCACAGACTCGTACAGATTCTTATAATGAAACTCAACACAAATGATGCAAATTCTTAATGCTCATACTACAGGGTGCTAATCTGGATAGTGAATCTATAAAGGAAAGTAATCAACATATGGCTCTAAATGATAGACACTGTACCCTAACAATAAATTGCAAAAAACCCTATGACCAACAGGACTTTTTTTTTTTTCAAAAAATTCCACAATATTTCTCGAGATGTCCTTTTAAACCTGACTGTATCAAACAAGTTCCTAGGATGGCTGCAGAAGAGCTACTCGCTGTTTTTCTTTTCTGTAGGTGCCCCCCTCCTCCACCGTGTTATGCCATGCACAGTTCTCTTTTTGTTGGCATGCTGTTGGCAATTCCTGCCGAAGTTGTAATGAATAATCCAAAATTAAATTCCAGATGAAGAAATCTGTTTCTTTGGGCTGTGTGTAAAAACAGCTGTTATGGTGGTTCATTTTAGGTAGACACTGTGGGCAATTTGTTTTGGAATTTTCTGGCTGGCATAGAACAGACATAAAAGGATGAGGACAGAAGAGGCCTTGGGGAATCTGCAGGATTTAATGCTGTTGGTCTGAAAGGTTGTCACGCAAACTCCCAACGTTTCACAGAGCAATGAGCAGTCTGACCAGTTATCTGTTTCCTTACATCTGCTGTGAAAAGTGCAGACTTTCCCTTGTGCTCCTCTCCCTTGCGCAGGCTTTGTGTACGAGTTGTTTCAGTTTTGCACAAAGGTAACACTGACTTAAGTCCCACTCTTCCGACTGTATGTGTTTCTTTGGTTCTTGATCAGCAAAACCTTATATACATGTTTGGTGTTGTTTGGGTGTTTTTTTGTTTGTTTTTTTTTTTTTTTTCTCCTGGCATTTATATTCTGGTGCATAGTTTTAACAAAAGATGATCTGGACCTTGTTTATTGAAGTAAAGCCGTTTTCTGGAGAGCATGTTCTCTTACACTTGCTAGCTTACTGAAAATATCGCAGCTGGTGGGAAAGTACTGTGACTTCAACATCCTCTTGCTATTTTAGATGCTTGCTGTGTCCTGTACCTTTCTAACACGAAGAGACTCTCAGATCTGTGGCAGGTCTGTTTTTCATACGGCTTAAAATAAGACTGTAATAAATTATTTAGTGGCTGGATTATTTGTGTGTGTGTACTGAGTTTGTTTTTTGTTTATTTGTTAAAGTGAGGGTACTTCCTGAGACTTTAGAAAGCTGTGATCAAATATTCAAAGCCAACTGGTTTGCCAGTACTACAGAAGGAAAGGAGAGCGGCTCTACTGTTTAAAAATAGCCCCTGGAGTTTGCATTGGAGCACTCCTGAACTCGTTCTGTAATTCAGTAAATGACTTAAATGTTTCAATTACCCCCACTAATATTCAGAGTAAAGCTATGTCTCTAAAGGAGAGCAGGATATTGGAAACAGACAGGCATCCATAGGTGGGAACTGTTGGTTTATGAAAGGATACGTGCTGCCAGCATGCTGTGTTCAGTGAGGTGGGCTGCAGGAGACTGAGTCCCTACATGTAAATACCCGGGGTCTGGCAAAATGGCCTTTTTAGCCCCAGTTGGCCCTTGGGAACACTGGCTGTAATGCTATTACAGTGTTAGTCTGCAGAGTCTCTATTTAATCTTGAAGGGATTGAGGGAGTAGGGGAAACTGACTGTTGTAGAGAAATGGGGTATCTGAAAATATTAAGAACAAGTAAAAGACTGCATGAAAGGAGTCAAAATGAAGAAATTGTTTGTACTAGAAATTGTATTGTACTACAGATGACTAGTATCGCAATTCTCAAATACTGTCTACCGTAGAGAAAGTAGTGCAGACCAGTAGCAATGAAATAATGTATTGTGAAGAAGAACGGTCATCACTGTACACATTTGGGTGGATCGTACCCTGGCTGAGATCCCTTTCCCAATGAGACCAGCATGGTGGAGATGCATGGTCTAATGGGAACAAAGTCACAGGGTTACTTACAAGATTGCTTGATCGAAAACACTCCAAGGATAAAACTTTGCAAAATAGGATGAAACTTGGGCTCTTGAGAACCTATTGGAAAGTCTGAACACTGGAATATTTTGAGTGTTCATTACTCTTTAGAGGCACTGGCAGTGAAGCATGGAAGTAGAAGCCAAACTTCATGTATATAAATTCTTATGCCTTCAGGAAACAATTATAAGGTGGAAAAAATATTCATCAACTTTATAGCTTAAACATCTTTCCAGGATTTTTCAAACTATTTTCCTCCCAATATCTGTCAGAGCAACATTTAAAATCCTAATGATTGTGCAAATCACTCATGCCCTGGGTGTGATTTAAGCTGCAGATATTTTGCACAGCAAACAATGTTTTTGCCTTACCCTGTGGCTCTAATTATCTGCTGTGATGCATAATGCAGCAAAACTGTTTTGGTGAAAAGCGGTGTTTCCATTTTGTACTGGCTTACATGGGAAAAAACCCTCAGTTCCTAACTTTTCTCTTTGCCACAAGATTTAAGCAGCATGACTTCTCTCTGCATAGTGTATGAATTGCAGGCCTAGAAGAAAGGATTTGGTTGCTGTTTACTAAGAATTTGCTGAGGTTAAAGACAAACAGAATAAAACTGAGAAAACTCAAATATGAATTCACAAAGATGACTTTTAATAGCCTGGGTATTGGAATTGGAAATTGAAGGGCTAATAACATGCACTTTAATCAGTATCATAAGGAAGTACGCTAAAGTGTTCTAAATTCATGTTTTATAATTATTTTTATTTAAAAAAGGACACAATTGCAATCATTCCCTACTGAATTACATGTTTTGGGAGTATGGTTCTACATTTCTCTAATATCTTATCAGTGTAAGATGACTTACGTTAGTGCACCTAAGACCTGTGTCTTACAGGTACTTCAGAACAGAGCTGTTGCAGAATAGGTTGCATGCAGTGTTTGATAAGACAAAGCAGTCATAATCCAAAACACCTATGCCTCTGTCTAATGCTTGATGAAATGAAAGAAATCTGTCTATACCGGAGTTGTATTACACTCTTCAGAAATATTAAAAAATTAAAGCTCCACATCTAGAAGATGTGCAGACTCTCAAAATATATTTACAGGTCTGACTTCATGTCTCAACTCCTATGTATCTTAGGAAGAGGTGAGAGTTCTCTCCCACTTGAAATGAAAATGTGACACTAAACTATACCCAGTAACATCATATTAAGGCATACCTACAAAGCAAGACAGGTATGTTAATCTATCTTTGATGATTTTAATTTTAGCTTGCAAAGCAGTAATGGTAATGAAGATGTCACGTTACAGATCTCCATGCACAATAGCAACCAGAATATGGATGCGGATCCCTTTGTGGCTTTATGATCTTCATTGCTCTCTCTTCTCTGCCTGTGAAGGTTTAAACTAGCTTTGCATAAGTGTGATCTTGGTAACTTGTTGCCATGCCATCCAAAACAGCTGTCTGCTCTGGAATTACCTGGTATGGCCAAAGTGGTGTTTGTTTGTTACTTTGTCATGATCTCCAAATCCTTTAATCTGCTGTTTTGCCTTTCCTCTAGCAGCCTACTTAGAGATCAGGGCGGGTGGTGGCTGGAGATTAGGTGGCCTTTGGCGCTCTGGTTAGTGTTATGCATCAGTATTTAGAATCTAATATGTAAGCTTCAGAAAAGCTCTGCATATAACAAACATAAAAGTTGGACTGCAAGATGTTATCCTGTGTAACTATCTGCAGTATGTTTTTGACTTTCTGGCTCTTGAACCCTGGGCTGCAATCCTTTTTGAGAACAATAGGAAAATGCAGCAAGTTTTTCTCCAGCCTTTGGAAAGCGAATTACAACACACTTAGGATCTGAGTGGAAAGGCTCTGAAGAGGGAGTTGAGAGATGGCTGCTTCTGAAGTGGAAGTGCAGCCTTGTGCTGCAACTGTGCTGGCAAGTGTGCTGGGTACAGTGCTGGCACACCAGGATGTGCTCTAGGTCTATTTCTGCACATGTGATGAGATCCTGAGCCTCTGAGGTAGACTTATCTAGATCTTTTCCTTAATGAGAGCAAACTGAAAAGAGGTTTTTAGATTTAAAAGTCAGTATTTATTTTCATATAAATGAGAACCATTAACGTTTTAAACTAAGGGGAGGGAAAAAAAGTTCTATGGCAGGTAAAACTGACTAAAACAGGAGTTGTAATGCTATCTTCCCTATGTCCTGACACAGTGGGTGGTTCTGCATTTGTTCTGAGCCCTTTTTGCTGACAAATCCCACAGAGTCCCTTTCGGCTCCCTATAAATCTCTCTGTCCCTTTAGACACTGTTTCTGTTTTCTGTTTCCCAGGCTCCACATGCACTGCTGGGTGGGTTTCAATCTCTTCCCCAGCCTATATCGCGCTGGTCTTTAAAACCTTTTCCCTCTAGTGCTTGCCCAGATCCTGCCAAAACCAATGCATAAACTCAGTTCCTTCTGGAGGCCCCACAGCATGAGCCAGAACTGGGCAAAGAGCAACTTTTTTTTGCTGCCCAGTGAGTCTTTAAAAGAAACATAGTTCTGTGCCTTCAAACAAATTGAGCAGATGCTTTCTACCATGGCATGTTACTCTTCTTCTATAGTGCATTTTATGTTTCCTTAAATCGAGTATCATAGGCAGCAAATTTCACTCCTTTTCAACAGAAAGCCGTTCTGCTTTTAATTAGGCTGTCAAAGTCCTGCTGGTAGTAGTGCGATGGAGACCAGACTGTCCTATGTGATTGACAGGAAGGTCATGGGCTTGACATGACTGGAGTTTTTTTAAGAATAAGTTAGAATATATCAGAAATGAGAAATTTTAACTGGTCCTGCCCTGAAGCTGGGGAAAGGACTAGCTGGCTTCATAAACTCTTTTCCAGGATTATTTTAATAATCACTGAATTCAGTAATTGCAAGAAATGACTGATGCATCCATGCATAACAGTGTGTACCAAGAACAAATAAACTGTGCAACACATAGAAGAAAAGTATAAGTATAAACAAGCTTATTTTCCCTACTGTTACTGTGCTGCAGGGAGGCTGATTTTTTTTCTTTTGTTTTTGTATGTCTAAAGGCATTTAATCATGTTTAGCAATTACTTCAGGCTCCCAGCTGTCATGACGGCTGGAGGGAGAACTCAGCTTACTCTCCTTTAGCTGTTCTGCTCTTTCTAGAAAATACCTGTAATTTTCAGACTGGATAAATACAGGCTCCTCAGGACCTCTGAGGCTTTCTGAATTCAGATGGGGGGATTTTCTTTAGTGAAAAGAAATAATGACGTACTTGTAGACTAGTGATCAGCTCACTGCTTTGTCACGGGGTCAGAGCACTGACACTCGAAGGCACAATGTCCCGTTTCCCTGAGCAGAGTAAGAGCTGTCCAGACTTTAGGCTTTTGCAACCAACACACAGAAGGGGCACATCAGACCCCAAGCATGCATGGCATCACAAAAACTGTCATACTGGTGGGAATGGGAACCAAGTTCGAGCTGCATGAGTCAGGTTAAAGTAACTTCTTGACAAAGACCAGCCATGCGGTCTGACAGGTGTCCCATTGGTTACTGCTGTTTTGGAGTGGATGTGTGTTGTGAGTGTGCTGTTGGTTTTGAGGAACTATTTGGGGGGCAGATAAGGACTCTTCTAGTATCTATTCACTTGTGCTAAGTTGTGATGTGATGTACAATATTCAGAATTTCTTTATGTGTTGGGATCTTCTTATCCTACTTTACTATCCCATTTAATTTGTTAGAGGAAACTTGAAGAACTTTGAAATGAAAGACATTTTCTTAGCAAGAAGTACTCCACTTTTTTTTTTTTTTTTGTTCTTTCTTTCTTTTAAATGAGACTTAAGAATCGTCTCCTTTTGGTTGAAGACTCATTGAAATAAAAAATCTACTTCTGATATTGAGAATATAAAACTTTTGACTAGTTAATTTACTGCTTACTGATAAGAGATGTGTATATGCTTCTGGCTCTGGGGTGGATTGCCAGTTTTCAAAGCTAATATATGTGTAAGAAGGTCACTTCTAGAGACAAGAGTAATAGCTCAGGGCAGAGCTCTATCTACGTGGTCAGAAAATGGGCTACTACACTTAACTAGGAAAAGTGCAATCTAACGTGTGAAAAGAAAAAAATAGTAAGTAAGGAGCTAGATTTGGGGTAGAAACTTGGAAAATAATGTGAAAAGAAACAAGGACAGGCTAGTAGATGGCAGCTGCAGTGTCACGTAACATCAATAGGAACCATTCCGGCTAGTCTGGGAACCTTGTTACTAATCAGGGAGCAAAACCCTTTTACTAATACATCTTTGTAATTTAGAAGGCTGAATTGTAGATGCCATTAAGACAAAGATTTTTGGCAAATGGGATGGAGTCAAATTGGAAGATAATGAAAGAACCAATGTGTTACAAAGATTAAGCAGAATAGAGATGAAGGACTGATTTATTTGTTTGCAGCCAAAACAACGGGATGAAATTAAGCCAGGTACAACATTTAGGTTGAATATTTAGGATCAAATTTCCTCATGGTGAGAGCTACTATCTACATAAATGGCTTCCTGGAAAGCGCTGAAGCCTCATTGCTGGGCCTGTTTTAGAATCAGGCTGGATGAAAAGCTGGTAAAGGTACAATAAAGAAAAACCTTTGTTAAGAGAGAGGGATGCTGTAGCTCCACTGTGAGGACTTTTCCCTGCTTAGGGCCAGTGAATGAGCTTTCCAATAGCCTAAATGAGGAGCGTCAGCGTCATTCCTTCACTGCTCCATCATTTCCTTTTTAGAAAAGTTTGTAGCAGGAAGGCTACAAACAGTGACAGCCTCTGAGGCTCACCATAGCCCCTGAGAAGCAGCCCTGGAATGATGCAGAGACTACTGGACATCTCCATAGGTGAAGCTTATTTACGCAGCTCTAACAAGGACTGCCATTAAAATTTGTAACCTTAGATACTTGTTATCAGATTTCATTTAAAATTCAGGGTTGTGCTTGTTATACTGTTACCTGAAAGCTTTGATGCTGCAAAGCTGTTTTTAACACAGAATAAACATATCTATTAAGAAAGGTTGCCACTTTCAAGCTCTTCTAGTAGTGATGAGTGACTGTTCTAACAATTAAATTTATCATGTGCTTAGTTATATGAAATTTTAGAAAGCAGACTTGAACCTCATGAACAATGTTGTTCTAGAGTAAAGTGACAGTCCTTCAAAACAGGTATTTTATTACTAGCATACTGATATGGTTGTTTAGTCATATGGCAACTACAACCCTTTAATGGTAATATTAGGGTAGTGACCTCAATACAGAGAGCATACAGGATATCTTTTGTTTCTGGTTGCAGCTTTGGCCACCTTTATGGGAAATTGATGGTATGTTAAGAATAAACCAAAATTTAAGTTTAGTAATTTTAAAGTCACCATTGTGGAGTGTGACTAACTAATGTGTATACTGATAACATTAATCTTTTGAAGATATTTTCCCTAAAAATAATACAGGTTTGTGTGTGTCTTCTATTGACTTTATGTTTTGATACTTTCCCACACTTAGTGCTTTCAATAACATGTATTTTATCAAAATTCCTTTTTCAGTTCATCTGTTCTAGACCTTTCCTTCTACTTAAGTTTCCAATATTTTCATCTCAAATACTATTTCTCAGAAGCAATATTTTCTTTTGTTGTAACTATATCCATCAAGCCTGTACCTGGTGCAAGAATGTAAACAGCCCCTCTGTTTCAGTTCTGTAAGTTGGGATGTTTCCCCAGTGCTATAGTAATATGATTTGAGCGGTCATTAGGATGATACATACTTCTGCCTTTGCTTTCTAACCCCTACCCAGGAGTGTCTTGGGAAGATCCAGGAATCTGTGAACATAGGTCCTGTTGCATCTCTCACAGCGTTTTGTTGAATATGTCATACTTGTTTTGTTTTGCAGAAAACTGTTTATATAATCTCACTCTGGAATATTCTGTCCTTGTGGGGGAGCACTTGGTTTTTAATTATTTGGCAGATGAATCACAAATAAGTATGCTTTTAATTCAAGTCCCATGTTTAATTTAAGTCTGTGGGCTTATTAGCTTGCAAACTTAAAATAAAAAGAAACTTTTTTTTTTTTTCCCCCAAAGAGCTATTCTAGGCATACCTTTGTTATTCTTGCTTTTTTGCCCCCTATTCCTCTCCCTTGTTTCTTCTGTTTTCTCTCTGATATCACCTTTGATACATTTGGATGTAGCAAAGAAACCAGCTCATTATTTTGTGATAATTAAGCATGTTTTGTAGCCACAGAAGCAAAGGGTTAGCACTGATCTGAGCATAATTGTGTGTTGGGCATCTCCTCTTGCTGAAGGGAGTGGAGAGGGTGAAGCACTGCGGCATGGAGCCTGCACCGGGCAGTGCTGGGGCAGAGGGAGTGGGGGGGAGCGGGCCCAGCCTGGAGGTACCTCCCAGGCAGCAGAGAGGGCAGGAGGGAATCATACTGCATGCCTGACTGGTTTTGGCTGAGATAGAGTTAATTTTCTTCCTAGTACCTGGTGCAGTGCTGTGTTGTGGGTTCAGTGTGAAAATAATGTTGATAACACACTGATGTTTTAGTTGTTACTAAGTAGCGCTTATCCTAAATTAAGGATTATCCAGTTTCCCACGCTCCGCCAGCCAGCAGGTGCACAAGAAGCTGGGAGGGAGCGTGGCCAGAAGAGCTGACCCGAACTAGCCAAAGGGCTATTCCATACCATGGGGCATCATGCTCAGGATATAAACTGGGGGCAATTGGCTGGGGGTGGATCGCTGCTCGGGTATCGGTCAGCGGGTGGTGAGTGATTGCATTGTGCATCACTTGTCTTTTCTTGGGTATTATTTCTCTCTCTTTTTGTTCTATTACTTTTCATTACAATTATTATTATGATTATTAGTAGTAGTATTTATCATTATGATTGCTATTATTATATTTTATTCTATTTTAGTTATTAAACTGTTCTTATCCTGTGAGTTTTACTTTTTTTTTTTTTGATTCTTCTCCCCATCCCACTGGGAGGGGCGAGGAGTGAGCGAGCAGCTGCTTGGTGCTTAGTTGCTGGCTGGTGTTAAACCACGACAATGCCATTTGCATGGGCTTGGGCATCTTTTTTTTTGTCATTTTTTTTGGTCTTCTTTTTTCCTTAGAGCTATTTAAAAACATATAGGCACACGTTTAGAGAGAAAAGAATTAGTGGCATGTGTAAGTTTTTTTCAAATAGCTTTGTTAGCTGTGTAGTAGAACATATGTAACAGAGGATCTGTATAGATAAACCTATACTATATACAACTAGATGAGGATCTCAGTCTGTTTACATTTCCTCTTTCATACTTTCAGTGATATACTCAAATATTATGATAAAGAAATTTGTATAACTGGAAGCGGATGAGCTATTTATTTTTATCAAACTGACATAGCCTAGCTTTCTTGGCTTTGACTTCATTCAGTTTTAATATTCATTTCACAGAGCAACTATCCTTTTTACCACCTCTAGCTGTAAATACTAAGAAAGGATGTGCAGAGGAGGAAGGCAGATAGTCACAGGCTGCTAGCTCTCAGTGGCTTGGAATTGCTGTAACATCACTTGCAGTGATTTGGCAGCCTGGACCTAATCTGAAGTGAGCTGCAATCTTTTAGTAATTGCCTAAAAGGAATTCAAAGGCATAAGCCAAAGATAATTAAAATGTTCTTCTGGAAATCATAGAAAGCTGTTTTTTAGTACTGCTGTAATAGACTAACAATGGGGTTAACCAAGGTTGTTTATGTGAAGAGTTTATCCAGCCACAGAAGGAGGTACACCGTGAGGCTTATTTGTAAATTAAATGAAGAGGTGCTTTCTGCATCTTGCCGTTCAGACTGAAGGCTAACCTGAATCCCTACCACTCAGCTTTGCTATGAGAAGGAACGTCTTGCCG
This sequence comes from Strix uralensis, assembly GCF_047716275.1. Lineage (NCBI taxonomy): Eukaryota > Metazoa > Chordata > Aves > Strigiformes > Strigidae > Strix > Strix uralensis. The sequence continues at coordinate 71,018,792 of NC_133975.1, read as the reverse complement.
AGGGTGAGTTTGGGCACGTCCCAGCACTTTTCTGCCCCAGTCAGACAGATTACAGAGAATTTTCTGAAAGTGGGATGAACAGTGTTTCTCAGTCAGTCCTGGTGTTATAGTCAGATTGGCAACTGATCCAGCATTAAAGGTTACTAACACCTGCTAAAGCCAAATCTGTAATGGGAAAGGGAAACGTGACACTTCTGCCTTCAGTTCAGACTTTAGTGGTATCTCCTGTATACAGAAAGCCTAAATCTGAAATGTGAAATAGCTGCCAAGAACACCCATTAATGTCCTCAGGTTTAGCTGTCCTCCACTGATGTGCCATGCACAACATGGGAAGGAGAGGAGCCTTCTGATGAACATTTCTCAAAGGATTCAGCTGGCTTTGCAGGATTTTATTAGTTGAGCCCGCAGTTTGTAAATGTGTACATCTTCCTGTAAAGCCAGTGGAGCTTGGTGTTTCACATTTGGCTATGTAAAATGCTGCAAAGCTGCTTCTGGTGTGGGATATTGTCATGGGCCATGTTAAATTCTGCCTTAGAGTGCTTGTAGGGGAAGCAAGAGATGGCATTCACTGAGAATAGGGAGAGAATTTAAAGTAGGGAAATGTAATCACCAATTCCAGAGTGAGAATGGTGAGCTCTGGAAGAAAGGGAGAGTTTTAGGAGCGTGGGTAATAGAGATGTTTAGATAAAGAATGCAGAATTTATGTGAAAAAAACAAATTGGATGTTTGCTTCCAGTAGCTAAAATCCCTCAAAGACCTCACAGGGTGCGTTCAATGCTGCCTAGTGAGTTAGGACAACAGCATAAGTGGCAGAGAATATTTGGGTTTTGTGGGGAAAAAGTACAAGGGATTTCAGAGCAGCCTAGTTTTACTGTAACACAGAAACAAATCTGCTTTCCCTCCAAGTGAGAGACAGCTCCCTTTTCAGAGCTTTCAAATAAGAGCTAGGGGAGGAAAGCAAGCTTACATACACTTTCTTTGACTAAAGAAAGGAAGTTAATGAGCATTCATGAGAGCAGGCATGGGGTTAGATTTACTCTGGTTTCAAAACATCTGTTTAGGTTTTGTTCTATTCTTTCAAATAAACTCATGGGTTGCTGGGATTAATCCCAGGCTTTTTGCTCTGCTCAGTGCCATAATAAACATATAAATTAGCTCATTCTCTAAATGTTCCTTCACTAGCCATGCATTCAGTTAAATGAAAAATATTGAATACACATTCACTTAAAGCCTCTTGCTCACTCAGGGCTCATTCTGGGGGCTGCTAAACTCCCATGGGTGGGAAGCTCAATGTCTGTCAGGATGTGACTGACACAGTCACAGTGTTCAGAGCCTGCAGTTTATGAATTGTCTTCTCTTTTTTGAATTATTAAAGACTTGGACCTGCCACACCTCTTAGGGTGGCAACAGTTGTGCTTGCTGGGTGGCAGAAGCAGGCCTGGGAGAGGGCAAGCACCAATGCTACCCTGAGCACCTTGCTGAGAGCTGGGGAATGGCTGCAAGCAAATGCTCTGCCTCCCGTAGGTGAAATCACCAAAAAGTACAGGTTTCATCTTTTGTACCTCGATATTGCTGACTCAGTGCCCAATTAGTCATCTCTTTGTACTTTGTGTAGCGATTTACACTTGTGCAGTGTGGCTGTAAAATATTTGGCTCTTTACAGTATGCAGTTGTACACTTGTAAATATTTACACAGGGTATAAAGCAGTGGAGAATCATGACAAAATGTGTGTGTCATTCCTCTCGCTATACTGTGCTACAAATTTAGTTATATAATTCTGAAATAAGTTTAAGGTGGGTGCAGAAGCAATACCTTTCAACTCTGTCATATTAATCTGAAATAGTTAACACGGAGTTTGATGCTTGTAATCTTCATCTGAATTTAATTGGCATACTTGTATATCTGCTTTGGCTGCTTTTTTTCCTGCTTGTTTAGTGAAACGTGATGGAAAAATAAATCAGTGGAACAGATTCTATGCTAACTCTTACTGTTGTAAACAAAAAAGCAAAATATTTTGTAGAACTTGTCGGTCTTAGAAAAAGTTTAATATAACCTGGTCCCATGTAAATTATGTTGAAATGGACTTTTTCTATTTTATTGTTTCTATTCTATTTAATTTTCAATCATTTTCAATGACTTTGTTTCCACTTCTGTAAACCATTTTTTCTTCATTAGTAAAATGAAATGCACCTGTAGCTCTGAATTGAACTAGTAGTTCAGTAGTTCTGAAAAAAGTATGATTTTTTTCCTTTTTTGTTTGTTTTGGGGTGGTAGTTTTTTGGGGTTTTTTGGCTGCTTTGTTGATATTTTCATTCAGAACAAAAAAAATTTCACTGTTGGAATTTCCCATGCAGCAGAAGATCCAGACCTTTAAACAGCTCAAGTAGTTATTTAACCTTTAAGTGAAGACTCTTGGATTATTATAGGTATCCGTTGTAAAGCTCAGCTTTGATGGTAGTGTATCTTTTTTTTTAAATGGATAATGTGGATCTTCAGTCACATTTCAGTTGAAATTTATTTGGAAGCGTCTACACAAAGGTCATAGTTAAATGACCTCCCCAAGGCCTGCCGTTTGCTAATAGCCAAATACAAATTAGCAGATGCTTTGGCAAGGAACACCAGTGAGACTCATGAGCAGTAGGTGTTCCATTTCTGTTTTAGCTTTGATCTTGTGGCTGCTTTCATCTTTGTCCTAGATTACAGCTGAAAGAAGACCTCTTGCATTCACAGTTGTGCTTTCAAGAGGAAGGCTGCATTTACTTAATGTATATTTCACAGTATACCATATAAATCTGATGCTTATCTGATGTGCACAGGGTCCACTGTCTACCTACTGACCTGCCATTCAAATGATACTGTGTTTCCTTTTAATAACCATTGCTGGTTTATTTTATAATTCTGGTAAAGCTGGAGATCATACCAAGGCAAAATTGGAGCTTGAAAGAAATGCAATCTGTGTTCTAGTTATTATTTATCTTATAATGATGTTAAGCAGAGGTATTTTTCTTATTCCAGGTAGCAGGGTGGTTGCTGGAAAGTGTTCTAGAGGAGAAATGCCTCTCCCTTGCTCATGACGTTTCTGAATATCTGTAGCATGTCAAAGAAGGACACTTCTCTTTCTCATTCATCCCTATAAATACAGGTATCCCATCCCCATTTCGAAGAGAGATGCTTTTACTGAAAGCAGGAACTAAGTAGGATGTTGCCTTTTCTCTTTAGTGAATGATCTGTCTGGAAGGCTGGTTCTTACTCAGTTCATACCCAAAGACAAAAGAGCTTCCTTGGTGCCTGGTGGGAGCAAAGGAAATGCTTCTCCCTTCCTTCCTCATGCTGTCAGCAGCCAGGGCTGGGCAATGACTTTGCTGTTAGTCTGGAGGCCCTGGGCTTCCTGTGCAACCTCAGCATGGGTGTCTCCTGTTAGGTGCTCTGGGCAGGACAACTGTGGCTGCCGATGGTGGTCCCAGCATGGGCAGTCACACGCTGGATCTCTAGGCTCATGCAGACAACCCTATGGGGGAGCCAGGTGGAAAGTGAGAAGTTCACTCATCCTTTCACTTTCCTTCTCTGTATGTGAAAGTCTTTATTGCTTGTGATTTCAAATCTCGATTCTTTATAGAGCCCTTTTTTCCTCCCCATTATTTTTCCTTCTCTGTATGTGAAAGTCTTTATTGCTTGTGATTTCAAATCTCAATTCTTTATAGAGCCCTTTTTTCCTCCCCATTATTTTATTTCAATTAGGATATTTTATTTGGAAAAGCTATAGCCACAAAGAAGGGCTGGAGAGTCTGACCTACTAATTCTCCATCATTTTGCATTATGCAATCATTTATATTTGTAAAAAGTGGCAGCAGAATAATACCTAATACATATGTAGTGGGCTGTACAATTTTGGCATAAGTATAAATACGTGATGTACAAGGAGTATAAAAATTCAGCCTATGCTCACAACCTAAATGCTTTAACATATGCTGTGCTTTTTCTTTATAGCAAGTTTAACCTTTGCCTTCAGTGACATGCAAGTATTATAGCAGAATTTAATAGCAGTAGGTTGGAATGCCTAGTATAACCAGAGCTCCAATATTAATTCTAAAAGTTAGTTGTTAAGTATTTAATGAGATATTTAATGGTTGAGGTCAACATTACCAAGAAGCCAATGTCTGTGCTAGTTTTGCTAGTAATCTTCTATTAGATGAGTCTTTTCTGTACTTTATGCACGATCTGTTAGTCTGTGTTCTTAGAAATTCAATGTTTATTTCCCTTAGCTTTTATAATTTCACACTAGCAGCATGTTCTTTTCACTGACATTAATGTCATAGGAAAATTAAGTACTGTATTCAGCAGGAGAATATTTTGCTGATTGCATGTTTTCAAAGGAGAGATAGTTACTTGGGTCAGCGTGATAGTTAATGTAATGCATATGGTATGGGAATCTGTGGCAACACTGCTTGCAGAAGTGGACAGTTAACTACTGAGAGTTTTAGAGTGAAATTCTGTCCTAGACAGGGCACCAGTCTCACAGGCCTTGGTACCGCTGCCTGCTTTGAGTAACTGCACCACAGAAACCAGCTTCTTGGAAATGCCGCTGGTTGCACATGGGACTTGGGATGACTGTTTTTCATGTGCTGATTATTAGTTTTCAGCCACAGTCTCTCTTTCTCCCCTCTGGTGTAGTTATGTAATTAAGTTGTTCAGGAGTCTGATGTTAATAGCTTTATTTCCCTTTGTACACCCTGTGGGTGGCTGTTTTAGTCTCAATTTACATTTTGTGTAATTAACTCTGAGCTTTAAGGACACTGAACAGACAATTTACTCAAGTTGCAGGATGATGCTTTTTAGAAGACGCATCCTGTGTGCTTAGCTAACACGGAGCTAGTGTTTCCCAGTAGAGAAACAGTAGCGCTTGTCTGGGGGTTCAGCCCCATGAGGCATTCAGCAGCCCCAAGTCCCAGTGCTGGCAAAAGCTAGAGTTAGTGTTCGTCTGGCATGATCTGGGGATTTGGTAGCATCTAAGGGTGAGGATGGAGGCTGCTGTTTGTAGAGGAGAGGGATTCCTGAGCAGACATGAGTCAGTCAGCAGTTGTTAAGGCTACAAAGGACAGGGGTACAGTTTGGTGCTACAGAAGCACAGGATAACAGCTGTATCTTTAAAGGCTTGCTGGACTCTGAGGAGGCCTGATTCTGGAAAACAAAACAGCTACAGTACATGTGGGCTGCAGGGTTATGGCTAAACCTAGAGACAGATTTGGGGGTGTTGTCAGAGGCTGTGAAAATGGAGGGCTATACAGTTACATTTTACTGAGAAGGCACCAATGATGGGAACAGTGCCAGCAGATCAAGCTTTTTTAGAACCTGTTCCTGTGCTGCAGGGGGGTCTTGATCTGGCAGCAAGGTTGAGGTCAGGGTTAAAGTTCCCAATCTGGCTGCAAATAGGCACAATTAGTTTGTAGTTTAAAAGTACTGTGTTTAGGGTGCACAGGGTTGTGTGTTTAGGCTGAGTATAGGATTAGGTTTGTGTCAGTTGAGGGAGAGGTTGAACACCTGAGTCTGTTGTTGGATCTTGAAAGGCATGCAGAGGCAGGATAGGGATTTGTTCAGGTATAGCTGGAGTTGCGTGTGTGTAAAGACAGGATTAAGTGAGAGTATGACATCAGGCCTTGGGTGGCAGTAGCCAGACAGCAAAGTTTAGTGGTGGGTTACATACCTTCTGTAGGGACAACCAGTTCAGTTTGGTCTGCTGTGATTTGGGCTGACCCAAAAGGTGTCTTTAGGACATCAGGAAGACTAACATGAGGAGACAACTGGGGGGTGAAATTCTTTGGGATTATGTTATTTGTCGTTAGCTATGTCACTAGGGCTTCTGTAAACTTAGTTTTCAAAGGGTGGTGAGGATTTAGGCTCAAGACACTGAGAACAACCAAGCTGATTGCTTCTCTGCCTGTGTTGGATCCAATCATCTTACAGTTAGTTTTTATACAGGGGAGGATCACTGTGGTTTTGCTGGGTGTAGGTTTGGGAGTTAGAGTCGGGCTATGTAATAAGAGCTAAAGAGCTACATTTACTGTTTGTCTTCTGAGCCTGAAGGACTAAGGTGAAGATGATCCTGGCCAGCCAGTCATCAGACGCTGCTGTCATGAGCTGCAAGGTTTGTGTAAGTCTGTGTCTTGTGTCAGGGTTAGTCTTAGGCCTTAAAACACAAGGGATTAAAGAGCTTGGTTCATCCCTTATTTCTAGCCTGAGAGAGTTTGTGATCAGCAGTAAGGTGGGGAATATTGGCATTGGTTATGAGAGATGTATAGATAAGGCTTGGATGCATATGGTTGTAAGATTAAAGCTGGTGTTAGGGGCTAGATCAAGAGTGGCTGAAAAACTGCCTTCATTGTTCAGCCTGGAAAGCTGGTAGGACTAGGATGGTGGCTGAGTGGGCAGCAGTCATCTATTACTGAAGTTGGATGGGTTTGTTCACTGGAGTGTCAGGTCTAGAACTTGTGTAGAGTTACAGCTAGTGTTAGGTCAAGACGGTAGCTTGTGCATGATTTTAAGGATTGGCCAGGTGTCCTTTGGTGGGCAGAGCTGAGACTCAAGTTTGGAGACCCTTGTGTGCAGCCCCTGAAAAGTCAAAGAGCTGTTTACATTTAGTGCTGGTTGTCCGTTTGTGTAGACCAAACCAGCAACATCTTGGGCATGAAAAAAAGCTCATTAGCTTGCAGAAAATAAAACTCATGTCTCAGACAAAGTATATTGTATCTTAATTCTTTATGCTTCTGGGAGTGGAATTCAACAGAGCAAGGCTTTACAGATAAAATATTTTTGTTTTAAACTGGCACAAATTTTAGTTTCATTTCATGTGTGTTCTACCTTTCCTTCACTAAAAAAGGTTTCATGAAGTATCTGGGGGAAAAGCCTGTTGTAGATAAACAGAACTTGCCTTAGAGCGAGGGCTGTGCAGCTGAGACCGAGGGTTACTGCATTGATGAGAGAGAGTAACACAAGTTCTGTGCTTCCCAAAGTTTTCTTTCATATTTTTCTAATCAGGTCCTGTCACTTTATTCTTGTTTTTGAAAAGTTAATGTTGAATGATGGGAAGCATTATGTAAGGAGTCAATAAAAACGAGGCTTTCAGCATCACAAAACTAGCATTACTTCTGAGAAGGAGAATGAAGAGCGAGGTAAAATGGCAGCATGAAGATGTAAAGTGAGATGAACTATAAATTTCAATGGAATTAAATCTTATTCTTCTGACATGTTTTAACAGTTGCAAGAAGATTAAACAAATTCTCAATTTCAAGTTAGGCAAGAGATTCGTAATTAATAATTCAGATACAGCATGTTTCAAGGAATTGATTTCTAACCAGACTGTCAGTTACCATAAACATAGATAAGATTTCTGGTACTTCTTGTTTCAATTTTGCATAGTGGGTGTTTTGTTTTGGTTTTGTTTTTGTTTTTGTTTTTTTTTTTTTAATAGTAAACTAAAGGCACTTTTATAAGATTGAAGTGCTTTGGTGTGCAGATTTTGAAGTCAATATCCAGCAATTAATCCTCAGTCAAAGCTCCAAAAAGCCCTGGAACTGTATAGGAGTTATGTGTTGGGTTTTTTTCTTTAAAACTGGAGCATCAATCAGAGGTAGAGACTTGTAGAAACCTACTGTATTAGCCCTAACCATTCAGCACTAAATTAAAGGAATATCAGGACTTTGATTTCTCGCCCAATCTTCATATGATTATTGTGCAGTTTTATCACTTGCCTAAAACCCCAAAAGGTTAATCCTGGAAGCATATGAAGACTCTGCGTAGCACAGAGAGTGATTTCCTGATGCTTGATGCCTGGTCTTAGGTGTTCATCATCTTGGCTGCACAGATCCTGGCAAGATCCAGTTGCGAGAGCTGAAGTGCTGGAGAAGCTGGATGGGTCTGTACCATCATAGCACGAGTGGTTTGAGTGTGAATAGCGGTACCTCTGCTTTGGATTTCCCAAGTACATACCATCATGCTGTTTAAGCAAGAGACTGGAAGCAAACTAGCCTTATTATGTAAAGTACGGTATTATCTGTGTCTGTGTGATCAAAGAAACTTGCTTAAATGTAGCTGCCATGGATATGCTGTATGACCAGCTGAAGGTGGAGTGTGGTTCGGTTTATGGCTGGGGTGGGGGTTGGACCCATACAGGGACAGGCACTCCCTCTAAGGAGTCTAAGTACATAAACCTGCAGGCTTTTCTCTAAGTACTAAGAGAATTAAGAATACTTAGCAAACCAGGTACAGTCTATTAATTACATACTTGACAATTACTCAAATTTTAGTTTGCCTGCAGTCAGGGACAATATCCACTTAGAATTTAAAAAAAGGAACTAGCTTGCTGGAGTGATTGATTTCTTGCCTGATGTTTCTATGTCCAAAGTCCAGTAACCATGTATAGGAAAAGATACTTCTGAGACATTAAAAAAAACCCAGCCATGAGACCAGGCTGCTACCTGTAAATATGTCTGATTGTTCTTGAAAATCTAGTAGGATGTATGAAAAATGAAAGGCACTTTTTAAATGGGTAGCAGGTGCTGAGGTACATAATTGCAGGGAGAATGGTGTTGGTGATAATCTTTATTAGGGGGAGTGTTTTTCATGTTCTCTCCTGTGTTGTTTTTTTTTTTTTAATCCATCATGTAGATTTTTATACCAAGTTCTGAAGAAAAGTTCCCTTTTCTCTTTCTGATCTTGGCAGACTTTTTTTTCTTAGTGTAAGAGGAGGGAGGCATTTACTTCAGACTTTTCCATCAGAATTGCTGCACATTGCTTGTTAGCTCTTCACCCAGGTCTAACTTTGAGTGTCTTTACCTGAGCACATCACCCTGTGCTGCCTTTACACTTGTTGCAGAGAAATATGTATGTTTAGGGCATGAGTTTCATGTGTGTTTTATATGGGTGCTTTGGGATGAGATGAATCTAATCTAGGAACTGAACCTAAAGTATCTTGTGTTCAAGAACAGCACCTTGAACCAATGTGCACCACCTTTCCTCTGTGAGCAAGGGCTCCATTGCTCAGGAGCATCTTGTTCAAGAGAAACCTCCTCTGCTCCTCTGTAGCCCCTCACGCCTGCAGAGGGGGTAGTGCTGAAAGCTGAGCTGAGTGTGAACGGGGTGGCTTTGCAGGTGGGACTGTCAGTGTTTGCCAAATCTGCTTGTGCTGGATGCTCGTGCATCTTTTGGTTGATACTTATCTCTGCATCTTGTTCAGTTTTTAAATGATTTTTAATTGGATTTTATCAGGCGATGAAGGATACTTTAACACTAATTAATTTTTCTTGCTCAGAGACATTTTTAAAGTTCTTTGAAATACCTAATCTCCCTACATTATCACAGCTTCCCCAATTACTTGAGAGTCATAGCAGCTATGAGAAAATACCTTTAATCTGTACCTATTAACACTGGTATAGTACTGTGCTTAGCAGCTTCAGCAGATGAAGAACAGAATCTTCTGTGAGCTCTGTACTGGTAAACATCGCATTTTCATGAATGGCATGGCCCTGGTCTTGGGAAGCAAATAAGATTTAAGGCCTAACAGTTCCTAAAGTGAAGCTGTGGGGGAGAGATGTGTCTAGATGCAGTGTAACTGTCAAAAGTGTAGGCTCTTAGCTTGGATTATGGCCAACGCCGTCTGCACTTCAGAACTGAACATAGTTTTCAGTACTGTTCAAGTACAGTTGGGCTAATCTCCCTTCGACTTCTGTCGAAAAATGTTAGGTATTTGATATGGTAATATATTCTTTCAAGAGAAAAGAATGAAACTAGAAAATACAACATTGAGTTGCTTTTTGTCCAGGAATGCTAATAAATATGCCTATTGTCTACCCATGTGCGTAGCTGGGAGAAATGCCATGCATTTGAGTCCCACCAATGTGATTTTCTTGTGCTATAATGCTGGGAATTTGCTATCCTGCTTTCAGGCTTTCACTGTGGGAGCCGTGAAACTGGCTGCTGTCAGGGCTGGCATCTGCAATTCCAATCAAAGTGAGCTGAAATTGTCTCTCACTATGATGGGGTAGCTTTGTAATTTCCTGACTGACACTTAAAAAGCTATTTATTTCTAAAATACAGCATAGCAGAAGAGACGGAGAAACTTATGAAACATGAATTGAAATTTTGAGTGTCACATAGACGTAAATGGGAATAGATTGCTTGCTGTTCTGATGTGGCTAATTGGTATTACTGGAAGGTATTTCTACACTGACTGAAATGTTTAAAGTGAAACCTTATAATTAAGATGTTTTTGTCTTTTTTTGCCTTATCACTCTTCAGCTTTGCAGCCTATCTGTTACTGAAAGGCAGCTCTCCCACACCTGGAGTTCACAATATAGTAGCTATCTGAGTAGGAAACCTTTTCTTTGTACCTTATCTAAGCAGGAGGGAGAAACAATTCTTCCTCGTTTTATGTCTATATTCAAGAACACGGGACTGAAAAACATCCTGGGTGATCAAGTCCTGTTCCTTGCTGTCACAGCCACCACATCATACAATTCCCTTTGTAAATGTGTTGTACTCCCTCTTAAAAGTAGCTTACTTGTCTCCATTGCCCTGTGTCCTGGCTGTCCCAGGACATCATGGCTCCACCGATCAGGGACCTCCTAATTTTCGGTTCAAAATCAGCCACTGCGTTCCCATTTCTTGGCCCAATGCTGTCTTTCAGCCTGGGCAGCTCTTATTCCCCACAGTATTTCATGTCTGTATTTGTGGGAAGCAGTCAAGTCCTGCTTCCCGCTCTCTAATTTGCTAGGCTGATTGCACAAAGGCAATCTTTAACCCTCTTCTTAGGGAGGTGGCTGCTCTGCTTCCCAGTCCTTCTGGTCATCATTTTAGCTTGGGTTCATACTTTTCAGTATGGACAATGAGAACTGCAGAGTGCCAGCTCTGAAAGCACACTGAAAAACAAATCACCTTGCATTTCTAAGATTTTTGGTGAAGTGATGACACTGGTTAAGAAAGATACCATATCCACACCCTCCATAGGCAGTTTAGACATAATTTCTGTTGGCAAAGTGTATTAATTACCACTACTGTAGTGTCTTAAGTAAGTTAAGAGCCTGATAGTAAGCAGCCCACATCACATCTTTGACTTCCAAACTTTGACTTGCTATGGAAGTAAAGAGAGTGAAAGTAGTCACAAGTTCAAAGTTAGATGCTTATAGGAGATTGCTTCTTATAGCTTACTGAGTGATGTGCTTGACGTGTTTCTTAGCCCAGCTACATAGGCATTGGAATGACTGAAAGTTGTGCAGTAGCAGATTGAGCCAATGTTAAATCAGTGACTTGCAGATATACATCACCTCATGTTTGATGCTTGCACCATTAGAGCTAGTCTGAAAATGTCTAGCAAAACCAGATGCCCAGAAGAAGTAGAGAATGGGAAACAGTTATGATGTTTCATCGTTTTTCCCACCACTTTCACTTGGCTAACTTGACCATTTAGTTAACATTACCTGACAGTACCAGTATAATGGTACATTAGTGAATTAGATCACTTCTGAGAAACAGATGAAACTCTCATGTGTGTTTAGATACTTGGTGTGAGACACGCTTTGGAAAAGGAGTGTTTATAAAGTAAGCCTGACAATCTGTGTGCCAGTGTTTGGAACACACTGTCTCGACAACATTTGCTAATGTTGACAGAGATTTGTAAGCTGCTGAAGAAAAATGCATGTGTCATGGGAAATAGATGCATGGCTTGTTGCTGAGCGAGGAGATAGTCTTTCCTTTTCGGATTAGAGGGACTAAGGGACAGCAGCCAGATCAGAAAAGGCTATTCCTGGTAAATGTGAGATATATTTGTATCACTGGTAAGCTTTCAAATTGCAATTTTAGCCATTGAACCAGATAACATATCTTTTCTTAAAATGAAGTTGAATGCATGGTTTTATCTCTTGCAAGCCAGGTAGAGCTCAGTACTTGTTTCCCTGGCATTCCTGTTTTCAGAAATATTATCTGGGTTTCCAGCCATGTTCTTTGCAGAAATGGTGGTGTTTGAGGAAAGGCATAATCTGGTCTTCCCATGCTATTCAAGGGGCAACTCAAGATCTCTTCTCAGGTCCCAAGAAAGAGATACCATAGCCATTCTCTGACTTGTTCAAAGTGCTGTTGTTGCTCGTGTGAAGGTGAGACGAGGCAACCATGTCATGCTGTCAGGGCAGCCCGGGGGGACCCAGCTGAGCTGGCAGGTCATTCCCCTCAGAGCAGGGCCTTGGCACATCCACCCTGGCTGGCAGGGCCCCTGTGCCAGTGTGCCGCTGCACTCCGGCAAAGGGGAGAGCTTCGATAAACGGCAAATCCCTATGTGATCAAAGCAGAAGATTATGATAGTAATTTTCTAATCAAATCAGAATTAATTTCCTAATGCTAGAATGTGGTGGGATGAACTGTTGTGATCTAATTCAAGTGATTTATCTCGAAGTTACAGTCACCCCGTCTGAGGGGCAGTGGCTGTGTGATTGCCTGTAGTTCATTTCTTCACAAGTCAGCTCAGGCCACTGGCAGCTGAGTGTTGTCATTAATGCTCAAGGGTCGCTACCTTTCTAAAGCAGATTGCTTGGCCAAACCCTCTACTTAAAATAATGGTAGTTAGTATTAGTATTGTTTATATCTTCTGTCCTGTAGCTCTATACCCAATTCCTCTTCTGATACTATCAAAAAAAAAAAAAGCACAGTATTTTGTGTCAGTAATTGTCTGCTAAATCATGTCACAAACACATTTCCTCTCCAAATTATATCTGAGATTCAAGATAAGCCATTTTCCTTTCTACAGCAGTGAGAGTTTTCTTTTACATTCTCAACTATAAATATATATATATATAAAAAAGTCATTTAGCTCTGCTAGGGCTCGAAAAAGAGCTTTGGTTTTCAAAGAGAAGTGTTCCTGGTTTCTCAACAGTACACAGCATCTTCTCGTAGCCCAGTGCAGGCCTAGACCAGGTAATAGTAAGAATTTATCTGTGAATAGGGAAGTATGAAGCTGTCTCTGAAAGGAATCTCATCAGTAAACAAACAAACAACAAACCCCAGATGCAACCCTCCCACCAAAGCAAACAAAAAAACCACCTCTGAAAATGTCTCAATGTGATGAATGCCCAACTAAGTAAATGGTAACTCGGACAATTCTGTAAGTAGATAATTTAGGAAAAATTAATAAAGTTTTAAATACCTTTATGCATTTATACAGACTTCCTACCTGATTTACTGCAAAAGTATTGTTGAAATTAATTTTGGGATGATCTCCTAATGCCCTCAGAGGTAATGTGACTGACCAAACTCTTGCTACTCTTCACACTCCTGTGTGTTTTGTTGTATGACAATGTCAGGATGACTCACAAGCAGTAAAAAAGGTAAAACTGATTGAATCAGACTAATTGCACAAAGTCAAGTTCAGCTCCTTTTATAGCAATAGAATCGAATCCCTGTGTGATATAAACCAATACGTGTTAAGGTAACTTAAATATGCTACTAGAACTTTTTGTGTAGTAATTAATTTATACAATTCCCTAAAACTTCAAATGTGGATCATTCAGAGTGTTAAGGAGAAACAGAAATGTGGTGAATGGTGATTATTTGCACTCCGGTTTCCTCTGGGCAAAGATGACTGAAATGGTTATTAAAAAGTATAAAGCTTTGTCAGCTGACAATCACCTGCTTGTAAAGTGCTAAAATAATTTGTCTGACAACAATATTCGGAAATAAGGCATAAAGAGAATTGTGTCCTAGAGAACTGAGATGCAAACAGAGCTGAGTCTCAGTTTCGGTTCAGTGCTATTTCTTCAAACATTTCTTCAGACAGAAAGATGTAGCTGTAGTTAACCACCAAATTATATGACAAATTGTAACGAGCTCTTTATTCTTTAGAATGAACAACTGTGCAAGTGCTTTGCATGGTTTGATCAGTTATAGTTTCATTTGTATTCACTTGCACAGCTCAGAATGTTTGGCCATTTTTTATCTTACTGAAGCATAACTAAATTTTTCCTTCCTGTGGCTATAAAACTGAAATAATAGGATTAGCAGGCTATATAGAAATCAAAACAATAAGTAAATGATACAAAGGAACATGAACTTAAATTTAGGAAAAAATCTAGGACATAGGTCTAGGAAAGCAGGATTTTTATGCGTTGCTGACAGAGGATGTATGTACGCACTGACTGGGAGCAGTATGATGTCCAGTTTGCAGCCAGGTTCCCACAGAAAAGCAAACGGTGGATCTGCTTCTGCAATATGTTTCCCTTGAAGGGGGGTGCTGGAACAGATGTGGTATTTGTCTACTTGTGCATTGAGTAGCAGGGTCTGGTAATCTTGCTTTTGACATCATATTCACATATATGTGCTACTTGTACTTAGAGCATGGATTTGTTTTCTGTTGTGGGAATTAGAAAAATTATCCTTCTTTAGTGTCAGCCTACAAATAATCCTAAATTTCTAGGGGTTAAATACAGTTTTGGCATGGTTTGTGTTTGGGTTTTTTTGTTTGTGTTTTCTTTTTTTTTTTTTTAACCTTGTGGACACAATTTCTAAAGCACTCACATAGTTCTCTGCTCCCTTAGCTGTTATGGGCCAATTCTCCATGACTTTAGTGAGAGCTGAAATAGCCTGTAATAATGGAAACTAATTACCCATTTATTCTGTGGTGGCTGGGTTTCTGTGAACAGCCAGTCCACTTTTACAGGTTAATTTTGATGTTGACCCAGACAGTTGTACTTCTTGTTAGCCTCTGTTTCATTCTGGCAACCCAACACCTGTGTGTTTATCAGAAATACAAAGAGAGATGCAGGTGCCCTGTTTCCTGGTCACATGGCAGCACAGGAGTAACAGTGGGGCCAGAAAGGTGCAAATCTGATGGAAGAGAAAAGAGAATTGTTGCTGTCTGCAAGTGAAGACCATATCCGCAGCAGTGAGCGTCTCTGACAATGCAGTGTCCATGTAGGCAGAGCAATGTCCTTGCTGCGAGCAGTGTAAAACTGACACTAGAAATAAGACTTGGAAGAGACCTGCAATTTCTGCTATGAAGCCTTATGCCCCCAGCATCTTGTACACCTCTTCTGCTTCAGTATTCTTTTTCACAATTTTTTCACAAAATGTATCTACCCTTGCATGTTAGCCATGTTCAACCAATGAAAAGTCATAGACAGAAAAAGGATCTTTGAATCCTGTTAAAAAGCCGCTTGCCCATTTTACAACTGGGGTGAGAAGCAGCTGCTTGAGGAAGCCGATGGTATATGCTAAGAGCTAAATGCTCTTTACTGAGATGGAAATTGCTGTTAACAGCACAGTCACTGACAGCATCAGTACTTGCACTTTTTATTACAAACATGTCCTCATTCTGATCATCCTTATACCAATTTTGGATAAACTTCAGTGAAATTAATTCTAATTTATACATTGCTATATAATCTATTCGATGCTTTTCTTAAATGGTATTGAGAAACCTAAGGCACTTTAAATCTGAATAGGCTGATCTCTGCATTGTAATTAATTTCTTTTTCATGACTTTTATTACATCAGCTCAGCTACAGAACGTAAACTTTTTAAAAATGTTTTTGAACTCGTGCATGAAAGTAATTTAGTTTGGCATATTTATGCACATTTTCTGATGCTCTTAGAATTATTTCTACTAGAAGCAATATTCATTGTATATATCACTGGGAAAAGAAGAGTCTAGAAGTAGTCCTCAGTAGAATCTTCTCTTGTGTAAAGCTGTGTTCCGGTTGAGATTTTGAAATACAGATGAGAAACCTGCTTTCAGAAGTTATTTTTCTTGGACTTCTGACTCTGAAGAGCCTCGCTGCTGGCAACTTCTAAGTTTTAAAAAACATTTTTTCAGAATATTTCTTAACAGAATAAATTTCATGAAATTTGTAAAATAAAGCTGTTGATTCAATACTATTTTTTAAGTATGGGGCAAAATGTCTCATTTAATTTTCTAGGTAAAATTTTAATTAAGCACTAATTTTATGTTTCATCTGGAATGGTTAAATGGATTTCTCCATGCACTGCAAGTAATTGTAATTAATCCTTTGGGCTAACACAATTAGCCTTTTCCATCACTAATGTATTTGCTGATACATGCTTTAAAAAACCCCATAAACATGACCTGTACAAAAGATAATTAAAACAATGATCCAGTCTCTCTTACAAACTACCATAAAACTTTATTATCAGGTTGTATGCCTTTGAATGGTCATTTAAAAACTGTGACTAAGACACAATAAACTGAGCATTGAGAGCATGTTTTCATCTTGCAAATATTGTGATACTTCTTAGTGGCACCAAACACCTTCTGAGAATGTCCCCCTGTGTTTAACATGTGCGTATCTTCCTTGACAATATCATAACATCCCACAGCACAGGTTTTTGTGACCAGCTCGAAAGTAGACCAATGTTATCT
Source organism: Strix uralensis (assembly GCF_047716275.1). Classification (NCBI taxonomy): domain Eukaryota; kingdom Metazoa; phylum Chordata; class Aves; order Strigiformes; family Strigidae; genus Strix; species Strix uralensis. Next base: position 71,002,380 of record NC_133975.1, on the reverse strand, counting down.
TTAGCCCAGTCTTTGCTGGGAAGGTCTTTGCAAAGCTTGCGCTGTGTTTGTCAGAGCATAAAGAGATAAATAGGTGTGTCCTGGTTTGAGTGAGTGGTGGAGGTTTTATGGTAGCTGGGGAGGGGGCTACAGCAGTGGCCCCTGTGAGAAACTTCTTGAAGCTCCCCCAGCTCCGAGTCGGACCCGCCTTTGCACCAAGGCCAGGCTGATTAGCTGTGCCTCTGCGATAATGTATTTAAGAAGGGAAACCTGGGAGGAGTTGGGGCACTTGGGAGGAGGAGTTGTGAGGAGGACATCTGTGTGAACACCAAGGTCAGTGGAAGGAAGGAGGAGAAAGGGGGGAGGTGCGCCGGAGCAGAGACTCCCCTGTATCCCGTGGTGAGATTACAAGACCGCCCCCCCCTCCGCCACCTATGGAGGTCTGCGGTGGAGCAGATACCGATTTGCAGCCTGTGGGTGCCCCACGCCGGGACAGGTGCCTGAAGAAGGCCAGGAGCCCATGGGAAGAAGGCCCCACTGTTGTAGTTCAGAGCTGGGAGCATTGCAATATGCAGGGGTGACCCACATGCCTGTGGGAGTGACTCATGTCAGAGTTGGTATGTGGAGGACTGTCTCCTGTGAGAGGGGAACCGTGCTGGAACAGGGCAGGAATGCCAGAAGTTCCCCCCACGAGGTGGAAGAAGCAGCAGGACTGACCGCACCTCCCATTCCCTTCCCCCTGGGCTGCTGGGAGAAAGGAGGTAGAGATATTTGGGGAAAAGCTGAGCCTGGGAAGAAGGGAGGGACGGAGGAAGGTGTTTTCAGGATGCGGTAATGCTTCTCACAGCCCTACTCTGTCTGTTAAGTGTTTTTGTTGTTAGCGTCTCTATTAAATTCTGTGTTCTTTTTTTCCTTCCCCTAACTAGCCTGTCTTTTGCCTGTGCCTTAAAGGATGAGGTCATCCCTCCTTGTCCTTATCTCAAGTTTCTGGGCTTCTTGCTTTTTTCCTTCCCAGTGCTGGGGTGTGTGTGTGTGTGTGAAGGGGGAAGTGAGAGGCTTTGTGGTGCTCAGTTGCCCTCTGAGCTCAAACCATGTCAAGGTGCTAAGCCACCATTGTGGTCTTTCTAGAGTTTTATTTCCTCCCCTATTTAGAGTTTGAACTATTTTGTGTTCGACTACAGCCAGTCATTGTTTCAGCTTTACATGCACAAAAAAGCAAGGGAGGCTGACCGAAAAGCTCATAACACTGTTACTGTGGTTGGCTCACTATTTAATAGCTTGGGTGATCTCATCCTGCCTGAGTTTCCTTTCTCATGTCGAATCAGACAGAATTTGCCATATTTACAGAAAGGTGTTTTCATTAGAATGCTGCCAGAGAAATTAGTCCTGAAGATGTCTGTAGACTTACAAACAATTGTGCTTCTCTGAAGAGAAGATCTGCATGGATTCTTATTCCAGGATGCAGATGTTGCACACAGGACCCTGAACTCCTTGTATGTCCACTGGCTTTATTTCTTTGTGAGTAGCAGCAGCAAAAGTGAATGTAATCAAGTCTATTACTGGCTGTTGTGTCTTATCACCTGCAAATTGTACTGCCTGCCTTTTGAATGATCAGAGTTAACACATCTGAGGTAGAAACCAGTGGTAAGCAGCAGGGCATGGGCAGCAATGGGTTGTAAAAGGTACTGGCCGTAGCAGGAGTTGTAACCCCAACTGCTTTGCATTCAATAATGATGGCTTGTAACAGCAGCTGTAGAGCATTAGGACTGACAAAACCAAAGCCTCAAGGATGTACTGGCACATGGGAACACTTAGTTACTCTTTTAAAGCCCTGTTTGCTTTCCTTTAATGGAAAATAGAATACAAGTTGCTGTCAGGTGTAAAGGCTTCCATGTCTTTCACAAAGATCGAGTCCAGTTTACCTGCTTGTTATTGCATAATGAATTTTAATTATTTTGCATTATAACATGTAAAATATAGGCAAGATTAAAAACAGTCTGCCTTCTAATTCATGTATTTTAATATTGATTAGTTTTGTTCAGTTATTGGATGGATGGGAAAATTACTTATATCTGTAAAATTCAAACCCCTGTGGCATAACCAAGCAGAACAAAATTCTGCTCGGAGAAAACAAAAATTGAATGAGATAAATATTGACAAATTACGGAGATATAATTTTTAATTTAATTATGTTTAGAAATCCTTGGGAATACACTTTAAATTAAATTTACAGCCAGTCTACCACTGTTCTGCTATAGCATTTTCAATTACAAGAACTTGTCATTCACAACACCTTACAATTTCATGCAGAACATATTTGTTAGCTTTCTTCTTTTCAAGTAAAACTTTTGTAATGTCACAAAATCCCTTAGCTTGCTTCCTTTAATGAGCTTAATACAAAGCTGCATGGCCATTACCCTTAACCTGCAAGTTTGTTTGCATGTTACCCCTTGCAACATGAAATTTGGAACAGTTTCTCTAAGCAAAGAGAACAGTTTTAGAGCCTATTTTTATTAATATAGAGAAATGCTATTAACAGGCCTGTGGACTTTAGATTTAAAGTGTGTATTTGCTAGAGTCAACTGCCGTAGATTGGACCTTCGTCTGGGAGAATAAACGAGGTGTGGCTCAGGTATAACATGAGTGATTTGTGGCCTCTTCGTGGGGCTCGCCAGGGATGAAACATGAAATGCTAGACTAGATTTCTGGTATGAGGTGTGAAACTGAAGAAAAGATATTTGCTTGAAATGTTTTAAAGGCATATTAATTGCCCTCAGGAAAAATGCTTGTGATTGTGTGAAGGGAAAAGTCTACTAAGCCTATGGAGGATTTTGTTCCTGGCATTTAGGAGAATGTGCAATGAACTGTACATCTCTAACAAGAAAAATATCTGGGGAAAAAAAAAAAATCAATGACTGAAAGACAGCGTTGAGACTTTCAAGTACTGGAAAGTACTAAATGCCATAAAACCCCTTTTCTTTTGGATTAATTTGATAATAAATTAGATCTTAGTTTGCCATAATTAGGAAAAGATAAATCAATGATGGCTGAAGCAGCAACCAAAGTACAAGGTAAGATCTACCATGACACAAACATATGTATCTGCCTTTCCTTGGGCTAGTTTAGCTGGTACAGTCTTAATGTTTCCTATGGTGCCATGTAGACAGGCCTATTCCACACTATAAAATGCAGGTATTTGTGATGGATTCATTTATTTCTATCCTGGGAGATAACACTACACCACCACAGCCAACAGGCAAAGAATGTTTCCTGTAGGTCACATTGTCACGTGCAGCATCTCAATGCTGGCCTTAACCACCCACTGAAGAGGTTAGCTTTAATTATATTGACAACTTTGTGCTCAAACTCAGAGTGCTGTTGGATGTTAAACATTACCTGCCCTGCACCTCACGTGCTGAGCTGATACAGCTCAGGGCAACACCAGAGTTAATGCTAAGAAACATCGCAACTGCCCTGAAGGGATGTGCAGGTGTAGATGGTGCTGAGATACTCAATACCTGATGCAGTGCAGTCTCCCCTTGGGGTCCACATTCTGCATCAGCAAGAGACAAATTGGATCCCAATAGATTTCCTCCTTTTATACTTTAGCTAAAGAAAAATAGCTGTTTATATTTACCATGGCTACCTGCAGCAATAGCAGCTTTGGTAAATGGTGTGAGATGGAGTAAAGAGTGGTAGGAGCAGCAATTAATGTTACAGGGTAAATATACGTTCCTTGCTTAGTTTGCAAAGCAAATTGGCTTGTGTCTTTATAGATAACAACTTGGATAATGACCAGGACTGTGGACAGATAGAGTGACTAGAAGAAGAAGAATTAAATGGGGAATTACCTTATGAATGATACAAGATTTTCCAAGTGGAGACAGGGGAGATTGTTATGGTTTGGAATTATCACCCAGTATGAAATCTAGGTTGGCAGAACAAATGGCTGAAGACCCAAAGGCAAGGTACTGCTGGGGCAAAATAACAACAATGCACATCATAAATACTGAAATCCAATTACCAAAGAGCAAAATCCATAAGGGTCTTGAAAGGTTTCAAACATCTGTGGTCTGAAAAATCAGATTGGAATATTCAGTAAAGAAAGTTTTCAGACAAACTTCGTAACTTTTTTTTTTCCTTTCCTTTGGAAATATTGTAGTCACCTTTTCTCCTTCAAATCAGCTTTCTGCTCATGGGAGAGAGAGGAAACTGCAGAAGTAGCATGCCGAGCGTGAAAGAAGTGAAGCGTCTCCTTACCGTGGAAAGGTACTGCATCTTGATCCGATGATAGCAAAGTCTATTGCGTGATTACACTGAGGACCATAATTACATGAAGGGAGAAAAAAGGAAAAAGAAAGGAGTAAAAATAATTCAAAACAAGATGCTTCACAGGAAACATTTCAGGTGATTGATACCTAGGCTATTCATCTGAAAGCATCAGCTGTCTTCTGCCAAATAACAACCAATTATTAGCGTTAGATGAACCAACCCTAAGCCAGACAAAAACTATCAGTAACCCAAGTTCAGGTGCGTGCATCAGACTTTCCAAGTACCTGCCCAGCGAAATGGCATTCCTTTTAAGATGATAATTAAAATAGTTGCTCTTCCTTTCTTGATGAGCCAGAAATACAGACAAAAATGTGGGTAACTACTGTAGCAGGCTGCTGGCACCTCAGCAGGATGCTGAGCTGTGTTTAAATGAGCAGGCAGCATGGCTCTGCCAGTACAGAGCTCAGTGCAGGTTAATCTGTTTGGCCTTATTGCTGCTGCAGTCAATCTGCTTCTGGTTTCCAGGTTAAATTCAGCTTGGAGATCTTTATACCATGGCACAGACTACAGCTGTTGGTTTCCAAGACATGTTTATGAATGTCTCAGCCTTTTATAACCAGTGGAGCTGTGACATTGGCCAGGGGTCTATTTCCCCAGGTACAGCATCAACTGAATTATGGACTTCGTTGTTTTGTAAGTCTGTGTGAAAGTTCAGAAGAATGGAAAATAGTGTGGTTTTTGTTCTTCAGCTTCACTTCTGCTGTCTCCAGGTGGAAAAAGCATCTTTCGTTGTTAACCCAGAGCAGCTAAAGTGAAGTGGAGGTGCTTAAATCGAGTTGCTTGGGAACCAGACTTCATTTTCAGTATGGGATGTGGCATGTCACATCAGAAATTGATTCCAATGATAAATGTGTTTACTGATCTGAAAAAGGTAATGTAGGGAGCTTGGCTGTGAGGAGCAAAGATCTGCACTGTCTGAGCTTTGATTTAGTTTCTTTTAAAACGTTGGAGACTCAGAACAGTCCAAAGGAATCCTGGGTGTGGGAAGGTGATGAGATGACAGGAGGAATGTGTTTAATTTAATGATGGCACTGGGCTGGGAACAGGGTTGCTCTGGCTATTGATTCCACCTGATCAGCACACGTTTGGATATTATCACCACTTAACTAGTTAATGGAGCCACTGCAGCTCCGGTCACAGCCCCAGGAAAGCACCTGCAAGTTTGCTGGTGACTTGCCAACCCTGCTGTGCCTCCAGATGGAGGAAAACAGAAGTCTGTATTTATTAACAAATGCAGGCTATGCAAATAAGAGATGCTTGAATGAAACTGTAAGTGATCGGTATTCTGTGCTCTGTGTGCCCAAAGGAGCAGGAGAAGCCTATGTATAGTATAGCCTGGAAAATAAAAAAAGTGACTGTAAAGCTGAGCTTGGACTTCTAGGGTTTCCTGACTTGTCAGGCATCAAAAACTTTAGCTTTCCTATTGACTCAAAATTTTTTACTTACCTTGGAGTTGTATAGTCCTGTTTCTTATTATGACATATGCTTTAGGGGTAATAAACATGGGGCAAGGCAAGTTGTTAGCAGAAAACTAACAGCAGGCAAATGTGCTGACAGTTATGAAAAAAAAAAGTATATTGGGGCCTATTTTACAATTTCTAGTTGTTCTCAGCAGTCTGTCAGTGTCTGGACAGCTCAGATGGAAGTACTCAGTGATGCTCAGTAAGCCAGGATTACAAACAACTTGCTTGTTTTGTTTATTTGCTTGGTTTGGCTACATCCCAAGGGAGTTTCCTTGTTGCAGTGGCTGTGAAAGTTCAGCTGCGGAGAGCAGAGAACCAAATACACTCTGTGGTGTAGCCTTGTTTGATGAATGACAGGTATTTAGTAGTCAAAACAGCAGATCAGAAACAACATATTTCTGTACTTTAATGACTTGAAAATGTCTATTTGAAACTACCTCTGCATAATTAGAGACCTTGGTTTTGATATAAAAGAAAGACATTTGAATAACAGTTAGCATTATTTGTAAGATTATATTTAGCTTGGAAAAAGGTGACAGATAAAAGGTGAGATCTTACCAAACATTTCCTTCAATCGCAAACTGCCTGGGACTGACTGATCCCTGTGAATCAGCCTCTACACAATTTACCTACACCAACACTGACTCAATTGTGCAGACTAGCAGCCAAAGCATATTCAAAGGAAAAATCAAGGCAAACTTGTTGAATTTAGTTTAGTAGCTCTTCATCTTTGTGCTCTTCAAATCTGGGGGGAAAAGTGTCTTTTAAACTGAAGAACCTGTTAGTCATTGCAGCTGACGGCTCGCATGGCTGGCACTATGCTACTCTGCAAGTTTCTGAGTGTGTATTGGGACCTAGGGAGATAAGACGCCTCCAACCTTCAACTTTTTTTCCAAAGTCTCCATATATATATGCCTCTCTCTCTTTGCTACCCCCTCTCTCTCTCTCTCTCTCCCTCTCCCCTATTTTACTTTCAATGACTGTATCCCTTCCCTTGGAGAAAAAAAAAATTGATGCTAGGTTTAATGTTAAGTCAATTATTGTGTCTTAGCTGACTATTACAAAACTAGGCATTGGGTAACAGCCCTTTTTGTAACCTTTTCAAGGATCACTTTGATGGAGCATGTTGAGAGCTTTGTTTAACACAGCATGTAGCCTGCATTAGGGTACAATTCTCAGAGCATCTAACTGACTTAAGACTCTAAATCTGACTCACCTTTATTTGGGCTTCATAGTTTCTCAGATATCTTGTAGTGAGACTGGAGCTTTGCTACTTTGCTTTCAGATGTTTTCTCTCTTTAACTTTGCAGATTGCTATGGTACATGTTTGGCATCTGTGGTAGAAACCTTAACGCTGATTCTCCCCACAGCAATTTTTCCCTGCTCTTCACCTTCTCCCCTACCAATAAAGTAGCATTACCATACAGTCTTCCTTTGGTTTTCCTTTGGAGAAGCTCATAGATTTGGCTCCCATCTTGCACACCCTACAGCTGGGCCTGTACTTCACTTGGCTGTAGGACTGCCTGGGGTGTCTCTCCAGCAGCAGCTCATTGGCCTGATTTATGATTCCCCATTTAGTCACAAAGTGCCGGCAACAAGTCTGTCCGGTTGGTTGATCTGTCCGTTACAGACTTCTTGTTTCCAGTCAGGTGGATTACTTATGTTGCCCATCCACTGCTGGCTGGTGTTGCTAAATCTTAGACATCTGCTGTTCCTCACCTCAGAAGCAGAGGGGTGATAGCTAAAACTGCGGATGTATTTAACCCTATTTTGAATTTGTGGAGGTCTTTTACTATTGCCTTAGTGATATAAATGCCCTAAAATGTTGAAAGTGGTGCTCTGAGACCCTACCTTTTGCAGGTGGACTTCCTGGGTGGTGTGGGACTGGCACACAGCCCTGTCAGCCCTCTTCCCTGAGGCCACTGTTGGGAGTGCAGCTGGGCTGTAACTTCCTGGAAATACTCTCTTCTATCTTGAGCTGCTGAGACAAGCCTACTAATCTTTCATTTATTTTGCAGGATTCTCAAGGCTGAGTACAGCCCAGTCTCTGGGAGTATGGTGAGTCCTCAAATTGTTCTGGGCAATGCCTGGACCTGTTTCTGGCTGGGCACAAAGATTATATGGCTGGGCACAAAGGTTATATGCAACTTAAAAACCACTTTGGGGAGCCAAAGCTTTCTCTGTTTTGTCACTGCTATTTTCAATTAATTTCTGAACATCTGTTAGATAACCTTGAGAGAGGCTTAGAGGAATACAAACATTCTTGACAAACTGCTCTTAGGTGAAATAAAAAAGTAAGATTTCTCTGAGATGAGAAGCATCTTCAGGAGATGCTTTTGTTATTCTTAAACAATAGGCTTTATTGCGAGAAGCTAGTTTCTCAAGGTAAATGTATGTTTATCTTTCAACAATTACCGTAACTGCATTGTATCAGTGAAGCATTTTTCAAGGTAGGGAGTTATACAAGGCAGCAGTTCAGTAAATGGAATAAGAAGGAATAAGCATAGAAGTTGAAATGACAAAACATTAGAGAGAGAAATGCTCATAGTGCAATATTGGTTTAGTTTTGGAGGAGCTAACATCTTGCTGATGTTGAGTAATAATGTACAAACAAAAGCCTTAAAAACTTAAATTCCGAGTTCCCAATCTGATTATACATGGGAGGGTGGATGTGAATGCATATGTTCCTTGGTACCGGAAATGTCTGATTTTTCTAGGAATAAAATATAGTACACAATGATAGCTGTCAATATTCAGTTGTCTTTTATTTATGCATAGGTATAACACCCTGACATCTCCTGGAAGTCTGCAGATAGCTGCTGCTGCTGTTTCTGTCTAAAATGATGTAGCATAGATGGGGACAGGACAGGGATGAAAACTACTCAGTGTTTTTGTTACTGACTTGGACAAAGAACTGGAGAATGACCTTGTTAAATCCTCAGAGGACACAAAGTGGAGAGGGTGCCACAAATATGAGGGAGAATAAAAAGCTCAGGATTTGCAATTATCTGAACAAACTGAAGGTGTAGTCTGAAAGGAATAAAAATTCATCAACAGGTACAAATGTGAAGCACTGTGCTTAGGAATAATGATGTTGTGGGGAGAGCTGGCTGCACAGCATTTGTACAGAGAACGATGACAGTTTCGGGGGAAGGCTGTGAAAAGAAAAAATGCTGTTGGGAGATGTACATGAATGAGATATATAGCCTGGGAGGGAGATGAATGAGTTCTTCTGCATTATTAAGGTTTCTCCTAGAGTATCAGGTGCCAAAACCTACAGCATTTGGGTACCAAACCCAAGAAAGCTGTGTACCAATTGAGGACTGTGTAGAGAGAGAAAAAGAGTTGTTGGAAGTGTGGAAACATGACCTGTGAGGAAAGATGGAACAAATGGATGTTCTTTAGCTTGAAAAGAGGATTGAGAGAATCCATCCTTTGCACATATTTACAGATTGTTGCAGGGTGGAAGGGAATGGCTTGTTCTGCCTGACTGCTGTTGGTAAAGCAAGAATGAACAGGCTTAAATTGAAGTGAAGAAAATTCAGAGGTGCTCACTAGGGCTTTTCAAAGGTAAGGATAAAGTGCTAACATAGATTGGAAAGACTGAAATCTCTATCAGATTCTAAAGTCTTTACGAAGAGAAATACATGTCAAGAATAACATATGTACAGCTGGTCTTGCCACAGGGCACAGAAAAGTAATCCTTTCCAAGCTCACCACTTGGCCCTGTAGTCTGGTGATTTTTCTTACTGCCTGTGCGACTTCCATGTGTATCAGGCCACAGTGTAACTGACAACCTGTGCCTTTCCATTCCAGATTACATTATAGGGAAGAATAAAATCAATGGTGTTTATGAGAAGGTTACAGCAAGGGCAGAGCAAAGCAAGTAGCTGTTGAACATAAGCTCTGTTCTCCCATAGCTGCTTAGTGATTTTTTTGGATCAACAGACTTTCTCCTGTAACACGTTAACCAGACAGAGTGGTGAAGAGGAGAATGAGGAGGTTGGACAATACCATGTGTAGGTGCCAGAATTTATGGTCTCTTGCCATAGAATAATCTTTCTAGAGTTGCCTATACACATCCTTGGTCCCCTCCCCCAGATCTACTATTTTCTCCACCTCCTTGAGTTTGGCAGTTTTATCTTCTTACAAATGAACAATCTAGAGTCGCTTAATTGCTTGCAATGTCAGCAATCACGCATCTCAAGTGGCTTTTCTAATGACTTATTAAAAACTGGGTTTCTGAGCTGCTTATTTGGCAAGTAAAAAGCTAAACAGACAGACTGTGGTGGAGCTTGCATTCTGCCTGCTCTGTGCTGGTGTGTGCCTTCAAGTCTGTTGCAGGAATGAAGGCTGTATGCTCCCAGAGATCTGAATGTTCCTTAAATCAAGTGTATGGCTACTGCTGGTTTTGCATTTTTATGCCTTTCAAAGTTATTTCCTCTATACTTACCTGTCAGGTAAGCTGGATTTACTGTTTTATTAGGTGAGTACCTTTTGAAAGAAAGGTACTTTCTAGAGGTAAGATGAATTTAGCATGAATATTTGCTGGAATAAACAAATCTGTTGGTCTGTGCTTTCCATTTAATGGATAAAGTGTCTAGTACTTCAGGCTTTTTGTATTAGAGATTTTCTTTTGTTACCTTTTTATATAAGCTGAACAGTATTTCTAATTTTTCAGTGAAAACTCTGACCTCCCCAAGATCTGTGTAAGAACTGTCAATCAGATTCTATATTTAAAAATGATTACAAAATAGGTAAGGGGCTATAAAATGCATAAAAATAATTGTCAGACAAGCTATCCACTGAAATACTTGAATGAGTTGCTAATGTTTCACTATTTTGATGTATTTGGTTATGTGATAAAGAAAACACAATATCTTTCATATTTTCCTAGTTAACTGCATTATAAATTCATACAAGTACAAATAAACAGGGTTTTGAAAGCAGAACCATATCAATACGGGCTTCATAGTTTACTGGGAGGGATATGTGAAATTTGGGCTGCCTTTTCGTTCCAAAGTTGGCCCAAACCCTCCAAATTGTGCCCTAGAAGGTGAAAGATTGTGTGTGTAAGTTTGTATCCTAACTGGATTCCACTGGGTTGAGGGAAACAAGGAGTGAACTGAAAACCATCCATCTCTGTTGTTGGAGAAACGCAGAGTTGAGATACATAAAGCCAAGGCTTGGAAGAAAGAAATGGCAGGAACCAAACCCAGTTATCTCAGCATGTTGAAGCTCAGAACAGTTTGCCTCATGTATGAAAACATCTCCTGTGCAAATAAACATTTCTGACATGCATCTGCTCATTTAGCCATGACTTCCTCAAAGATAAGGAAATCAGGTAGGGAGTAGTTCTGTAATGACTAGACTATATCAAATTAGCTTGTTTCTTGATCCTAAATTTGTTTGGACCAGGAGTTCTTTAAACACAAAAAGGAAAGTAAGGCAATCACTTTCAAAGCCTTCCATGCTGTTGTGAAGCTTGAAAAGAAAGTTAAAAATAAGTGGCTTGGAGTAGGTGAGGAGGTCAGCTACCCAGGAATAGAGGAGATCAGGTACCCAGGAATAAGAATAAGCTGAAGAGAAAAGGATTCACTTTGGCTTTCTTCTGCAAGTCAATGGTAAAATTGCCACAAGTTTTTGACTCACCAAAACCAGCCTCAATTGCCCTAAAGTAAAACCTTCATCTTTAATCACGTGTCAGAAGGTGAGCTGAATCTCTACACATAAGGACGCCTTCCATCTCCATTGCCATGCTTTTGAGTTACCCTGTCTAGCCTTGTTTCATTAGACTTGGATAAAGTTCACTCATTCTTTTTCTGGTAATGCCATCGCTCTAAGCAGTACACAGGACTTCAGAAGTCTGGAGCTTCCTTCTCCCCCAGCGCGCTGTAGAATGCCTTCAGGTTTTCTTTTATGATTCCTCACAGAGAATGAGTAACACCCCCTTTTTTGTACTCATAGGATCTAATTTAAAATCCATTTCTTCATAAAAGGTGATGCTTTCACAAAGGAAATGGTTTCAGACTAAGTTGAGAACCAAGCTAGCTGAATTTAAACATGAGTCTCTCACTCCAGCTACAACTTTAATTTTGACTCATTTTAAAAATCAAATTGAATTGAAACTTCTTCTGAAGCTCTAAAATGTGCCTCCTCTGTCTACAAATCTTCTGTTGTTATCAATGCTGAACAAAGTAGATGTAGTGCAGTATCACGAAAGGCTATTTTTCAAGATGCTCTTAGATCATAAGTGAAAGTCTCTGAAGTCATGAATGTGAAGGTGTCAAGAAGCTTTTAGTCAAGTATTACAAATGGAGGCAATTGAGTAATTTCAAATAAGCACATGCTTGTCAGCATTCATACTTCTGGATACTTTTTTTTTTTTTTTTGATGGGACACTCAGGTGGTTTCTAATTTCCTTTAGAAGAGGATTTGGAAAAAGTCTGATTATAACTTTTAAAAATGTTGGGATTTTAAACATTAAAAAAACTTGAATAAGCATTACCTCCTGCCCCGGTTGGAATTAGAAGTTTGTTGTCTTTTCCTGGAAAACATCTTGATCATCTCAATGGGTTTGTATTGCCGGTTCTTACACTTTCAGGCTGATGATTGTATCTTCTTCAAATATTTTTCATTTGATATTGGAACTAAGTATTATGCAAATAAATCTCATTGCCAGTTGTGCAATTTTCATTTTTCCATTTCTGAAAGTTTCTTTCAACTTCTCATTCAGATGGAAAGGTCTGAAAAAGATGGAAAAAAGAAATTACAGTCCTTCAAACATAAACATGCTTAAAAATCCACATTTTCCTCATTGGCAGGCTGAGTATCATCGCTACTATTTATCATTTTTGAGTCTTGGACCTGATTCTTCTCTCCTGGTGCTGCAAGTCACTAACTTCAGCAGAATTAACCTAAGAGCAGATGTCCTGTCACCTTTCTCTGAGAAGCACCTCACTTCGATTCCCATGAGTGATATTTCCCAAGTCTCCCACACCTTTCTTCCTTTGTTGCCTGCCTCGACTATACCCAGGACCACCCAGGGTGGGGAAGTTAACTGCTGTGTGCAGTACACGTCTCCTCTTACGGAAAGAACACTGCCAAGGCCTCATTGTCCTTGTGCTTCCTCAGGTGTGACACGGTAGCTCCGAAGTCAGCTCCTGTGTATGGCACTGAATCATTAGCAAGCCTGACTTGGCTGCAGATGTTTCAAAGAGAAACGAATGCATGTTCACGGGGCTGATCTGCCACTGAAAGCTCCTGGTAGCTGTGGTCATTCAGACAAGGTCAGGCCTCCCACACACTTCTGTGCAGATGCTGATGATGAACAGTCTCTCCTTCTTCCTGCTCACACTGAAAAGCCCTTTCTTTGAGTCCCTAGTCCTTCATCCCTTTTCATCAGGTGCAAGCTCTGCACACCCCAGTGCAGATACCTAAGCTCTCCTTTTTGGCTAGATAACAGAAAAGCATCAGGTTCTCATTAACCTATGACAGTGAAAGACTGGTTTGGAAAAGTCACATTCTCCTCCTCCCTGAGGAAGAAAGTATTATTACTAAGATGCCTTTCTATGCTGAAGCACAGTTTTCTCTCTAGTAGTACTATAGTTTTAACCCACAAATATTTTTCTAGCCATAGTAACGAAATAGAAACACCTATGGTGCAATATCAATACAAATGTGACAGATACCACTGAATGAAGTAGGATAAATGTAGCAATTTACTAATTACGCTGGAATGAACTATTTGGTAATTAATCAGCAACAGCTAAAATGTTAAAAAAGGCATTTCTATAGCTTTTAGAGTCATCGAAGACATGCTTACTGTTATAATTGCTATTCTAATCTGTACTCTCATTCCTTACCCATCGTTTTGTTGATTCCATAAAAAAAAAGAAGCAACTAAACCAACTGTAGCCTATCCCTAAAAAAAGACTGCTTAAGCACTAGTGGTATTTATAAAGGATGTTCTCAGTGCCTTGTTTCCCTATTTTTCTCTTTTTAAAACAAATATTTTTTTTTTTTACCTTCTGAGGGTATTGGGAGTCACAAGTCAGTCATGACATGGTTAAAGTGATGATGTTTTTTTCCCCCCTTCCTGACTGTTGATTTTAGATATTGCCCTAGGACAGAAATATCTAAAGGATTGGGTTTGTTACTTACTTCAGGAGAAGCTTATTCTATGAAACAAGGAAGAGACACCTTCTTTTCTTGATAATGAACTCACATACAGTCTGAAGTATATCACTCTTTTGCCTGTTCACTGGTTGAAAAATGAAATTGAAATCTTTGCTAATTATTGTTCAAGTTTGGTTTTATTTAAAGGAAAGATTAAAGACCTGTTTCACAAAAGTGCTTGTAAATTGAAACCTTAGATTTTGATCGAACGAATGTGATTAAATCCCTCAGAGAGCAACTTATCTGGGTTTCTATGAGGGAACATTGGCCAAATATTTTGAAATTTGCCTTTCTTCCATGTCAGAGGGAAAAACCTGCTATTGGCATTTCTTTTCAGGGCTTTTGCCTCAGGTCAACTGAAGAGATTTTCAGTTTGGCAAAAGGAGCTTTGGTAAAACTGTCAAATATATTTTTCAAAAAAGAAATGAAATGATTGCTTAAAACCACCACCAACAAACCCAAATCTGGTTCATATGAAAAGCCAAAGTAAAATGTTTCTGTCTGGGTGGCTGAGCTCTATGTGCTGCAGGACTTGTGTATGACATAACTTCCCCTCCTTTTCCCATCTCAACATCAGCATTTTTCAAGAGTTTGAGGGTGGGTTTCATGCATTCCAGTTCGTGAAGCTCCACAATCGCTGGCATCACACCTCCATAGTGTAATAGGCACTGATGAAGAATGGCTGGAGAATGTATTTCACAGGTTGGACATCTTGGTTTTTCTTTTGACAGGATCAGGAATAAAAATATTATCTGGCTTGTAAAAGGCAGCAGTGACAGGACGCTGTTTGCACGGTTATTCCAGTTCCTCTGAACAGCATGAGCAGTGCAAAGTAATCAATGATGGAGCTAGAAGGGGAGTATCACTGGCTAATTTAAAATATGTAAGTGAATCCAGGACTCTGAAGAAGCTAAAATTTAAGCAAAAAACTCTTCAAAGTCAGCAAAAGAAACTGTTGTATATTTTTAATGTTTTGGTGGCTTCTACACCGATTATATTCTCCAGAAATGGAAAAAACTAATTAAATATCTCTCTCAGCATAACTTTCTGATGAGGTAATACAAATTGCTGTGGGAGTTAGAGAAGCACAGATGACAATAAATGAGCTAATGGTTCATTTAAGACTCCTCTAACCTACACAGAGATGTAATATCAAATCTTGAAGCAGAGGTGAAAATATATACAGAAGGAATGAAGAAAAGTGAGTGTCAACACCTTCTACAATATTTGTCTTTGTATTGGTCAGGGCTGTGCTCTTCACAATTTTGGAGTCAACCTCTATGAAAAACATGGGATTTTTTTTGCTTGTTTCAAGACTACAAGGCTTTTATGCTGACAGTGTTACTGTGAAACACTATAATATGCTTAAAAGGGCAGCTTTGCAGTCAGTGCTCACCTTTGTGTATTTACAAAAGAACTGTGCCTTGTAGAGCGGCAAATACATTTTAAATTGCTTTTTGAAGCATTTTGGCTTACATTCAATTCCTTCTTGCACTTTTTCACTGGAATTATTTATTAATCTCTGACAGTTGCATCTGTAGGACTATATAGGTACATTCACTGAGAACACGAGTTGAAGAAAATGAACAAAGCTGTCCCATTGAGATAAAGCTTCACAAATCAATTAGGTCTTTGTTGCCAGCAGTGATAGAGAGAGAAAGCTCCACTTGAGCACGCTTGCTTGGCAACTATGAAAACTGTTACCTATAAATGGTGTGATGATAATTGCTGATTTGCACAGTGGTACTGCCTGAAGAATTAAATAGCCAGGGGTTGGAGGGAAGAGGCAGTTGAAAGCTGTGGCTTTTCTCCTTGAGAGCATTCATGTCACAAATTGTTATTAACTGGTCCCTGCTAGTGTGTTTTTTATTTAGATTTAATATTAAGCAAAAAAACCTGTGCACAAGCCCCAAGAGCCACTTTGGCAGTAATTAGATTTGCAATTGCTGCCCAGCCGTGTGAAGACAGATGTACCAATAAATAAAGTCTGCCAGCCAGCGCCAGTGAAAACACTGATTTAGCCCAGCAGACGAAAATAGAATAATTCCACCGAAGCCTTTCATTTCCAAAGCTGCCCAGGAACAGACATTCAGCCTTTTCTGAGAACCCTGGCCAGAGGCTGGTGTTGTCTCTGGAAAGTAACCTGCATCGGATTATTTCAGGTAAGGGGAGTGTGCCCCATATTTCTGGGGCTCTCCTGGAGAGCATCCTGTAGATGAGCCTCAATCTTTTCATTCTCAAGATCTCTGCTGAGCGTCATTACAGCTGAGGCAGTAGGTAATTGGGAGAAAAATGGCCTGGTGGGCTGCATAAAAGCACTCTGAGTGCCATGCAGAAGTTAAAAAAGGGTCTTGGATTTTGTACTATGTTGTGTGCTCCTGGTGAGTTTCCCTGCCTTGTGATATGTGGAGTCATCGTCTTTGCTGAAGCCAAGCAACTAATTGGCATCACATGCTCTTATGGTCACCATCTATCAATATATGAAAAGGGATACTACTTTCTAGGTCTGTGAGCTAATTATATTTTACAAACAGCATGTTCTTTTAAAAAGAGTGAGGGGTGAGTTTCTTTACACAGACTCCAAAGACAGAGAAATTTCTGAAATCATAGAAGTGTGAATATTTTAAATTTTTATGCTACAGAGAAAAATAAATATTATCAGCAGGAGGAAAAGTCATTGTCATTCTTAAAAATAATGATAGGAGGAAAAAGCAGAAATAAGTACTTTAAAGTTAAATATAATGTAGATTTGGACAGTTATTTTTCTGTTAGTTTCCCTGAGAATTCAAAGGTATTCCTAGTTTATATGCAAGCAGGCTATATAAGTTATACATGGGTAGTTTACATGAACTGGAGTATGGATGGGTGGATTGTTTTAAAGTATGGAAAGCTTAAAAATATGTAAATAATTTTTTTACAATGTAAATATAGAAACCGTTTTTCACAATGTAAGACATCTTGAAGATTTCTTTTTAAAGGTATAGATCTTGTACCCTGGGAGCAGAGGATGTGTGGTAACCGTTTGCATGTGCTCATTGCTGAAGGCAAATGTATCAGCTGAATTACCTCAGCCCTCAGCAAAGGAAACAAAGATAGTCTGAGTGACCTTGTAGCTGCTGAAGGCTGGGAGTGTGTATGCACAATGCTTGCTCTCATTTAGAAACAGCAGCAAGGAAGGAAATTTAAAGAGCAGGTTGCCAGGGAATCATATAAGCAATCTCCTGTATAGGGCATGCCTGTACCAGTGCAGGAAAAGGTAGTAGCTCTGAGTGCGACAAGGGGTGACATCTGTAAGCTGATGTGCAGAATACCAGTTTCTCTTAAACCAGGAAACCGTGGTTTGCCAAGAGAAAACTTTCACAATCACATCTGTACGTTGTGCTATGGATCCGTCAGGGCATGAGACAAATTCTGCCTTATGCTGGGCTAAGGCCATTAACAGAGTGTTTCCAACCTAGTTGGGGAAAATAGAAAACAACACATGGAGCAACTAGTGCACGTTTGTGATGTCCATGAGAAACTATCTGCAAGGACAGACATAAAGCCGTGCTGGCTAAATATATAAATATTAAACCCTATGTTAGTATGATTTCAGTTGGAGTTGACTCATAACCTGCACTTTGTAAAACAAACAAAATATCACCTGATCACCCAGTAAATAAGTATTGAGTTTCATGACTGCTGTTTTAACATGCATGTGTTTAAAGCTGCTCTCTTGTTTTGAGGAAAAGTAGCACTGGTTTCAATGCAGTGGCTATGCTTGTGTTTTAATTGCAAATCCCAATGGTTTCTGAGAAAATTGGAAATGGAAAGTTGCTAAAAAGTGCAGGTGCAAACTAAGACTGGAATGAAGACTGGAATGATTTAAATCAAGCTCTTACATTCAGCGATTTAAAATTGTGATCACATCTGGTAACTGGAGCTGCTTTCACTGCCTGCATGCTCTTCGCTTTGGTCACTGTGGTTCTGTATTAAGACAAATGATTGTGGTGGCTCTCCCGTCATGGCTAGTAACGCTTCATTCCTCAACCATGAGTGGTACAAAATCTGTTTTACTGCCTTCCTCTGGCACGATGGGGCTGATCTTAGCTGGAAGTGGGGCACAAGACTCCTATGGACCAGTCCTCTGAGGTGGCACCAAAGGATCCTTTTTCTGGGTTTTGCATGACTTTTTTGTTTCCGTGTACATGAACATCTTTGAGCAGGAGATGGAAATGAATTTGCCCTGTGGGGATCTCACAGGTTTCCACCTTTCTCTGAAGCCTGGGGAGCAGTTCTCCTGCTGGGGCTGTCAGGGCTTGTGTCACTCAATCACTTCCCTGCTACTACCACCATTTTGGGAATAATTGTATTGTTCTCTGCCTGTGAAACAGATGTCTCCTGATAACTGTGGCATGTTAGACTGACCAAATTCTCCAGGCTTTGTGAAGGGGAGTCTGAGAAAAACTAAAGGCAAGTTGAGTTTTTTCCTTTTGACTTTGTGAGAGGATACGACTAGAGTAGAAAAATGGAGCGGAAAAGATAAAAAAAACCTTTTTCCAAAGGCAGACAGTGCACTCATTCTGAACACTTATCTTTCCCCAGGGACACTTTTCCATGGCCTGGAGCCCACCCATGCAGCCTCCGCCCCCTGTGATCTCTGTGGAGGGTGGTGGCAGTGCTGGTCCTGTGGGAGCTGTCCCCCACCCCGGTGTGGTGGCTGAGCGCTTATAAGCCAATTGACTTTGATAATTGCTATGAAAGGAGCAGTCCACACCTCGTCCAGACCAGCCGACAACTGTTGGGGGTCAGCGTTGTGTTGCTCATACAATGGCACCCCCTGATGCAGTAGAAATCCACTTACTAATGAGTGCAGGTTGTACAATGCAGCTGCCAATTAGCGGAGGAAAGCAATTAGAAATGAATGTTCCCCTGAGTTTTTCTGAAGTTGCATTTGGTGTTGGATCTAATTATTTCTAGCAGCTGTTAATTCTTTTCTATACCTTGATAATTCTGTACATCTCCTTTTTGGTATGATTAATAATTGTGGTTGTATTTTTAAAAGAACTCAGCTTGAAATAGAATGTGGGCTCTATTGAACACTCATAAACAAGATGTAATTCTAAGCTTTAAGAATAATGGCCTCCAAGAGTAGAGCTAGCATCCCCACTTAAAAGCTTTTTAATTAAATTAAATTCTTAATTGATCTTTCAATTTAAGGAACAAGTGATTTCCCCCCCCCCCTCTGTTTTTTATTTGATAGAAACATTTTTTAAATTTTTGCACAAAAGAGATGAATGACTAAGAGTAACTATTTGTTCCCATTTCCTTTTCTTTTGGTCCTTATCTCAGCATCCAAAGAAGAGCAACGAATCTGGTGAAGGACCTAGATCACAAGTCTTATAAGAAGCGTCTGGGGGAACTGGTGTTGTTTAGCCTGGAGCAAAGGAGGCTGAGGGGAGACTTTATCGCTCTCTACAACTACCTGAAATGAGGTTGTAGCGAGGTGGGTTCAGTCTCTTCTCGCAGGTAACAAGTGATAGGACAAGAGGAAGCAGCCTTAAGTTGTGCCAGGGGAGGTTTAGATTGGATATTAGGAAAAATTTCTTCACTGAAAGTGTTGTCAAGCATTGGAACAGGCTGCCCAGGGAAGTGGTTGAGCCACCATCCCTGCAGGTATTTAAAACGCGTGTAGATATGGCACTTAGGGACATGTTTAGTGGTGGACTTGGCAGTGCTGGGTTAATAGCTGGACTTGATGATCTTAAGGGTCTTTTCAAACATAAATGATTCTCTATGATTCTACGATTTCCTTTTATTTTCTGCTCTTAACCCTTTCATCTCTCTTTCCTATTGTTCTCACTCTCCTTTCTTGGTCTCCCTAATGGTTTCCTATTCTAGCTACTATCTCTTTTTTTTTTTTTTTCCTGATGACTTTTAAGCATTGAAAAGGTAGCTGGAAAAATACAGAGATATCTGAGTTATAATAATGATGGAAAAACATTTGTAGGTTCGTGTCTCATTAAGGCCTTTTAAATGTGTCTCGTGGTGCTTACAGTAATGTTAACAGAAAAGACTCAGAAGAATCTATACGATAAACCCAGAAGAGATCTGCAAGATACCAGAGAGACAGAGGAGGGCATAAGGGGGGGAGGAGAAGATATTAATGGTGTTGGTACCAATGCTAGTACATGATCAGTGGTTTAACAGGCTTGGCCAACGTGGTGCTCTTCAGGGTGAAGTAGGACTGGACAGCTGTGGCACTCCTAGACCTGTACCAGAGATTGTTCCTTGAAGCCCATTCAAACAGACATGGTTTATTTTTGCAATTGTGAAACTGTGCACTGTTTATGGCCCTTATTTTTCACCTCCTTTTATTTGTGGTGTGTTTCTGTTGTTTGCTCTATAGGGATATCGCAAGTACCAACCCTGTGACAAGATCAGTCTATTGCTTTTAATACTCTGGTGGACACGCTGGCATGCTCAACTTGATAAAGGGCATTTCCCCGATAGGAATGTAGCTGAGGTGGAGATCAAGGGATATTGCAATGGGTAGCATGTGGTTAAGTTGTAAATCTGAAGTTGTATATCGACTGAGGAGTGTAAAACTTTTTAAAAGAGATAACATCTTTTTTTCTTCACCCAGAAATCTGGGCAAACCAGCCAATTCAATGCTACAGTTTATAATAAATCCCTTGCTCCAAAACGCAGTAGGTCATTATCTGTTGATATGTAACACAGTTTCTACACTGATACTGTGAGCAGAGTATCTTCACTACTTAATGCTACACACGGTGTTCATAATCTATAGGACTAATTTTATATATGCTTGGTACTTAATCTTTCCATTTTACTTTGAAACATCATGTAGAAAAAGGCCAACTATGTCAATAATTCATATGTGTTTAAAAGCTTTATTAAGCTCCCATCCTACTTAATGAGGTTAGAAATTTTGTGTCTATTTCAAATGTATATTGCTTTCACTTATCAGACACGCTCTGGACAGTTCAAAGCAACTACCCTCTTTCAGAGGCCAAGAGAAATGCAGCATTGCTGTCACTGAAGCGTCTTCAGAGCTATTAAAGTTCCCAGAAATTCTGAGGATGAAAATGCCATTTAAAACTAAAATATCATTCCAGACCTTGAAACTAATTGCAAAGCAATATCTGACCAGCTAGGAACCTTTGAGGGAATTTTGGACTTTCTCCAGTATTTTTATTTGCATAATAGCTGTCGAGAAACAAAGCAGGGATGTTTTTATCACCTGTGGCATGTGTGGAAACAGCGTCAACTGTGTTTTTTGGAAACTTGTAGTTAGAAGTAAAAGTAAGGGTGAATCCATGCCTGACTAATTAGAGAGGATGGACAAAAGTGGAAAAAAGAAATACATGCACAGGACTGAAGTGATTAGCAGGCAAGGGATGAATCTCAGGATTTTCATGTGTTTTAGAAATGTTCAGATCCATGTGACTTTTTTTTTTTTTTTTTGCATTCATGTTATCCTGAGATAAAAAAATTTACAAAATATTCCTTAACATGCATATAAATAAGGTAGACTGAGATCCAATGGAACCTAAAGTGTTAATATGCTTTTTTTTACTTCTCTGGAAAAACCAACCAAACAAAACCAAACAAAACTAACCATTATGTTGAACTCATAGCATTAAATACTGCACATTACTGAACCTTATATGAATTTTTATGTTGTTTGTGATGTTCGTGGAAGCTGAAGCCAACAGGCAGTATGCAAATGAAATGGGTCACTGCTATGTGTTTCCTTTGGTGAGAATTGTATACCAGGTGTTTGTGTAACTTCAGACAGTTTCTATATTGCCTTTGTAGGCAACAGCAGTGGAGCAGTTAGAACCAACTCAATACACAACTTGCCAATCGTCACATCTAGTCCAAGCCTGACAAGCTAAAACATGTCTTGTCCCTAGTTATATTGATGTGTATGTTCTTAAATACAGATGGAATTTTGATGGCAGCCATCTGAGGCCAAAGGAATTTTCTATTTCTGATAGTTTGTAAGGATGTATTCATAGTCATGCTGGATAAACAGCAGAAATCTTGACGTTTACTTTGATTTGACAAGTCATATTACATGAGCTCTTTAGAGCTATTACACTTGCTATATTCTGATGAAATTTGCGTATGACAATTGTTTCCCATTCAGCTTCTGGCTGTGTCTAATATTAAAACAAAGTGTTTGGGATAAAGCTTTCCATAAAATGACACAGTACAGTAAAACTTCAACAGAATCTATTTAAGCAAGAGACAGATTTTCTTCTTGTACTTATCCTGAGAAATGCCTTACCCCTGTCAGCTGGACGGAAGGTGGAATGCCCTCTGCTTGGTAGAAGTGTGTCCACTAGTGTCACAAGTAAATCAGAATTGTCTGAATATAATGCTTTTACTTAACAGTAATTTTCTTTGACTATTGTATGAAAGGTGCATATCAACAGAACAAGTCTTCCCTGTTTCTCATTCCACAGGACAAGGATTTGTGGTCCTAATAGCACAAAGGAAAACGTCAGGAAGTGACTCAGGAGAAGTTGCAGTAATGGAAAGGCATTGAAGTGAATGGTCAGCATCACCTCTCCAGGTGAAAGAGGCCACACACAGCAGTTTTGCTGAAAGTTCTTTGGACAGTGGAATAGGCTGCCCAGGGAGGTGGTGGAGTCACCATCCCTGGATGTGTTTAAGGGTCATTTAGATGAGATGCTGGGGGATATGGTGTAGGGGAGAACTTGTAGAGTAGGGCTGATGGTTGGACTCGATGATTCCAAGCGTCTTTTCCAACCTGAATGATTCTGTGATTCTGTGAACAGGTGAAGTAGAAAATCTGTGGTAGCCTCTGAGTTTGTTAAATGGTAGAAGTTAGATGTCCTTGTGCTCAAAGCTGGGCTTTGGGCCACCAGAATTTAGCTTTTACTCTGCAGATAATTTCCATTGGTTTAGACTCCAAATTGGGACATTTGTGCCAAATATTTCTGTGGAGGCTTTAGATGCTAGTATAAAATGTTGCCAAAACCTTCCATATGGCTAATGCTTATAAACCCCTTGTTCAATCACAGTCACTCCCAGTAGGTGTTTAAAGCTTTCGTTCCTGACAATGCAGCTGGAATATCAAGCATTTGAGGATCTGCACGCCTGTTCAAAAGTGTTTCTCTTGATGTGTTTCTGTAGGCAACATTATCTCCCTGATTCCGAACAGATTTATTCTTAATGAAGGCCACATACTTACTCATTCTCAACTCACCAGATGACGTATAACTCATCTGCTACTCTCAGTAGGATGATGTCTTCAAAACTGGACCTCAGCTCAGCCACCTCCTAACTCTTAGGTGCGATGCCCCTCAATGCTGTGGGATTCACAGCCTGAAGTTAACACACCAGCTTATTTGCAATATGTGAGGAAAGTTAGGTACCTCTAAGTAGCATCTGTAAAAGCCAATATGGTGTTTAATAAAAAATGTCAAAGAGGAGGTGAGGTCTGTGTATTGAAGGGTTTCTGAGCTGGAAAAGGAGTCCTCTCCACGTAGTGTTACTGCCTGGACCCTGGTATTGCAGTGAAGTCTCTATGCCAAGGAAGTCCTCTGTTGCACCACACAGGGCAAAGCAAAAGCATTGCTGCATTTCTGTCTAACAACTGAAAGGGTAGAATGTTTTCACAGCTTATTGTGGTTCAACTTTTCTCTGTTCTTCCAGGAAGAAAATAACACCTGCCCTTTCAGACTGAGTAGCTGTTGAATGCCATGTGCGCCTATGGGAGAGGGATCACTTCATTGTATAGGCTGGTTTGAATTGTGGGGGATAGCACAAAGTTATCATCAGAGATGTTGCTGCCAGAGGGTTGTTTTGAGACAGGTTTTTGTGGTAATGATCAGTAGTAAGAAATGTTGCAAAGAACTAGGAGGATTTCCAGCAATTGAAAATATTTCCTAACATTCTATCGATGACTTAGCATCAAATATGCGGAGGTGGTTATAAATTTAAAGCAGGGTAGACTTATTAACTTGTCTTTTATTTTAAGGAAAAAGAGATGCTAGATTGTCATGGGAAGGTATTCTTGTAACAGATTAGAAAAGATTGTGCCTTCTTGTGACTGAAATTTTGAGAAATATCTGATGAAGACTACCCTTAAAAGAGTATCCATTAGCAGCTACATATCCTGGAAATAAAAGCAGTAGTCCTTCAACTCAGCAGTAAGGAGGACAGCATCTAGTTCAAAATGAATGGAGCTCAGTGTTAGAATAAAAGCATCTTTCAGGGAAAAGGTGTCTTTCCTGAAAGCAGTGACCTCACTGAACTAGGTGAGCATCACTGCAGCAGTAAGTATTACCAGTTTGTTGCAATTCCGTGACAGTAAACAGTATTTACACTGCTGTCCTTTACCCCACTTTCACTGTCTTAGAGTATTAAAATACAAGCAGTGCTGTCTTCATTTACAGGATTGGAAATAAATGCTGTCAAAAGCATGGATGGTCACATTTCTGTCTGGGAACAGTTCTCACTAACAGGTACCCTGGAGGGCAGGTGTCTGACCTCAGCAACCTTTCTGTAACATTGCAGCTGCTGGGTGAGTTAGATCATCGGTGATGTCACCAACAGCTTTTAAGGTGGCTTTATAACCTGTCACTGTGCAGAGTTAAAGAAGGAAATTAATCAGAAAGAGAATGACTTGTAGCCATCCTAGAGCAACATTTCTTCTGAGAAGTAAACCTGACTTCGTAAAAAGCCCAGCGACATTTCAGGTCTAGGAAAAATTCTGCTTGCCAGTGCAAGTATTAGTGCATTGTTAGAGAGGGTTGGTATTTCTCTGAGGGATAAATATGAAAGATAAATGACTTAAGTCTAGCTAGATAGGCCTAATGATGTGCAGATATACTCAGAGATGCCTTTTTCTGTCACATACCTCTGCTGGAGTAGAAGAACTGCGGTTGAAATGAAATAAATTCAAGGAAAAAGAAACTGGGAGTCCTCACAAGAAACCACATAGTTTGTAGTTGGGGATTTTTTTTGGCAATGTATCAAGTTTTAAACTTCTGTATAGCTATAGGTATTTGTTTGGTTATAGATAAGTAGATGGTACAATGCAGCTTAATGGAGATGCTGGTATAATTTTCTACCTTTTTTTGGTATGTGTTTTTACTGGTTTGTTTTTGTCTGTGTTGGTTTCCCCCCCTCTGTTTATTCTTTTTTTTTTTTTGAGGTGCAGGACAGGCTGTTATTTGTTTATTAATTTGACAATGGTGAAAGCTTTCTGAATCTTCGGGGTCTGTCTTTCTAGATATTTCAAATCTGCATATTCTTTCCACAGCTAACATTTGTGTGGCCACACTGAAACTACCTATGGAGGCTGTGGGTGAGGTCTGCCTCTCTGGGGAGATGGGGACTTCGTCTGTTCCTCTCCAACTTGGTGTTGGGATCCAGCAGCCCTTCCCAATAAACCAGTCTGATATTTTGAAGACTTCTCAAAATGTGAGACAAGAATATCTCTGACCGATTGCTGTGTCGGTGATGCTCTCTGCGTATGGGCCTGCCTGTGGGCCTTAGCTAGTGATGTATTCAATCATCAGCGAGAAGTTCCCAGCATCAATCATCAGACAGAGATTCCCAGCAAAACTCATCTCTTTCCAGAACAGAACAACATAAACCGGGGTGAATTAAGAAATATCTCTGTCTGAGAATTTCTCTTCCCCCTTCCAGTGACAGGCATTTTCCCAGAGCAACCTGCCTCTGTGCTTCTAAGTGCTTTTAGTCTGCTCAAAACTCAGGAGGAGAAACAGTCCAAAGCATTCTGTGTCAAAGTGAAGGTAGCTACAACACAGCCCTTCCACCTAGCACACAATAATAGTTTCTGAAAAATGCAATAATATTGCCAGAACACTAACAAATCTTATTATAGTGCTAATATATTAGGTAGATCCAACAATTTACTGAGATGAAATCTTCCAAACTTTTCTTATAAGTCATACTTCAGTAGTTTCATTGAGAAAGTATTAAACTATCTTGACAGCTACTACTTTCTCATATGTCATAAATTTACCTGTTTTGATATAAAACTTAATTTGGGGAAAACAGATTATAAGATTATTGTGGATATCAGATTAAATGGGGACAGAGTGAATTTATATGTTAGATGAAGTATAGATAACTTATGTGATTATTCGTATCCTTAAGTCAGTTATGGATAAAAAATTGTCTTGTTGAAAAATAAGCAAAGATGCAGCCTGCAAAAGGAGGAATTTCTGTGTAGAACAGATAACAGGCCGATTTTACATGAAGAAATAAAATATGTGATATGTCAGATTCATAATAGATTATTCATACTGGGGAAGAAAATAAAAGATGATTATGTGTTGTTAATCCTCAAAAGTCAGGCAACACTCCTTTTAAGTCTTCACATTACCTCTGTTTTGAGAGCATAATTGCAATTTTTGTTTCCCTTTTGGAGAAAAGAGAACAAAAAATTAGCAGTTTATTTCAAGAATCTCAAAGCTCTTTCTGGAGCAGCCCGCTCTGAGAAACTTCCATGCTTTATTTCAGGAGCTGTTCTTTTACAGCGGATGTTTTGCCTCTGACCAGTGGTGCCAGAGCAGCACAGACTGATGGTACAGTTCCTGTCCCAGGGCCTTGCTCCTCTCCATCATATAAATAGTTTTGTGGGCCTTCCCCTTTTGTAAGCTTCATTAGACTTCCCCCTTGAGAAAAACTGTTTCTCAGAGTGCAATTTCCCTGACACATACTTCCTAAAGGTAGCAAATTCCCATTTTAAATGTATTCTGGATTTTTTTTTAAAGTATTGCCATGATGACCTGAGACCTGCTTTTAATGACATTCTTCTGTAAAAGGTGTTTCCGTATTACACTTTGGTTTTCTCCCTCCTATTGTTTTAGCTGGTACGGCCATGAAAAAATACCTCTTTTTAAAAAGCAAGGTAGCTTTTCTAAACTTCCTTTGCTTTTGTAATAGATTTAACTATTTTTGCCTAATAATTCAAAACTATTTGATTCAGTAAACTAGGAGAAAATGGAAATTTTGACTACAGTTATGCAAACATAATGCTGTTAAGAGTTGTTCCTGCTCCTGCCATGATAGACTGTGCTGACAAGTGAAAACATGAGGAGTTAATGGTTCCAGAATGCATGATAATGGTAATTCATGGTACTGTCCTCTTTCCCTTCTCTGTTCTCAGTCTTCATCTCTCCTGGTGCTGATAATTCCTCTCACTTTCTCAAAAGCACTGAAGATACCTTACCTCCCATGTTCTTCTATCTCTGTCTGGTGAAGTATGTTTATATTAATTTTTATACGTGGACTTTTGCAGCAGAGGTTTGCTACGTTCAGGTTCCAGTATGGGAGGACACTGCTCCTGGAGGGGAATGCAGCAGAATCACTACGCAGCCCAAAAGCAGGGACTGCACCTTGCTGAGCTGCAAGGTTAATGATTTAAATGTGACCAGTCATTTCCTCTTGCACTTTTTCTGTTGCCAAATTCTGAGCTGGCTCAAGTACTGCTTCTGTGCCAAACTGTCATGAGAAACATTTCAGATAAATTAGCATATCAATCCTACAACATACGCCAGCAGGCTTAGCACTGATCATCCCCATGAGAATTGCACGCTGGTGGCTGGTGTGGTGAATAAAACAGTGTGGTTCCCGCAGTGGCTCGGGAAGCTGGGAAGGGATCATGTCACAGGAAAAGCCAAATTTCAGCTTGTGTGAATTGGCACAACTCTGGCTGCTTTGGCCATTGGTTTTGGACAGATATCAGCCAATTCTGGCAAGATGTGCTCAAGGTGACCCATTTCTGAGGAGCATCTCTGGCAATGTAAGCTGCTGTCTTATTTGTCTGGCAATTGGTTTTAGCAATTGATGCACATTTTCTGGATATGAAAGGCTGCATGCCTGCTGTCAGTATGTTAGGGATTTATCTGGAAGCTTTGGGTTCCCTGCTTATCACCCTGTATGAAGTGGAGGTGTCATACCTGTGTAAATGGAATCTATGCACTGATCCAATCATTGTATTTTTAGAGCTGTAAATATCCAGGTAACCTAAGTAAGGCAGTAACTAATACTAGGTATTTAGTTGATAGTTTTAACTGTTTGTTGGCTTTTTTAATCTTTTACCCAGAAACTGTGCATTGTTTTCAGAGAAGATTTCTATTTACTTTAAGAAGTATACCATTGCTTAAATGTAATCAAAGAAGTTGGACATTTTTCCTACCACAGTATTTCAGTAGCCACAGATCTGCTGAAACAGTGTACTGGACTGTGAACTCTTCTAATGAGCAAAGACTAAAACTTTATTAAACTAGTTAACAATCTTACTAGCAGTAGCAACATTTAATATGCCATGATATTATGGAATTAATCCACAGAGCCCCAACTTCTGTTTTCAAGAATCTGTTATATTTTGACCAACTGATAATTGTACTGCTGTCAACACATTTTAATTTTATGGCATTTCTTTTCATGTCTAATAAGTTTGTTCAATTCAACATGGATATTTTCATTCTTACTTGATAGGATGAATGAAAATACAACTGGGGGCAAAATGTTTTCAGGAGTATCCTTTAAATTACCTCTTTGTAAAAACATGTGTCAAAGCAGGATAGAGGTGCTGAAATTAAAGATTGATATTCTTTGTGCCTATAGTCAGATTTATCTGTTTTGAATTCAATATGAATACAGAGCACAAAGAAATATTGTTGATTGCAACTTTTTTCCCAAGTTAAACAAGTTCATATATGCTCTGAATACATAATACCCTTAAAATGTCTAAGGATGGGCATTATATACCTACAACCAGTTTTAGGGGGAACAAGTTTAGGTAATATACACCTGAAAAAATGTGAGGGCACTATGGAAAAGAAATCTTCCAGTGAAGGACAGAATAATAATAAGAAGCAGTTCTAGCAGCCAGTTGCTATTGGGATTATACAAGCAAGTGCTGCACATCTGTTAAACAGAACAAGAAATCTATTTTCTGGGGAAATAATTTTAACTGAAAGCAAACCCAGGAATGGCTGCAAAAATCACTATTATCAATTTATTTTTGTAGCTGTGTTCAAAAGTTTGAAAAAGTTAGAGAAGGAAGGGATATCCCCTCAAGGATTTGATTACTACTGGGACTTCCAGGACTGGTGAAGTCCCCTCAGCCTATGTGACCCCTGTAAGGCATGCCAAACACTTGCTGTTTTCATTAAGTTGCTGCTGGTGGTAAAGCAGGAGTGATTATCTCTTGAGACAAATGCTATGTAGATGTCTGCTCTCTAATTTATTCTGAGGTGCCTTTTCTTAGTAGAAATAATAATTTGAAGTTTGGAAGGAAAGTTATTGTGGGAATAGAAAGACTTCACCCTTAAATCCCAAGTTTTCCCAGTTTCCTGGCAGGAATGGCATCTGCACATATACACATGTTGAGGTTAGAAGCTCAATGAGTCTGCTGTGCATCTGTTGACAAATGCACAGAAACTCTTGCCCTTTTTTCTCATCTCCCAGTGCTGACTGAAATATTGCTGATTGTAATTGCAAGACTCCTTGAATTCCTGTTGAATTTATTGCTAGCCACAGATGATCAAACAGCCCATAACTTCTGCTCTGTAAGAATCCTCGTTGTTTAGACCTGGCAGCAAGCATCCATTTGTCACCTCCAGTAGCATTGCTGGTTGTCTATAGGAAAATGGTGTCTGTTGTCCACTGGTACCAAACAAAATTGCCTGACTCTTTCAAAACTCAGTCTTCCAAGAATATATCGCTGCTATATTCACAGTCCTGCATTATGTCCTGGCCAGCTTCCAATGCCAGTTTAAGATCTTGGTCCTAACCTCTAACAAAATTATTAGCTTGAGGCCAAGCTAACTTGAATAAACCCAGATTTAAGCTACGAGCATCTCAATTTCTTTATGCTTTGAAAGGTGCAGTCTACAAACCCCGTTAAGTGTCAGATGTGAGGGTATAATTTCACAAGGTAATGGTATCAGCCAAGAAGGCAGATTCCTGTCTAGTAATTTAAATCTCTGTGCTTTGGCTCACTATCTAGCAGGTGATGTCTGTATCTGATATCACTGTTAGATAGCTGCAGTTGCTCAAACTATTTACTGAAAGTGTACTAGCCGTAAGTACAGATTGTGTACCGTGGGCAATTATACAAGATCATAATCATTATTTCTGGAAAAACAGACAAGATGACTGAAATAACTTGGCTAATTTAGGAAAAAGCTGCTACTACAGCTACTTGAATCAAACCATATTCTTTGAGCTGCAATTTTTGGCACATAGAAATCAGTGAGAAGTCATAAAATCATAGAATGAATCATAGAGTCACAGAATGGTTTGGGTTGGAAGGGACCCTAGAGACCATCTAGTTCCAGCCCTCTGCCATGGGACACCCTCCACTAGACCAGGTTGCTCAAAGCCCCGTCCAACCTGGCCTTGAACACTTCCAGGGAGGGGGCAGCCACAAGTCCCAGTTACATATTCTGAGTTGACCAAATAATATCACAGTTTGGCACATAGTTATGTGGGTTTGCTAAAAGCAAACTAGAGAATTATTTTTCAAAGGCAGGTCTGGTGCATAAGGTTAACATGAGAAAAAACAAAGCTGATTTGGTCCTCCTACCATTTCTTTTCAAGTTTTTTTTGAGTGAGAGTAGCACAAAAATGTCATTTGAGTCAAAGTTACCAAGTATGCATTTATTCAGTATAAAGAAAATTCTATTGCCACAAAACTCCATTGTACGAGTAAACAATGGCATTTGAGTTTACCACATGGTTTTATGACAGACTTTAAAGTTTGAAGATATTTACTGTAGTCCCAATGTAATTAGTTTAATAAGGGCCAACAGATGAATGGTAGCAAGGAATTTCCTTTACCTAGCTGTACAACATGGACCTTGTTTCACAGCATAAAGAACCCAACGGCTCTTGTGGCAACTTTGAATTCAGGCTCAGCCAAAAGCAGCAAAATTTCTTTTTTGAAGCATATAGTAAATTCAACATATGGAAAAGGCATGTGTGGAGTGGATCTGTCTAAAAAAAACCAACTTAAGGTATGTGTTATAAAGTAATGCCAGCTAACTAGAGCAGGTTTTTGATACTAGCACACTCAGCCTGTGACAACATCAAGCAGTCTATTTTTGCAGAGGTGTTTCCCTTGTCTATCATTAAAATATTAGTTTTAATTACCTCATAGTGTTTCTTGCACTCTGTGGACTACCTAGTTCTGGACAAGGGCAATGGAAAAATAATTGCTCTTCAACTATTTACACATGCCAGATTCCCAAAGGACCACAGTTCTTCTGGAAAATGTTTTGGGCTTTCTCATTCCCAGAGGGTTGAAAGCTGTGCTGTGGTCAGAAGAAAGCAAAACTTTTGTGATTTAAGTGTCAGGAAGAAAAGGACAAAAAGGGATACCCAGACAACCTACCACCTGCTGTCTGACATGCTGTTTATTTATGCTTTATACCTCAGCTAAATGAGTCATGGCTTTAAATAGGAAAAGAACAGGACTGACAAATGAGAGATGTGAGGTTCTCTCCAGAGTTACTTTTTGTGCACATAGCCAACAAAACAATGGCTGAGAGAGAAGCTGATAGCTCTTTCCAAACACCCTAAGAACACTTGAGGAGGCGAGCAGCACTTCTCTGGGAAACTAACATGGACCAGGAGCAGTTGAAAGAGGGACCACTTTCTCCTGAAACATTTCTTAGGCATCCAGTTGCCCTGGGTGTTTCAGGCTTTCAGCTTGTGTCCATAGCAATGTTTCCAGTGAACCATATTAAAATGGAAAAGAGTTCTAGTCAAGGGCTCTGTGAGATCTTGAGAGATGGCAAGAAAAAATAGGCATGTTAAAACTTTTCTGCAGTGCTCTTCTGTAGCAGTATACCTGATAAGGAAGGGCGATATCTGAAGTCAGCAGTTGTGTAAAGCTAAGAAAAGATGGATATGCCCTTCCAAATGAAATCTCAAAATCTGTCAGATTGTTCTCTGAAGGTCTCTAATGTTATCAAATATTAAACACTGAGTGTCTGATTATCATGGTGCATATTTTGCCTCTGATTTAAAAAAAAGTTTTCTGGAAAATACATTTTTTGTTTTTGCATGGAAATGATAAGAAGAAGTCCTCGACACTTTGCCGAAGGCAAAAAGATAAGAATAAATAATGAGGACTGATATAAACCAGTGTGATTTAAAGAACAGGCAAGCAATCATGTTTTAATAACTGAATTTACTTTCCTTTTGCATCCATACTTAATTGTTTTGCAAAGAAAGGCTGATCTGCACTAAATGATAACTATTACGGTAAGCTGATTTGCAGTGAAGTTTAGTCTTTAGAACCAATTCAATACAGTTCATTTTGACAACTATCAAAAAACTCCATTACCAGTTCCTCAGCCAGTGACTTTCTTCATTCAGTGGTTTTCCTTCTTTACAATGTTGGTGCTAAATATGCAATTCTAAAAATCCTAAGTTATGTTTAAAATATGTAATAATTTCAAATGTAATTTTAGGTAGAAAATGTATTAAGGAAAAGCTATTTTAAGTCGTGATTTTTTTTTCAAAAGCAATGACTTACATTCTTCCTGATAAGCAGAAACCAACGCAGGTTAAAGAAATCATTTTCTTTTTCAGTTGTGTGCTGAAATAGCTTGGCTGTCATTAACTCAAGGATATTGAAGACAGAGTAATTAGAAAATGACATTTTATCCTGAACGTAGGTGAAGTTCAGCTGTATCTCACAAAATCAGTGGTAATTGATAATGGTACTTCCATGTCCAGTAACCACATCCTGCTCCCACTCTCCTCTGTACCATGTTCCTCTATCCTCCCTGTCCCAGCACAAGGTGAGGCTGGTTTCTTGCCATCTGTGAACATAACTCATAGATGAGTCCTCCGACAGAGGACTTGCACCCTGCCCAGGCCTCGGACTGTGCACGAGACAGCAAGTCAGCTGGAGCCCGCACTAGAGAAAAGATTACTGCAGGCACCCTGCTTTTCCTTTGGTCTTCCTCAGCCTCAGGTTGTCTGGTTAATATATCTTACTGGTCTGTTTTTCACTCGCAGATCAGAAGCCATTTTTACAGCAATGGCTCCACCACGGTCGCCATCCATCATACAGCTGTTTCCCCGTTCGGCATGCCAGGGTCTCAGAGCGAAGCGGCAGCGGGTGTCAGGTAGGCTGGGCAGTGACACGGCAGGGCGCCTCCCAGTTGAGCGTAGTTTTGTTTTTGTTTTTTTTTTTTTTGCATTTAGTGACTCTCATAGGAATGGAAAACTTCATCTAATTCCTGGTTTGTGTTGATTTTTACTTTTCTGTGGATAAAAGTCATGGTAGTGCAACTTCCAAAGCTTGTCAAGTCTTGTCAACCTGGAACCTGGAATTAGCAATGAATGAAAACTGGAATGAGCAGAATTTGGCAGCTTGCTGGAGTTGTGAATGACAAGGCATGATGTTTACTAATGACCATCTCTATTTTCTGATCTGGTTCAAGTTATTAATTTTTTTTTGTTATGGCACTTAATATTTCAACACAATGGACTTAACAATAACCTAGAAAACTAAACACTGTCTTCTCAGAATTTTGGGTTTAATATTTTATGCTATTGTCAGCTTGAAAATAGAAAATATAATCAGGCAAATTCTTCAGCAGAAGGGCAAGTTATATAAATAATGTAACTGCAGTTGGGTGTTGCAGTACTCACAAATACAGGCAAATGAGCAACATACGTGTAAATCTGAAGATACTAGGAGCACAGGACTGGAAGCAAATGGGACTTAATGATCTTGATATTGCAGCGTCTGTGATACTGTATCTGTTCCATTATGCAATCCCTTACAGAAACTATTGTCTTTACTTTTGAAGATCCTCTGCTCTTGCTGCAAAGTTGTTCAGGAACCTCAGTCTGAGAAGTTTTGTAAGTAGAGAATGGCCACCATGCATGAGATTGGAAATCTATCCAGTTTATTAGGTGTGTCTGAAAGCAGCTTAGGCAAGCATGTTAATGTGGGGCAAGTATACACTGGTACTCCCTCCGCTGAGTTTTCCACTGCAGCAATATCACAGAATCACAGAATCACCTAGG
The DNA here is from genome assembly GCF_047716275.1 of Strix uralensis. Lineage (NCBI taxonomy): Eukaryota > Metazoa > Chordata > Aves > Strigiformes > Strigidae > Strix > Strix uralensis. The sequence goes on along the minus strand of NC_133975.1, from coordinate 70,968,355 downwards.
TTGGAAAAGACCCTGAAAATCATCTAGTCCAACCATTAAATAACACATCACATAGTAAATTTATGCATTGTCAAATTTTTCTTTCCTTATTGCTCTGGTCACTTTTGGAACTCACATAACTATGTTACATGGAGGAAGATCTCTTTGCTTTTTTGAACCTGCTAACTGCTAGTTTCACTTTGTGCCCTGTTTTTCATTTTGTTTAGTGTTTGCTTCATTTTCTTTTTTTAAGAAACAACCATGCTCACTTCACCAGCTTCTGCCACTCAGCATTTTGCTTTTAGACTTCTGTTCTCTCTCCCCTTTAATCATGCCTTTCCATGCTGAAGAGTTTTGGACATGAGAAAACTTGGTACTATTAGTCATCGTTCTCTTTGCCTTTTCCAGTTTGGCTCTGTTGTTTTTAAACTGAGGGGAATCAGAACTGCATCCTGTGTTCAATGTATTGACATAGCATAGGCTGATGCACTGGCAAGATTTTGTAAAAATCTTGATTTTTCCTGATTCTTAAACTAAAATTATTCCTGACATCTGTTTTTGGCCCAGCTGTTTTTGGCCCAGCTCTTTTCCAGCTTAAATTAATTTTCCCGTTCTCCACTGTTTATGTTCTTTAAGTGTTTGAAAAGAGCAATCAATTTCTTCCTCTGCAGTTATTTCAAGTGCTTTCTGGGATGAGGTTATACTGAGTTGCTTCTGGGCTACAGAAGACTGTTCCCATGAGTTGTCCTATGCAAAACATCCACTTGTTTCTAAACAGTGGGGCTGGAGGTCTGCCCAATGCATCTGCACGGCGTGGTTGCTTGGAGATGCCAAAGTCGGTGGCACAAGGCTCCTCTGGAAAGGTTCTTCTAGCGCTTACTTTGCTATCAGCTTGTTAGAGACACACGGACCTGTCACTGCACTGCAGAGGCTGATACAAGGAACGTGTGGGCTTGCCTGTCCTCTGCCAATCCCTTGTACCCGAGGGATGAGGTATTTGGGTGTGGGACTAGCAGTTTTTCCCAAGGCTCATCTGCTGTGACCTAGCAGCTCACAAAAGGCAGAGCAGTGCTCCTCCCTATCCAGGAAGTGGCACACAGCTCTCTTTTCGTGGCTCTTTCCTCCCCTTCTCTCCATCTTGTTCAGACCTTCTTTCCAGCATGATCCAGTGTGGCCTGGTATCCTCAGCAGAGCTAAACGGGGCAAGACACTTCACTGCATGGTGTTGGAAGAATGAGGCACTGTTTAGATGTGAACTCTCTTCTGCCATGGCCCCGGGTCAGGGTGCACGTGTCATCCAGTGGCACACACTTTTATCTTCAGCAAGAGCTGATGGAAAGAAAAGAAAACCTATGCAATGGATTTCCCATGGCAGGGGGGAGTTGTAGTCTAGTGGAAAAAACACTGGCCTAATGCCCGAGTCCCGTGCCTGATTTTGCTTACGGAACAACCTTTAGCAAATCACATGTCTTTGTACCTCAGCTTCCGCCTCACTAACATTTTACTGCTCTCCATTGTCAAGCATTTGAATGTCAATTGATGACAGAGTCTGTGGGCCGTGCCATATTGCATTCCAGAGGCATCATAATCACTTGCACAGGGGATGTGCCTGCTGTTAACTGCTGTTGTTATTCGGTCCTTTCTAACATAAAGAAGGGGTCCTTATTAAAAGCAATCCTTGCTCACTGATATTACATCTGGGACTGCAGTCAGTAGTTTGTTCTGGATATGGGAGAAATGGGAAATCTTAAACCTTAGGAAAACTTTCCTAGGGATTTACTGAGGAGAAGATGTTACACACTTGCCTTTTCTGTGGCCCCAATACCTTCAGATCTGGGGGGGAAGATTTCGAGGGAGCTCTGGGACACTTATCTCCCAGCATCATTCTACAGGATCCTCTTAGGCAGCTTTGAGCAAATGCGGGCTGAAGACCAGCTCTGCAGTGGAGCAGTGTTTGAGCTAAATAGCAAGAGGTCATATTAGCTTAGACTTGGCGCTACATTAACATGACTATGTGTCTTTTGAGTGGTAGCTGGCTCACTTGTGGCTGCCTCCCAGGATGCAGAGTTTGCTTGTGTCTCCCCACAATGGGCAGACAGTTCAGTTTAAGAAGGATGATGATCTTCAGACTTGATAACAAAATGTTAGGTTTCCTCTGGGCTGGATGCAACTTGGAATCTGAATTTGCCATCCCTCAGCTGTGGTGGTGCTCAAGCCCCTGTGCTGCTCTCCCCTGGCCTTGCCTGTGGTGCCTGACTGCACCTTTGCTCAGCGGCATGCTTGGCTGCGTCCTTGTGGCCACAGGTCCTGTGGTGCCTTGAGCTTGCACGCCACCATGCTCCAAGGGCCTTGCTAACCTCTGGCTGATGGCGATGGCTGGGATGACTACCGGCGCTGTGAAGTATGCGGTGGTTGGGCTCTTGTCCCTGTATGGAGGTGGTGTGACCAAGATCAAAACATTGTTGCCAGCCAGAATCCTTTCTCTTTTTTCCCCTCCACCCTCTTCTGAACTCAGGGGGAATATCTGAAATCCCCCAGTGGGACTAAGATATATGATGGGGTAATGCAAGTCGGACTACTCCATGTGACTTCTGTCCATGCTCCAAGCCATTGCTGGGTAAATTAGTCCAATCTGAAAGCTGGATTTGCATCCATGGACTTTAAGTAGCCCCCAAAAGATAATTGGAATTTCTTTTCAACCACAAGAAAGGACGTAGTTCCCCACCTATGGTCCAATGTATTTATCTTGATTAAAAGGGATTGAGGAGTGGTCAAACAGGCTCTCATTTTTGTTGCATGCTCATAAATACTGATTAGAGATTTAATTTGCTTGACTGTGTGTATGAAAATGCAGAAACATTTAGAGAGAAATATTAACGTACTGCATTTTCCTAGGGTCCAGTCGATGTGCATGCAGAACTATCTTTCTGTTTATCTTCCTTCTCCTCTCTGTTCTGGGGAATATGCAGGATCAAACATAAGCTTTTCCAAGACTGCTAAACAAATATAACTTTTCTAGAAAACTCTTTGTACTACAAGGGGGAGATGGATGACGTGCTCGATACACAAGTGATTTAACTTTTGAGGATTTTGTCAACCTCTAACTTGTGTTCAGGTATGACACTTTCTGATTTACTCGATTTTTTTGGCAAAATGTCTCTGCCTGTTTCAACTAAATACTTCATTAACCAAATAAAGGACTGGAACTGTGCATGGAGCCATGGTCTAAAAAACAATCCTTGAAGAAATGCAAAGTTTTCATTCTCTGCCATTGATTCCCTAATAGGTTGAATATTTTCTGAACTTTTTTTTTCCATATAAAATGATCTAAATAATATAAAAAGTTCATGGTAGGCAGTGTACAATATAATGACAGCTACAAAATATTAAATGGCAAAGATTTGATTCATAGCTCTATTTTTTTTGTCTCCATTACATTCAGGATAAAACTCCTTAGATTAATTTCATGGTGTTTACTTTGTAAACCACTCTCACTCATACAAAACAAAGACTGCAGTGACCCTGAATACATTTCTGTAATGTGAAAAATAAATTGTGCCCAACATGCTTATTGATACTGACACTGTTTAAAAACAGATTGTTCCATTGCACTTCAGTTAATTTAAGATTCCCAGGATTCCTTACACAATTCAATCATTAATGTTCAGATCTGTCCCAGAAAACTTCTGCTCTTTTTTTTCATGAACTTGCTTTTTCACACTTTCTTCGCCATTTTTATGCTTGGATTACACTGAGGAAGTTGCTTTTGTGTCTCAAGGCTCTTGAGACCATGTTTGTCAAGTATTGTAAAAGTGTATGTTGTACCAGCTCACAAAGATTCAAGTCTCTTCATGCTCTCAAAAGAGTTGAAAGCAATGACAACTGAACACCCAGCTGCTTCTGCAAATCTCACTTCTCTTATGGATAGTTTAGGTACCTATAAAATCTTCATGTAGCATAACACCACCCGAGTACATAAAATTGTCCAAAAATCTGTCTTTGGTGATTGCATCTATCTGTGATAGCTTTTTGTTGTTTCAGCCTTAGGCTGAAATTCTGTAACTGACAGTGAAAATACTATAAATCTTTTTCTAGTTGGTTATGGCATTTGGTTATTTAATAATTTAATAATATTTTTAATTCTTTTGGAACTGGATCCACTTTTAACATATTATTCAGAAGCAAGGTATAACCTAGTGCTGAGATGATTCTTGAAGGGGGAAATAAACTCATTTTTTGCCCACTGTGAGAGTGAGAGTCCATCTCTTCCCACTCCTGTTCTTTCCCCTCAGTCTCATTCTTGCCACTGCTTTTGCCAGCCCACTGACCACCTTCTTAATCTGCTCTGACTGTGTGACAAATTGTACCTATTCCTCTTCCATACCTGCTGCCTAAAGGAGGCAATAACTGGTAGCCCTCTCTTTTTCATGTCTGAACAGCCTTTCTTTTTCTGCCCCCTTGATTCATAACCCTTAGGATGTTAACAAAACCTTGTTTGGAGATTAACCTGTGTTCTACAGATTAATGTGTAGGCTTGTAGAATACGTTCAGACAAATTTTGATTCCTATTTCATTGTCTAGCAACGACATGTATGTGCTGACATTGTGCTGTGATGCTTGATTCATGGATATATATTAACTGAAACTAAATTAGTCAACCTGTCACAGAAGTGATCATAATCATCTTTAGCCAGGTCGAAAACAACTCCTAAACCCTTAAAAGCACAAAATTCAATTGCTTCTGTATACTGCTGATCCTGGCATGTTCAGTACGCATTCAGTTAAATGCCCTAAAGCAATTTATTCATCAGAATTATGTCCTGCTGCCTGTACCTTGAAATCTGTGGTTTTTGCAGATGTATCTCCTTCTGTAAATTTTATTTTTGGGAACAGCAGGTGGTAACATGAATAAAAACAGCAGAAGTGTGCTGGTGTGAGCCTCTTGCTGCCTAGCACATTGTGCTACTGTTTGTAGCTGGAGTTATGCAAAACATTAAAAAGGAAGAGTAATGATTTAATATTCTAATTGAAAGAAGTTACTCATTCAGAGCAAGCTGATCTAATTTAGAATAATACACGTTATGTGAAATTAATCATGCATAACCAAATCATGGTGCAATAGCATCTTAGCAGGGTCACCAGTCACAACAGTATTAAAGAACACTTAAAAGATACAGATTATAGACAAAGAGCCTAATTATCCTTCACATGAGCCCCACATTGCCTGTGCCTGGCCTGTGATTTATCCCTACTTGAAGACTGTGTGGATTGTTTAAATTAGAGTGGTGTACAGGGGATTTCATAAACTGTTTTTTTCCTCAGTTTCTGAAATACTGTGATCATCTTTAAATTAGAAAACTGCTGCCAATCAGACCAAACATCTAGGGGATAGAACATGTTCTGATGTAATAAAGGCTTCTGGAGTTTAGAGAGACTGATCCAGCTGCTATTCAAATCATGGCAAAGTAGCAAACACCCAAAGGGCAGTCAAATCAAAAAGGGCAGGATTAGCCATTTCCTGAGATTTTTGTAAGTGGTGGTGTACACTGCCTTTCACTGAGACCAGTACTTGCTAAATCAGCAGATGTTTTTTGAAAATCTAGTCCATGGCTTTCATACAAGTGTGATGGTTTTAATTACATTCTCAGAGAAAGTGCAGATTAATCACAGTAGGAAGACTCTTATATGAAAAAAAAGCCCAAGAATCTAATTCTAATTTCATCAAAAAGGGTAAGAAATATTTTATCTCCAGGTGGGCAGCCTTCATCCAGTCTCTGTGGATTTGCTCTTAAAGCTCCTTTGTGGAAGGGAACTATGGGGCCAAGCAATACGACCAAATTTTGTTAATACTGTTATGTTGATCTCCCCTAGTTATTTCTGTTCCAGTCTACCCTTCCAAGGTTTCTTATTCTATTAATCAGCTTTTTTCCCAAGCAATTTCTCAGCAACACTGTCTTGCATTTGACGTGGTTATTTTTCCCTTTGTAACTTGTCAAGGGGTTTTTAAAGGGTTGCAAATACTAATCTTATACAGAAAAAAATCATCAAATATAACTGAATATGGCATCTTCTGTTTAACTGTTACTGTTGGCATTTGCTCCAACAGAAGTTATGGTTTTTAAGTGTTTTTGCAAGATGAGGGTAAAAAGGGAGCCGTTCAATTGCTTTGCTCCAGAATATGGAATATCCAGCCTTTAAAGCTTGTAAAATGTCAGAACATATATTAACTGTTTTTTCCAGTACCTTTTCAGAAAGCAAAAGCCGTTCTACAAGATGTAGCAGCTATAAAGCATGAAATCTTCTGTCCTAAAGCGAAATATGGATCTTTGCAATGACCTATGACAAGTTAAATGTGCTGAACTCCTTCTAAGAGTAACAAAATTGTTGCCTACCTGTGGATGGGCATGGCTGGCATGTTTCCGGCAGTCTGCTGTCAGTGTGGCATGGCATTTGGTAACTGTTCCCAGTATCAGAATACAAAAGGCAAAATAATCTGCCAATTATTGAACCTTGCTGCAGATCTCAGGCTCCTTTGGTGAGTTGGGTGTATGTACTGCAGCATGGCTTCCTGGAGAACAGAAGCTGTTGGCTTGAGCTTCTAAGTGAGAAGTAATGGAAATGTGGTCTTGCATCTGAGGTGCCTTATCACCCACTGAGTCCTCCCGTATCCAGAAACCCAAGAAAAGACAAGTGATGCACAATGCAATCACTCACCACCCGCTGACCGATACCCGAGCAGCGATCCACCCCCAGCCAATTGCCCCCAGTTTATATCCCGAGCATGATGCCCCATGGTATGGAATAGCCCTTTGGCTAGTTTGGGTCAGCTCTCCTGGCCACGCTCCCTCCCAGCTTCTTGTGCACCTGCTGGCTGGCGGAGCGTGGGAAACTGGATAATCCTTAACTTAGGATAAGCACTAATTAGCAACAATTAAACCATGAGTGTATTATCAACATTGTTCTCACACTAAATCCACAACACAGCACTGTACCAGCTACTAGGAAGAAAATTAACTCTATCCCAGCTGAAACCAGGATACTTGCATAGCTCAAACAGCAGGGAGGCATGAAAATGCAAGTATTTGAACTTGAAATGAGGTGGCTGATACCTCTTTTTAATGGAGTTGGAGTTAATTTGGAGCAGCCTGCAATTTACACAGAGTATTCCTGTGGGTCTAATAGACTTTCATTAGTGGTGAGGTTGATCTTGGCTAGATCACAAGCTGACTTCTTTTCCACTGTGAGGTGACTGAAAGTTTTCACTGCCAGAACATTAGCAAATGAGACACAATTGAGCTCTTAGGAGCTGAGTGCCATTTGATGCCAGGGTCGGTACCAATACTACAACTGTGTTTGGCAACAATGAGGAGAACAAGAAAAGTGGATGATGAAAGGATAAGCCTTTTTGATGCTTTACTTAACTGACTGAGTGCTGGCTTTGATGTTAAGACTGAGGTGGTGCTGGTAAGGTTGCCATACCGTGACTGATATCAATGCTTGTATTAGCACTGAATTTTCTCAGCATAGCAATTGGCTGTATGATCAATGGGTCATTAGCCCACACTAATTTGTTAACAGGGGTTTAGAAACTTATTATTTTGGAACTGAGTTTGTTTCTTAAAGACAGAACCAGAGAGTGGACCATCAGCCTCATATGCTACTTGTAATTCTTCACAAAGCACTCGGCAACTCAAGCTTCTGTGCATCATATTGGCAGCTGCTGTTACGGAAAATTAGTGTACGTGCCTGAACCAGTGGCGCTCAGCTGTGGGGCTGTGGAGGTTCTCTTTGGGACTCTGACTGCAGGCATGGTTTAGAGTTTTTTATGAACTATTTCTCCTTCATGTCTGCTATCAAACTGTGTTTATTACTTTCATTTTATCGCTTTTAGTAATTATCTAGTGATACCTGATACAATGCAAAGCACAAGGAAATTAACTTACTTTTCAATAAGTTTTTCAGAAGATGATTGGTGAGTCAGTAAGTTTTCACTTGGCAAGAAGGTAGGATCCTAGTATCTTGCTTACAGAAGTTTAATGAGCTCATTTATCTTTTTAAAGTACATTTTCTAACATAAATTTATATTTCAGAAATAATTCAGGGTCATTTATGTAATTGAATACTTGACATATAGAACTGCAGCATTATATTCTTTAGGAAAGAACTTTTCCTGAGGTGTATTTGATACTTGAAAATGAGTGACTGAAATTTTGTCACTCGTTATAGGTCAAGCAGCTTATATCTCTACTTGTCAACATCAAATTAATGATTAAAAATAGAAATATTTAAAATCATTGAGAGCATTACAATATGATAATCCTCATATCAGAGTATTTTAATATTATTCAATACATCAAATCATGACTGTAACTTAAATTTAAAAAGTTAATTACAGTTCTTATAAGCGCTTTCTTCCAAAATGGTGCAGTTTCCCTTGTCAGTCCCTGTAACACCATATTCTGCATTTCCCTGGACAGGCTTAGATACCAAAGAATCCCTCAGGTTTTACTTGGCATCTAGGACTGAATCTGTTGTTTTGTGATAAATGGCTCTTTACTTGTGAAGGAAAAGAGAGAAGATACCATAGTACAGATGTTTAATACAGTGTTTTGCAAATGGCCAGGCTTAATACTAGTATCGAAAGAAAGAAAGAAAGAAAGAAAGTAAGAAAGAAAGAAAGAAAATGAGAATTGGACTATCAGGAAATGAAATTACTTTCCTATTTTATTTCTTGAATGAAGGTGTGGAAATTACTTTGTCTGCTCTTAGATGGAGAATTCATTCCAGTACAAGCTGAATAGAGGGCTAACACCTAAAGGTTGTGCAAGGTAACAGGTCTTTTACAATTAGATAAAGCTTTGTGTGACAGTCAACCAAAGTCCTAAAAAATCGTACAAAAATGATGACTTAAAGTGAAAGAACAAGCAAGAGGTATTCGGGATTTCTGATATATTTGGAGCTGACCAGACAGCTAGCTGAAAGATTGTAGATGAAAGAAAATATTTGCTATCAGAATCCTTTCACTGTAATTGTAAATGAGGTTTACATGAGATTTAGAACTGATTTTTGGATAAAAGTCATTTGGAAATCATTGAAAGAAATTAAAAAGACATGAGGGCTACAAGGAGCAAGGATATTTGCATCATGGTGCTGTCCCCATTGTTTCCTGACATTCATTACAACTGATCTGAGGACAACAGAAATAGATTTTGTGGCTGGCCGTAGAGAAAACTGTTTGTTGAGGAACTTGTGACTATTTCTAATGAATGGGACTGGGTCAGGGTTTAGACTTGATATTGAATCAAAAGATGAGGAAATTTAATTTCATATTGGGGGAAACTGTGCCAGTTGATAACTGGTGGCAAAAAGTAGCTGTTTTTCTGTGTATGTGAATAAAATAGAATAATAGTTGGAATTGTCACTGGAAAGAGAAAAGATTTAGAGAAATGGGGACGGATGAACTGCTGCTCAGCACAAGCACGTGGAAGGAACTTAAAAACCTAATTAATGTACGGCTTAGCATTTTGGTATGTATATGAATGATACATGCACATATGCACATAATCGCTATTTAATTTTTTAAATTAAACCCACTCTTCAAATAAAAAAATCCCAACAAAATAGTATATCTATTTTTTTAAGTTGTGGAGCTGCTGACTGTCCTCTTTTTTTTTTTTTTTTCTTCAGTTTTATGACAAGAGAGAATGGGAGAGGAAAAGAAGGAAAGTAGAAGAAAATAAATACATTTAAATTATTTCCTTTGAGCATTCTGCTTGCTGCAGCTTATTTGTGATTCCACAAGTTCCTCACTAGCCATTTCTGGGTGAGAAATGGCAGGAGAAGTCAAAGTGTCTAAACGAGTAAGTCCTAATCCAGCACAGACTTTGTTAGAAAAGTCTTCATTTGCAGTGGGAAGAAAACCCAGGAAGGAGCCCGAGGGAAGGTTGTCAGAAAGTGGGGTAAAAAGTAAATGGAGGTGTCACATGCATTAGAACCTATTAGAAATATGTTCTTTTGAGGGAAGGGATCAATTTCTCAAGGGGATTTTAAAAGGCACTTACTTAATGACCCAATTTCTGTGCCAGCTGTAGATATGAGGGGCTGGGATACAGTGCAGAGGATAAAAACGGTGAATCAAATGTCAGAACAGCCTTAGCTACAAAGTCTTGGTTTGGGTGAACAAGAACCTGCACCGGGCTGGGTTGCTACTTCTTCCATAAAACATAAAGTTAGTCCTCAGGTTAATTCTTTGACACACAGGTGATACAGTTGCCTGGTTCCACGGTGAATTGTTGGTGTGTTCAGGTCCTTCGCAGGGCACGCAGGGAGGTTGTGCCAGGCATGCAGCAGCTGCCTGACCAAGCACCCTGCGTTCTAGAGACACGGGCTGTGCAGCACGCCGCTGTGACGACACTGGTGGATCTGTGGTTCCTCTTCAAAGACAGGACTAGTGAGGTCAGGCTTCTCTAGCTTAAACAAAGACTCATGCCTGTAGTAGTTCTCGTTGAATCACTGTGTCAAATGTGACTAGCAAGCTGTATGGGGCTGTAAGGTTTGTGTCTCTCACACACCCATGTATGTGCCGTACGTTAATATCACAGACAGATAGACCTGGATTATAAAACTAAGTGAGGATCGCTAAATCTAGAGGTGTGCATGAACCCAACCATGGAGACATAAGGCTCCACAAAAATAAGGATTTTCAGCCAGCAGTGTTTATCGGCAGTGTCACACAGTATGAGGCAAAACATTTTGGAGTTACCCCACACACTAGGTTAACGTAATCTATTTCCTGCTCAACCACTCCAACATACTTTGCAACTGTGTGCAACTCTATTTTAAATATTGATGCTTTTCTTAATAAATATTGTTTGGTAGAAGCTGCCTGTCATCATAAGCAATCAGAAGTAAAGCATGGACAAAAAAGATGAGACAATAATAGGTATTGTCTCATCTCATCAATAGGATGAGAAATAGGTATACACTGGTAAGACCAGCCTTGAGCTGTATCCTTAGTTGCCGACTAAGATTCTAGTCCAATCAGTGTCGTTTTCCCTTATCTAAGAGAATTTATGGTTTGTTTGTCTAAATGTATAAAAGCATGTAAACCTGAAGATGAGGATTTAGCTTCAATGCTCTCCCCAAACATATGTTCTCAATAAACAGCAAATGCTCTAACTAAATGTATGTTTCAGAGGCTGCTCTGACAATTTTAGTAGCTACTTCATCTTTGACTTAAACTCAAATTACCTACTGATGATGGTAAGCTGTTCCATTCCTTTGAAAACGTGATCCTAAAAGCTGTGGTACTAATAGAGTTTAGAGGTGAGTGCATCCCCAATGCATCTACCAAAGGATCCAAGGCTAATAAGGTTTACTAGTCATTAGTTGCAGTGGCTGTTTAAAAGCTGGTAACACGGACCTGAAAGGAATTATCTCTTCCAAAGTCTTTTGAAATGTCAAGAGAGTGAAAGAGGAGGAGGAGGAGGAAAGGGATTCTTTCTGTTAGTAGTTTTGTTATCCATTTCTTTTGCCTGAACTAGACAATGTGAGTAGGGATTTGGAAAGAAAAAAAGTTTGTTTCAAAATTTCTGTTTTAGGATTACACAGTAAGTATTTGCTTTCTCAATGTTCAAAATGTGTGCTGTTCACAGTTTTTACAAACTTCATGTTCAGTTTACAAAACTTATGCAAAACTATGTGTGCACATTCTTTGTTGTTGGCTTTTTTCCACAGCAGCCATACATGGATCTTACTGCTTGCCATAAGAAACAAACAGAGTGCAATTACAGCTTCTTTTAGCTTTGTAAGAGAAAAGATTACCACCTGTGCACAAACTGACTGGTAGTATTTTTCAGTCTGCAGAAAATTCACTGTCCTTTTTGAATGAGAAGAAAGTGTCATACTGATGAATCATCTAGGCAAAAAAAAATTAGCATACGGTAGCATGAAGAAATGAGTGTATTTGACAGAGTGCAATCTGGTATACTCATATTTCACCACTTTTCATGTTTATCAGTCTGTAGGCTTGTGAAAAAAGAATATATAATTTCTTTGAAGTCAAAGTAAAATTACTGGCAAACTTAAGACTTGATCTGTGTTCAAACTGAAAGGTTGTTTCACCGGAATTCTAGATTCAGAAGTAAAATATTTCTAGCCATTTCATTAGTAGGAGGCTTTTTTTTTTTTTTCAGTTAAGAATAACAGAAAATGCACCATTTCTGTATAGTCAATTATTTGTTAGAATATTTGGGGTTTTTTTCAAACCCTGCTTTATATTTGTAAACACATCAGTTTCACAAATAATAATCAGAGGAACAGAAAAGTGCCTTATAATTTATTATTATCTATAAAGGTGTTTACAGGCTAATCATAGTATTTCTTTTATTTTGCAGCACACTACAGCTTCTCAAATTTAGAACAGAGGTTAATTTGTTAAGTATTACAAAGATTATGTAAGGGCATGACCTACTTCCCATTGACGTAAATATCAAAACTCCATAGACTTCAATGGAAACATAAGTGGATTTGGAGGTAGATGATAAAAGATATGGAAAATCATCATTAGAAACTGAAAAAAGTCATGCAGGAGTATACAAGATATGTATATATATATTTTGGCATGCGAGGCAACAGTGAAGTTGCTCAAATCTACAAAGTAAGAAATTCAATTAAGGAAAAAGAAATATTTTTGTTTCTTTTGAAAGGCTGTTTTATACCTCTTCTGTTAAGAACCAAGGCAGGACCTTACACATGCACACCCTCTCCGTTTCTAGAGAAAACACGTTTACAGGATGGGTCATTTTACTGAAGAGTTGAACGACAGTGGGGAGAGCCAGAGCTGCCCCGTACCGCTTTGCTTTGTGGAGTGCAGGAAGCAGCAGGAGTTGGCCACAGCCACGGTGTGCAGGATAAGGCACAACAGCAGTTGCCTGCCCTGAAAAGCAAACAATACTTTTCCCTACCTGCCAATCATTTGTAGCCCAGGGAAGCAGAGAACTCATTTCAGAAAATTCAGCAGGTTTTAGATGAGGTCACCTTTTGTAATTCAACCCTTTTTACTCTCCAAATAAATATAATTTTATTCAAGGAGCTGGGTAATATGATTACTAGTGATTTGCCATATCACTCGTATGATGTGCATGCTGTTATTACTTCAGCCAAGAGGATCGATAAGTGCTCATAGAGAATGAAAGTTTCTGTAAATCCTCCATTTATCTTCTCCATGTGGGTAAACATTCAAGACAAACGTTATCTGTAAAATTACCTGCATCATACCTTTCTTTGAATGCAAAACCCAGCTAAATCTGCAGCAGATGTAATGGCACACTCCTCTAGCCTACAGCTTCAAGACTTGTTTATATTATGTAGATTAACTGTTCAGATGTTTTTCATTTTTAATGCTGTTTGATTACTTGTAATGAGCAATCACAGCAATAAAATAAGGATAGATGCAAAACAAATGTCCATGTTAACCATAAACCTTGATTATTTGCAGCATTTAGGTGAGAGCTTATTCCCGTTTGTTAAGTTCCTGATACAGTTGGATGCTTTTGCAATGCATAACACAATACTGCAGTCCATGATGATAAAGTCTGGCCTTGCCCACGTTTGGCCCTTTTTTATATATAATAGGAATAAAATCTGCTGAAATGCATCTGATTTGTTTGTTAATAAAAGAGCTTCTAAATGAGGTTTCTGTTGTTAACACAATGAGGGGGGGAGAGAAGAGGGAAAAGGAGGCATAGGAAAGGGTGTATGAACAGAGTATGTGAAGGTGGCTTTAGGCTACGCCTGGTGTAGTTAGTGTATAGTGTGTATATATATATAGGAAGGTGCTGGGAAAATTGAAACCAAAAGTCTGTCTGCACTATGGAGCATAAGCTTAGCAGGATCATTATAGGACTAAAAGAGTGAGCTTTTCTAGCCAGCAAGGCAGGCCCAAGAGAAGGTGAAAGGGGCTGTCTGAATGTCAGGAACTAAGTCAGTTTGATGCACATTTGCCTTCCAGAACAAGCCTTAGAAAGCCTGTCAGAGAGGGAGCCTGATTACGTTGGTCTCAAGAAGAAAACGAGGGCCATACTGCACCGAGGAAGGGTGACAGGGCCTTTTCATGATGGGATAATAAAGAGAATCTGAATTCTTTGCCATGGAGCTGTGTCTTAAAAGAGGATTGTCACCATTTGGAGGACTGACTTGTGCAGCTTGGAATACATACATACATAACAGCGCAGGCATGGGAACTTCACTCATTTCCACTTAACACAAATACTTTCTTTCAAAGATGACACAAAATACCTTTGCTCTTGTTGAGAACATTCTGAGAACGACTTGGTGGTGAACCCTTCCCTTTCCAATTTTCCTTGGCAAGCCAGCAATGTAATACCTAGTAAATAGACAGCTTTTGCTAGACTCTTCTTCATTCTGTTTTAGTTTTATACTTCCCTGGTACAGGTAAAGACACGTACTCAAGGTAAGGAGCACCCTTTCAATACAAAATCTGATTTTGCAGCATTTTCCCATGTGATATTGTTTCCTTATGAAACATCTATCACTGTGGGGAGGGGAAAGTATTGCCAGAACAGCTCCCGTATTGTTATTGCCCTCTCTGGATCCTTTTTGATAATTTCTTATGTGACTGATTAAAAACAAGTTGTTGCTATTAAATATTATCATACGGTACAAAGGGCGTATACATGTGCTATTGAGAAAGCCATACTGGGCAACTTAAAACAGGTGGGAAGACAAATCGTGTAGTTTCAACTTGACCTCTCTGTTAGACCTTAACTCCCATTATTATCCACATTTTCTTGACTACTGTTGCAGCCAGTTAGCTAAGCATACTTCAGTAGCCTTGTAGCCGTATCTAAGTAGCCTGGCCAGCTAGGTTGAGTGGCATGGGATTCTGTCAAGACTCCTCCAGCAAGAGTGGATACACAGCTGGTGAAGGTCTGCCTGGGAAAGGACTCTTCAGGAGCCTCCTGGGATCTCAGTGAGCTCAATGGCCAAGAGTTTGGAAAGTTACTTTTCTGTTTGAGCTTCGGCTCATCATCAGGCGAGGGCTTGCAGTGATGTTGGCGTGGAGGGGGCTGGAAGGGCAGTTAAAATCCCTCTGCTGCCTTGTTTGGGCTGGGCACAGACCAGCAGCAGCATGACTCGCTGTGGGTGGCATTGTTGTCCATCAAGTGGGATCATTTACCCCGTGTGCAATACGCCAATATACACACCGAGCAGAGGTATTTATTTATTCCATGTCTACACAGAGTGGGGTGCTAGGTGGTAATTCCACAAAGCTAGCACCCCACACTAAAGAACTTCATTGTATTTATACACTTCAGACTACATGAATACATATTTAGTGTAGTGACCATTGGTTATTTTCTTGGCACTTTGTCCTTCATTGGTTAACAACATGCCTTGTCTCGATTTAAAGTGTCTTTTAATTCTTATGTGCAAACTCAAGCGGGGGGTGGGTGGACACGTCTTCTTGGTCTTAAGATGAGTCAGTGGTCGCAGCCTCCGCCCCACGCTGCCTTTATCTTTTCCCCATTTACTAGTGATTTTCTTCTCAGACAATCATCCATCTTGCGGTGCCTCCTGGGGTAGGATGTTCCCTTCTCAGTCTTTTTAGCGTTAACCAGACATGCACTGTTTATAGGAGTAACTCACTCATCTCCTGCTTCCTTCTTTTGATCACAACACTTGTACATCAGTGACTTACCCTGTCGTTGTCCTATTTACAAGTTTAGAATGAGCAGAGTAGAAAATTTCCTAGAGACAGCAGCATGACTCTCCCCTCACGGCCACGTACCTACTACCCAACCTCTTTTATTTCCCTCTCAGCCTGATCCAAACGCGAGGAGAGGTTGGCTTGGTAGTTCCAGCTCCCACGTCAGGCATTTCGAGCCTCCGCTGGGGAGACACCCGCCGTGAGGGGTGGTCAGCTCCCGGGGGGGTGCAGAGGGGACGGTGAGGGGTGAGAGAGGTGAGGGAGGTCGGGCGGTGAGGGGCGGTGGGCGCTCCCTCAGGCGCGGAGCCCCCCGCCTCGTGCCCGCGCTGCGCGCTGATTGGCTGCCGCCCCCCCCCCCCCGCCCCCGGGGCGCGCTGGCCGGGGCAGCCGGCGGAGGCTGCGGGCGGTACCGCCGCCTCACGGCGCTGGGCGCGCTGCCGCTCCGTCCCCCGCCGGCTGCTCCCGGCTCTCCGCGCCCCTGCCTCTGCTCCTCCGCCTTCTTCCCCGCGCTGGGGCCGGCGATGTCGGGGCGCGGGCGGCGGCGCTGCTGAGGGGGCTGAGGAGGGAGAGGGGAGGAGGGCGCCATGCGGTCCCTGAACATCACCCCGGAGCAGTTCGCGCAGCTCCTGCGGGACAACAACGTGACGCGGGAGCAGTTCATCGCCCTGTACGGGCTGCAGCCGCTAGTGTACATCCCGGAGCTGCCGGGGCGCACCAAGGTGGCCTTCGTCCTCATCTGCGTGCTCATCTTCGCCCTGGCGCTCTTCGGCAACTGCCTGGTGCTCTACGTGGTGACCCGCAGCAAAGCCATGAGGACCGTCACCAACATCTTCATCTGTTCCCTGGCGCTCAGCGACCTCCTCATCGCCTTCTTCTGCGTCCCCTTCACCATGCTGCAGAACATCTCCTCCAACTGGCTCGGCGGTGGGTGCCGGGGCGGGCGGTCCCGGGCCGGTCCCGGCTCGGCGGCCGGCGGCCGGAGGTGTGAGGGGCGGCGGGCGGTGAGGCGCAGCGGTGGGGCAGTGCTTGTGGCTAGGGCCGCCGCTGAGCCCCCCGCTCTCCCTGCCGCCGCCCGCGGGGGACCCCTTTGAGGGGCGTGGGGTGTCCCCGCGGTGAGCCTCGGCCGCTGGGGCCGGTTCTCCGCTGAGGAGGAAGGGCGGCGGCCGCTCCGCTGTGAGGGGGCCGCTGGCTTCCCCGAGGGCAGCGTTGTTTCCGCGCAGCCCCGTGGAACTCTTCGTGCCCGCACGGGGCTTAAACTACTCGGTGGACACTTGAAACGTTTGCTCTCCCTGGAGCCGCTGCTCCGCGTTCAGGCTCTCGTAGTCTGTTACGGCAGGGCTGGGGCGCTGACCCCGGGTGTGTAGCTCGGTAACCTCAGCCTGCCCTCAGCTGCTTTTCCGCAGAGTTAAATATCAGTATTTAACACCGCTCCTTCAGGTTATGTGAAACCCAGTGCGCTTTCATGCTTGTGTTCCTTGAAAGTTGTAGTATGGGTGAGAAACTATACGTTGTGTGGTGCTGATGAGGTAGTCTGGCAGTACTTCCCCCCCCGCCCCGAAGTAATACAATCTGTCTGGCAAGTGAAATAGCAGTCTTAATTCACCTTAAGTTCCTATGACAGCAGTCGACTTGGAGTTGGACCGACCTCCTTAACCTGCTGTGAGGAAAAAGAAAGCACCTTTGTAGAAATAGGGGAGTGAGAGAACAGGCAGAATTTATGTTGAAAGGATGCATTATTTTCAAGATATGCTTACATTTTGGGAATTATGTTGTATTTCCATTGATGTGAAAGACCTTTGGGCA